>NC_091824.1:16783636-17089318 GCF_038994185.2 Dermacentor albipictus
CACGCACGCTTACCAGCATGCACTCACACCTGGTCGCACCTGACTAGATGCCTTAGCAGACTTCGCCTCATGTTGAGCTGTTGACAGCATTTCCAGGTGTGCAAGTTGGATGTGGCTACTATCCATCGGTCATGCTCTTGTGCAGGATAAAGCCGGTCCGTGCCATGTAGCGTGACCGGACTGGCGCATATGAGTGCGAGCATGCACTCAAGCCCTGTTGGGCATAAAGCAAACGTTGCGCATTCGCACTACAGTTGCACGTAGCTGCGGTCTGCTATGTAGCGGAGATACCGCAGCTGCCGCAGGGTGCCACAATGGGTCTGCTCGCTGAGCACACTGTGGCTTGCTGAGGACAGTCGCATTTGGTGCATCGTAGGCGCCAAAATCGGAAATAGTGGCTTCTACATGAACATGCAAAATCAAATCAATGCCAGGCTGTGGGCACACGCAGCTCCACCGTAGCCTTTGACTATTGATTGCCAATAATTCTGCTTCTGCTGAATGCAGTGAATCATCAAAACTGAGAGCTGGGCAAGTTGGTGTGATTCCATCTTTACAAAAAACTGAGCAAAAAAGACGTGGACGAGCAAACAAATGACTGACATGGGCGTCTTTTTCACGCAGTTCTTTCTTAGTATTCTGAAGTAGTCTAGCTTAACTTCAGATGTATTTTTCGGCTTTAAATCTTTCCTTACATTTTTTTTTCACATATATTTATTAGAAGAATTATGTTATAAAAATGTTGGTTGGTTGGTAGTAGCATATTCTTATTAGTTAGATTGTATTTTGTAAAAAGTCGTATATCTCAGAAATGCTGCTAGCTATAGAATTTCTCAGGGTGTCTAGTGACCTGAAAAACCTGGGAATGTCAAGGGAAATTTTGAGCACCTAGAAAAGTTGGGGAATTTTTTATTTTAGTGAGTAAGGTCATGGAAAATTACAGATTAAACTGCCCAAGTTGCAAATTCATGTAGATTAGTTGCCCGCAAAGTTATTAGGCTCTTTGCAGCAGTGTATGGCAGCTTTCTTGCTCAAGGATGTTGCTTTTCGATCGGCATAATAAAGAAATTCATTCTTAAATTATGTGCAGCGCTTGCTTGTGGTTCAACGTGAGTGCAAGCTTAGCCCCTGCATGCTTTGCAAAATAGCTTGAGGTTCTATCTCAGCGCAGATGTTTATACACAGGGCTTGTTGTATGCATCTTGTGAGCATCTTGTATGCTGCTTTGAAGAATATGGACAGTGACACGTAGGGTGCACACCAGGGACGAACCGACGGCTTTAGTTCGTTGCCGAGCAGTATTTTTTTATTTTTTCTTCCGGATGGGATGATGCTGCGTAGTGGCTGCATTGTGGGCAACTACAGATACAGACATTGTGAATGAAGTAAGGGGCTGGACGTAGCATAAGCCTGAACTACAGAACTGCCACGACTGCTGCATTAATGTATTTTGTTGCACCATTAAAGATTGGTTGTGTTAACGTGTCTTTACTGGCTGCTGCTGGGCAGCTGTGGGGCATAAACCAAACCTGCCACAATGATGTAAGTTTCTGCTGCACCGCAGGAAAAGGCCCATTCTCTTGAAGAAATGCCTGTATACAGCATACTCCAAGTGCTGTATAAAGCATAGTTTGAAAATGCACTAGGAAGAACCATGTTGCAGTGGGGTGAAAGCCACATGCCTAGCACTCCTGAGCACTTTTGTGAAGGAAGAAATGCTGTTGCCCCTTGAATTGCTCACCAAACTAAAGCCTGTCTCACATGTAAGCGATTTTGGCCTAGAAATGGAGCGGCGGCTGTCGCGGGAACCATCCTCCTCGCCCAGAACATGTTTTAGAGCGAAACGTCTACTACGCCATGTCTCGCAAGGTCATTCATTGTGTTGCAATGACCTTGAGCCGCTGGAGTGCAAGTGTGGCAGATGTGATGTCATGCCACGTGATCTGCTGTGGAGAGGCGTCGCAGCTGTGCTTGCTCGGAACCTTGCCGCTGCAATTCCGGATGACTACGCAAGGGTTAAAGGGCTAAATATAGTCCAATGTAGCGTGACTCCGCACACGTGTTACGTCACATTGGCGAGAACAAGAGTGTCTATAGTTCGACCGACGGTTTGATGCACAGGTGCAGCCAACGTAACCGGACGCAGGCAGCATGCTCCGACGCCCCCGACATTGAGCGACGCTCGCCTGCGTGCCAATAATGTCAGACTATAAACATGCCTTTAATGGCTGATTCGCCGGTGCTTGGTCGCTCAATCTCGCCATGGATGACACGCTGACTGGGCCGTCATTGCATGCGCTTCAGCGAAAGCGACAGGCTGAATTCAATCATCCAGTAGATATAGCTAGACAGCAGGCTGTGAAATCTCAAGCAAAGGCAAAGTTGCCTGCTGACACGCCAGAGCAAAGGGAGGCCATATCAGCACGTTATAGAGAAGCTTACCAAGCGCGAAAGCATGCCAAGATCGCAGCTACTGCAACTGCTGCCGTTGTTCAGCAACACAAACAACAAGAAGAAGGAGACGAAGCCACGGATTCAAGCAATGATGCCCTCAACAAAAGTTTGACGAACCACACCCTCTGGCTGTCGGCAAGCTCTACTGCGACGGCCAGGTTTTGCTGCGACTTCGTGGACAACCCGTTTGGCAGCATGTGCAATGTGTGTGAACGACTTTGGCCTAACTTTAATGAAACACTGTGTGCATAGTCTTTGCAAAACCCAACCAAACAGACCTTTCGCTTTTAATAACTAGGTTTACAAGAGTTAAACCTCAGCCAATTTTTTCAAGCAGCGTGCACACTGCTGCTGTCAGGATCGGAATGTTTGTAAAATCTTGTGAGTGGCGACAGTGGTGACCAATGGTGAGATGCCCGTGAGCACTGACATGAGGAGCATGGGACAGGGGTGGTGTCGGCTCACGGAGGAACTCGCACACTCGAGCTGGCAACCATCTCCTTGCAGATGAGAGCCAGCCGTGAAACAGTTGATGGAAGCTTCCATTCACATGCTAAATGGGCTGTGCATGGTTGGGCTTTCCTTACTTTTGCATTCTTTTGTTCGTGGTGGGGCTCACATAGACACGGACACAGGGGATGAAATTGCAGTCCATGTTTCTCTTTTGTGGTGCGCGCAGCTGTTCTTTTTTCTCTTTCACTGTATAGTCGTGCATGCTCAAGGTCTGATTTTGTGTTTCTTTGGTTAAAACCTACCCTAGATCTACTAGAAACAAGAGACTGCTGCCCTTCTGCTCGGATGCCTCGAGGAGAGAAGGGGACGTGAGGTTAATTAAAAATTAGCAAAGCCTAGTCACACGGATGCTTGCATTCTTGTGGCCTGGATGGCAGCTGGAATGCCTGGCGGCATTTGAGAATGAGTGCTGCTGACAGACCCCTTTTGTATTTGTTTGACGCAAAATTTTAATACTGTCCTCTCCAGCTACTCTAGCTGCCTGCAGTTGGGGAAGGCTTTAGAACAGAAACTGACACTGGAGTTAACATGGGTAATAATGACAGTATTTTACACAAACCAGTGAAGAACTGAGGCCGCTCTTGGAGAACAACAAAATCTGCATCTCACATGTTCTGAGACATATATAAGTGAAGCTCCAGCACTACTTCCTCCATTGAGCATTATGAAAGGAAGGCACTCAATCCATGATGAAGACAAAATCGAAGCCATGAGTGAAGCCTTCAGTTGGTGGTGAAAATGTTGGATGATCCCATTGGATATCGGGTGGTAAGAGGTAGTCTTGATGCAATTGACGCCAAGGAGCAGAGATAGATAGGCGAACAATGTTGAGTCGAATTGACGACCACAGTTGGTCGTAATGGTGGAAGGGATACCACAGCAGCTAATGCAGAGTGTAAGGAGTGCTAGAGCTATCGACTCTGTCGTTATGTCTAGGAAGGGCATTGCTTCAGACCATCTGGTGAACGTGTCAGTGCAAGTTAACAGGCAGTGATGGTTCCCACAGGGAGGAAAGGCGCTGATAATATCGATGTGCAGATTGCTGAAGTGGGTGTTTATGGACGGGAATGTGCCAAGGGGAGTTGAGTGTAGTGATGCACTTAAGACTGTTGGCACTTGAGGGACATGCGTGGCCAGTGATGAACGTCTACGTTGGTACTAGGCCACACATAGTGAGAAGTGATGAGTCGCTGTGTTGCATGAATGCCAGGATGAGCCAAAGAATGGAGGGCATCAAAAACGACCTGGTGGTATGGCGCGAGGCATGTGGAGATGAGGACGTCCGGTCAACATACCGCAAACGAGGGGCAAGTCGCAGTCAGGGAGCAAAACATCTTCAAATGCCAGAGAGGTGCCTTTTGTGCGAAGCAGCTCGAGCTTGGCGTCAATGCTGTGGGTGGCAGCCATGGCCGTGAAGTCCATTGGCAACGACGTTGGATTTTCTGCTGACGTGACAAATGTCACTGGTGTATTGAGAAATGTAGGCGAGTTGCCCGAGTTTGTGAGGAGCATAGGAGGTGCTGCTGTATGCTAAGGCAAAATGCTTTCTTATACAGTTCTGTCTTGCATGGAAGTTCTCGTACCTTGAGCGCATGATCCACGCGTTGTGATCGGTAATGAGGCGGCATTATATATTTGTCCCTTTCTATACCAATTGTACCGTAGAATATGGAATGGAAAAGCTTCAGTCGCAGCCTTCTGCATCGTACCTCCAAGGTATCCCATTTAAGCTCTTCCTTAGCACTCGTAACGCTGAAATTAACTTTATATTGACCTGACACGTACCGCACACCTAGATTCTGTACCCTCTCAAGTTTATTAATGTCACGTGCCGTCGGAGGGTCCCACACTACACAGGCGTACTCAAGGACGGACCTTACGTACGTCTTGTATAGCAGCTCTCGTGTAGACGTGCTGAATGCCCTGGAGTTCCTACGAAGAAAACCTAACATTTTCCCTGCCTTAGCGGTTACATAGTTAACCTGTTTCTGCCATGATAATTCTGGGGTGTACCAAACACCTAGGTATTTAAACTGTGTTACTTTAGCTATTAACTTGTTATTCAAGGTGTAAGAGAAATTTATAAAGTTCTTCTTTCGAGTGAATGTCATGTTGACTGTTTTGGTTAGGTTTATCTGCAGGCGCCATTTAGTTCATCATTTACTAATTAGATTGAGGTCTTCCTGAATCAGACTGGCATCATCCATGTTTTTAGTCACCCTATATAACAAGCAGTCATCTGCAAACAGCCTTAGCTGCGATGTAAGACCTTCGCCAATATCATTGATATACAATAAAAAAAGTAAAGGCCCCAGGACGGAGCCCTGGGGTACACCGGATGTAACTGCTTGCGGGCGCGACAACCCCATTTACAACCACGACCTGCCGGCACAGGGTAAGATATTCTTTAACCCATGCGACAACCTGCGGGTGAATTTTATATTTATGCATTTTTTCTATGAGCAATGAATGGGGTACCGTGTCGAAAGCCTTTCTGAAATCGAGGAAGATACATTCAACTGAAAGCCGTTTATCCAAAGCAGAAGCAATATCATTTGTGAATTCTAACAACTGTGTAATACAAGAAAACCCCCTTACAAAATCCGTGTTGGGAGGACGTAATCACAGAATTAGTATTGAAATGAGCTTCAATGCTCGTGAATAGAATATGCTCTAGTATTTTACATGCGATGGATGTCAATGATATTGGACGATAGTTTGAAACATCGCTTCTAGGGCCAGACTTATGAACAGGGACCACAATACATGTTTTCCAGTCATCAGGCAGGGAGGCTTCGAGCAGCGACTTGTCAAAAATTAATTTCAAGTACTTAGAAAGCGGTTCAGCGCATGACTTGAACAGGAAGTTTGGTAACTCATCGGCACCACAGGCTTTAGAAGTGTCGAGCCCTCGAAGCAACGATTGGATGCCACGCATATTGATTACAACATCATTCATGTCACTTGTTTCAAGCAGCATTAGCTCATCCGCAGAAGGCATTGTTGCAGGAGTGAAAACGGAACAAAAGTAGGCGTTGAAGCATTCTGCTTTGTGAGTGTCGTCATGAACTGTGACATCACCGGACACGAGAGAAGGAATATTTACTACATCCTTTCCGTTCTTTTTCACATGTCTCCAAAATTCTTTTGGTTTATCTTTTAATTGTGATTGAATAGTTTTTGAATAACTGTCTTTATCAGTGCATGTTGCTTCTTTAACCTCTCGAGTTATTTCTTTCAGTTTTTCCGCGGTTTCTTTTGCTGTTGTTCTGCAAAAGGCTCGATAAATTCTCTGCCTTTTTTGCGCGAGTTGGCGCATCCTTTTCGTAAACCAAGGTTTGTTTCTGCTTCTTCGCGTCGTCAGTACCCAAGATGGGACAAACCGCTCACATAGTTCCAGTATCTTTTGCTTCAATAACCGCCACAACTGTTTCACATTCCTACAGTCGGCTTCTGTTTCAAACACAATAAAATAGGCGTCCAATGCTTGATGAATGCAATCTAGATCTGCTTTTTCATAATTGTACACTCTTCTGTTAACATGGGTTGTGGTTTTAACATAGGCTAGTGACATCGTCGACACGACAGCCTGGTAGTCACTTATACCAGGAATCACGAGTGTTGAATACACAAGATCAGGTCGATTCATTAGCAGCAAGTCCAGAATATTGTTTCCCCGCGTTGGTGAGAGGACCAGTGGGTGCAGTGCATACAGATTCACCATATCCATCATTTCTGTATTGCTTATTCCAGTAGCTGTGATACTATTCGATGTATCCCATTTAATATCCGGTAAATTGAAGTCACCCCCAATTACCATGGTATCCGCATGCACTGCATCAATTATGCCTTGAAAACAGGTGAGAACGTCTGGTGATACATTTGGAGGACGATAAAAGCTACATATTGTAATGATCATACGATTCAGAAGTTCTAGTTTGCATAATATGGCTTCACATATGCCAACATCCACTTGAATCTGAGAAGACCTTATGCTGTTATCTATTAGTATAAATACACCTCCTCCATGACAATTTCTATCCTTTCTGTAGCAGGTGTATCCTGTTAGAAATACCTCCTGATCACTAATGTTTGGCTGTAACCAGGATTTTGTGCCAAGAATGACTGAAGGCTTTATTGCGTCTATAAGCGCATACAATTCATCTTTTTTATTTTTTATACTCTTACAATTGAGTAAATGAAAAGTAAGGTTAACAGCGCTAGACTGGCATCGTCACTTCTGTGAGGTTGCCTGCATTGTTACATCGTTGCAAACAAACTTCTGCCAGCTCAAAAATAGGTAATCATACCCAAGGGTAGCCTTAACACCGTCCTGTTTATGCACCTTTGCATAGTCCCATAAAATCTTTCTTTTCCTTCGCATTGCTTCCAAAAAGTCTTCAGAAATAGCGATTGCAGTACCCTTTAACTTTTTTGCGTTACTTAGCACGAGCTGTTTTTCTTTAAACGAGGCAAATTTTGCAATAATAGGTCTACTCTTCCCAGCGTGAAAGCGTCCTAACCAGTGAGCCCTTTCTATTTCAACAGTGGAAATTCCCAACTTCGAAGAACATATATCCAAGACCTGTCTCTCAGAGTCGACATTTGTCTCATTAGCCTGCTGGTCGGGTATGCCATGAAAAATTAGATTGCCCCTTCTACTACGGTTCTCAAGATCATCAACCTTTGACGTTAAAGACCTCAAAGCTCGACCCTGAGTCTTTTATTGTTGGGCGCACTTAGTCACGGACGATTTTATTTCATCAACTTTGGTTAACATTGCTTCAAGAGATTTGATACGACCACCTGCCGTGGTTGCTCAGTGGCTACGGTGTTAGGCTGCTGAGCACAAGGTGAGAGGGAGCGAATCCCGGCCATGGCGGCCGCATTTAGATGGGGGCGAAATGCGAAAGCACCCGTGTACTTAAATTTAGGTGCACGTTAAAGAACCCCAGGTGGTCGAAATTTCCGGAGTCCTCCACTACGGCGTGCCTCATAATCAGGAAGTGGTTTTGACACGTAAAACCCCATAATTAATTAATTAGATTTGATACGACCACCTAGTTCGTCTATAGCGAGCCTATTTGCAGCCTGTACAGATTCAATACTGTTCAATTTCTCCTTAATCAAATTCTGGCCTGCCAAGAGCTGCTGCAAGGTCCCCTCAGTTGAAGGTCCGGGATTCAATTTGACGTTGCCACATAATATTAAAAGCAGCAAATAAAATGAGAAGCGGCGAAACAGGCGAAGCTGTTTCCTTGAACGGTGTTGCGTACATGAGTGCGACAGAACACAGTGAAACAATTTCTGGGGTGAAACCGGCAAGCTAAACAACGGAAAACAATAAGAGGATTCCTTATTACCAACCTGCATAAGCAGTAGAAACATCGTGAAGTGCACTGTTGCCGCCATGCCGGTTTCACGCCCCGTCGGTGCACTGAAGAGAGCTGCTTTATGAAGCAGACTGATACCGTCCAGCCGGTAATCACTCAATTGGTTGTTGGCAAGAACCGCACATGCGCCAAAATCCGGATCGTCAGCCGATGTCATCCCGCTGTCGTCATCAAGTGCCATGTCGTATTCAAGGGTTGTCGGCGCTCGTACTCCTTGCGAAATGGCTCCCTCCAACGTTGGAAGAAACGCCGGTGTTTTCCTGGCACATTGTCGCGTAGAAAAAGTGCCAGCGACCTGCATAAGCAGTAGAAACATCGTGAAGTGCACTGTTGCCGCCATGCCGGTTTCACGCCCCGTCGGTGCACTGAAGAGAGCTGCTTTATGAAGCAGACTGATACCGTCCAGTATGAAATCGACAAGCGAATGAAATGCCCTTATAAATTTATCGTGGGCATGCCAGTGCCTTGAGATGCTTGGCATGTTTCGATTTGGCCACCTGGACAAACTCAGTCATTGCAATTAATAGCAATTGTGCATGTTTGCGGCATCTTTTGCACTTCGAAGAGTACAGATTGCACTGAAACTTACGACAATAAGATTTATATAGCGTAATATACAGAGCCACAAAAACGTCTGAATCCACAAATGCGAAGATCAGGCAAATCCATGTGCTTCCCATCATTCGTATGGTGGTACGACTGCAGCGCCAGAGTTCCCTTTAGTAATTATTGTATGAAACTCTATGACCAAGTGTATTCTTCTTTGCTGCTGGTGTAAATTTGTAAATTGTGAAAACATTGTTTTTCTAAATGTTTAAAATCTTTTACACTTGGTTACAGCAATATTAGCTCTTTGTTTTGCTGGTTAAATTCTGCGCCACCTGGTGGCTGGACCGTGCAGAACGATCTGGCCGCTCAGGTATGTCTATGCTAAAGCTCTTTTGTCACAGCAATAGCAGTATGGAGGGGCTTTAGTTATGAAATGAAATGAAAGTTTATTTTCCATCTTGTAAGGTACAGATCTTGTAAGATACAGATGGAGGGGTGGAGGAAAAAAAGCTGTCCATTGAACAGCTTGACAAGTCCCCCATCCCTCATTTGGGCAGAGGCAGCATCACATTCTTTCATTCAAATATACACATTTATACCGTACATACATAATTTTGCACATCATATACATTACTCAAGAAGTCACGAAGATCATCAAAGAAAAATATACATATAATGGTCATAGAAGTATTACAAATCAATCGCGTACATCAGCCGGAGCTCATTGAGAGAGGAAGAGAACAGATTGAAACCAACCGAATTGTAATAGTTTAGGAGTGTGGGTAATGTATACCTCAGACACTGTTTCCCATAGTTTGACCGTGGTGTCGGTACTGCCCAGTCTTCGAAGTGTCTTGTGCTATATAGTGGTGGTCTAGTTTGCAATTGGGCGAGTTTATGTAGATTAAAAATATTCTTATAGACTTCTGCCTTATAGACACGACTTAATCGATATTTGTACAAATTATACGCTGGAATTACACCGGTGTTCATGAAGAAAGTTATTGTCGATTCAGTGTAGGGAGCATTATATGTATGTCGGAGATATTTTTTCTGTACTAAGTAAATATGCTCTAGATTGCTTGTTGTCGTGTTTCCCCACACTAACTGACAATAGTTCAAGTGTGAATAAAAAAGGGAATTATATAGCAACAGTTTGATGTGCGTAGGAAGAATGTACCTTAATCGGCCTATTACACCTGTTATTTGGCTCAGTTTGATTACAACATTTTTGACATGATTATCCCAAGACATGTTCGCGGAAAAGACGACACCCAGACATTTGAAATTTTCGACTATTTGAATACTGCACGAGTTTAATTTAATATCTTGATGCAGAGGTACATGTTTATTTTTCGGCTTAAATATAACTGCTTTCGTTTTGCTCTCATTTACCTTCATTAGATTAAGTTTCGACCATTCCTCTAAGGATTTCATTGTACTGTTACATTGTTTAATGAGAGTATGGATGTCATTCCCTGCGAAAAAAATACTGGTGTCATCTGCATAGATGATAAATCTTGCCTGAGGGTTTATGTTGACGATATCGTTAATATAAATATTAAAAAGTATAGGGCCTAAAATGCCTGGGGCACTCCGCTATGGACAGACCTGGCTTTTGAAGTAAAAGTATCTATTTTAACAACTTGGGCTCTGTTGGAAAGGTAGGATCGAGCCCACCCATCCATCAAAACACCCAGCTCGCCTGTGGTTACTGGAATACCAAACACGCTCGGTGCTGTGACAGAATGCTTGCAGTGCATGCTGCTTCAATAGCTCTCGCTTGGGATCGACTGCCATGCAGCTTGGCAGAGAGGTTGGAGATGCTTCGCATGCTGGTTCCAAGACAACTGGTGCAGAGCCAGTTAAGGCAGAGCTTAGCCCAAATCACTTGGTGAATGATTTGAGGAGAAAAAGCATGCCTATGGAGGAGAGTAACTTGCAATCTTCCGTCGCTCTCTTAATATGAGACACGTCACACAAATTGTTGTGCAAATCTTTTACTGTAGCTGCAGCCTACGTGTCTACAAAATTTGTCCACACTGTTTCAGGAACCCTTTAACACCAAGCAAAAAAATTTAATTAACTGCAGTCAAATTAATGCAATTCTACTGTGCCTAGATTTTTCATGTTGCCAGTGTAAGCGGAAAAATTTCCCCCAAGTTTTCTTCTGGAATGCTCCATTTTTTGGACGTCTGGAAAAAATTGTGTTGTGAAAATAGTTCCTGTCTTCTGACGTTTAGTTTTTAGTTGTGGAATTTTTACTGCGAAAGTCAGGAAATTCTGAAAAAAAAAAAAACTGCTAGACACCCCAATTCCTGCTAAGCAGCATATTTTAGTTGATTAGCGAAGCAATTGCTGAAAATTATTTTCCTGTAATGTCCACCTAGCCACGTAACCTATCTCCAATATACGAGAAGAGGGTTCCTTGTTAACCAAGGAACCCGACTTTTTTTATTAGTTATTTCATAAAAAGCCAATAAACACTGACACCGAGGACAACATAGGGGAAATTACTTGTGCTTAATAAATGAAATAAAGAAATGATAAATTGATAGAAATGAAAGTGGATGAAGAAATTGGCAGGGGCTTAGCTCGGCTATGCCAGGATATACGTAGCGAAAGCTAAGGCATAGCATGGTTAGCCTTGGTTAATCTTGATTGCAAGCCCAGGTTAGTCTGGTTGTCTAGCTATGTCACGGCGTTTAGCCAGTCGTTCGGTGCACTGTTCATCTGTTTCCCGAGTGATTCATTGCCTCTTCATCTCGTTCCGATGTCGATTCCAGGCCTCCTCCTGCTTGTCAGAATTGTCGCCGTCCATACTGCCGCCTCAACTGTGATTGCGGCGCACGCGAGCTCTCCTTTTCAATCCTCCGACATGTTATCATGCATGCGATGCAGCTGGTGAAGTGAGTGAAGGCGAGCGCAACGACAAGGAACACGGTGTGACGTCATACCAAGCGGCGGCAGCGGAAAGGCGCGGCGCTGCGCAGCGGTGGAACACCTGTGGCTCGGTGCTACTAGTGGCGCATGGGCAGTAGTGACTAGGGAGCAAGGGAAAGAGAGAAATATCCGCGGCGAGGCATGCATTGTGACGTCATGTGCCTCCTTGGAGCACCGCCACGGCAAAATCGCAAGTTCGCAGCCAGTAAAGCTTTCGCTTTAAAAACAACTTGCCGCAGGTGGGAACTGAACCCACAACCTTCACATTTCGCTGGCGATGCTCTACCTATTGAGCTACCGCGGAGCCCTTTTCCCATCCACTTTCTTGGATGGGAAAATGGATGGAGCTGTTGCTTTTTCATCGACTTTCATTTCCATTAATTTATTGATTCTTTATTTCATTCATTAAGCTCAAGTAATTTCCCCTATGTTGTCCTCGGTGTCAGTGTTTGTTGGCTTTTTATGATGACTATCTCCAATATGACAGTTAAAAAAAAGTGTTCTGTGTAAAAGGAAACATCTGCTAGAAACGTCACTTACGTTACGCTTGTGTCAGTAGTTTTTTTCAGTATGGTAAGATGCTGCTATCGGATAGGCTTTGTCATCCTTGCAACAATATGTGTGTATTGTTAAACAGGGGCCCGCACAGCTACATGCTACATGTAACAAGGTCAATTTTCTAGTCCTGCCTCATTATTCTTAAAACGAGTAATCTTGCGATTTCTTGTGAAATGTTTGTGCTGCACGTTTGTGCTGCACGAGTGCCGGCCAGCCGATTCCCAGGGTGGACACTATAAGAATCCTGGGGCTGCTAATTGAGGCTAAAGGCAGTAACACGCAAACTGTCAAGAAACTCACGTCCAAAACGGAGAACATGCTCCGGCTGATCCTCAGGGTCACGAAACGCAGGGGGGCCTCAGCGAGAGCAATCTCATCAGACTTTACCACGCCTTCCTCATGAGTCACGTAAATTACGTAGCCTCAGCGCTAAAATGGACCAAGAGAGACGCGGCCAAGATAGAGACACTGATGCACAAGAGCATCAAAAGGGTGCTAGGTCTTCCGATCACTACAAGCACGGAGCGGCTCGATTGGTTAGGGGTCCACAATTCACTATCAGAAATCATCGAAGCGCAGACCAAGGCACAGGTCGTGCGGCTGTCGACCACCAGGGCTGGCAGACGCATCCTAGAAGAAGCAGGGATAAATGCAGAGACAGAGTGCAACCCACGCAGCGTCGCGCTCAGCGCCACGGTCAGAGGCACTTTCAAGGTAGAGCCACTTCCGAGAAACGTCCACCCGCAATTCAACGAGGGGCGCCGAAAGGCGAGGGCCCGAGCACTGCTGAAATCGACCGCCAACTGCCCGGGACTGGCGGCATTTGTAGACGTGGCCCAGTACGGGCGCAGCGACCGGTACGCGGCTGTCTCGATACGCTGGGATGGCATGATAAATAACGCAGCATCGGTCAAGGGGGTAATGTCCGAAGTGGCCGAACAGGTGGCAATAGCCATAGCAATGAGGGTCCCCGAACGTCCTTACGTTATACTGATTCGCGATCGGCGGCCAGAGCATTCGCCTCGGGCTCGATATCGCGGGAAGCGGCGGCCGTCCTCAGCAGCAAGGGAGCCGCAGGTCATCGCATCATCAAATGGTTTCCAGCCCACATGGGGGCCGACGTGCACCCTGAATTTCCCAACGCCAATGAGCTGGCGCACGGACGCGCGCGAGGACTCGCGCACCACGGCGATCGTGGCGAGCGAAGTGGCGGGGAGGGAGGGGAGCACTGAGACCCGCTGCTCACCTTCAACGAAATAACAACGCACTATCAGCTGTCGAGGAGAACTTTCCCGCTGCCCCACGCTAAACTCACTAGACCACAGTCATCAATATTCAGAATGCTTCAGACAGGGTCGTTCCCCTCGAGAGGCAGACTGAGCCGTTATTTACCAGAAGTAGAGCCGCAATGTCCGGATTGTGGCGCATTGTACTACTCGCTAGCGCATATTCTCTGGCAATGCTCCGCATTAAGCGGCACCGTGTTCACTAAAGAAGAAGACTGGGTGGACGCCCTGCGAAGCGACGACCACCAGACCCAGCTCCGGGCCTTCCAGAGGGCTCACGAAAGGGCGGAGGCTCACGGGCTTCCCGTCCCAACGTGGGTGCGGCCCGCGACTCCTGTCCACCACTAAACAAAGAATGGGTGGCGAAGGGTTCCTCAGGACCCAATAAAGTTATTTCCTCCTCCTGCATGATCATCTTTCTGAGGCCATGTTCAGGTAATTCATAGCCTTGCCGTAACTGGTGATGTTGCAGGAAGTGCGTCATATGTAGAGACAGTTGTGCGTGGGACCTAGACTTTCTAGCTTGAAGAGAACTCCCTCAAGAGGAAGGGCACATGCAGGCTTCTCTTGAGAATTTCAGCTGTTCTCGTGCCATGCAGCCATTCGACACTTCACAGACATGATTGCCACCTCACGATCTGCGTGCTTTGCTTGTGTGTGTGCAAAGGCCAATCCTGGTGAGAGGCACTTTAGCCCTTTCACTTCCATGGTTGGCGTGGAGCTGTCCGGGACAGAGGAAGCTGAAGTGCAAGTGGCCGGCTGTCTGCCAGCCGCCCCTCATAGAAGGCAGCACATTGCAGTTTTTTTTTTTGCTTTTCTGTTTGCACAGTAGATGTACATGTGTACACCTTCAGCAGGAATTTATAGCAAAACAACAATAAGCTTGCTGCTTGCCGTACTTCACTCTGTTATTTCAGCAATGGCAGCCCAGCAAAGCCGAGGGTTGAGCGAAGAGGAAATTCTACAGCTTGTCTGTGAGAGTGACAATGGTATCGACCATTACAACCATGGAATGGGGAGAATGGATCAGGAAGATCAACCAACAGCTCGCTTCATTTCCTGTTATGTGGAGATATGCAGCTTGGGCTTTTATACAGCAGTCATCGAATGTTCCAGACTAATCGTTCGGACCCGCATGCCTTCCACAAAGTTCTACAACATTCGAGTCACGCGATGAAATCAGATAACACAAGGTTCGGCGACAACACAGTGGATAGAAGCATCGATAACTTTCCAGAAACTTTGGATACATGCAGACGCGTCCCGCGCTGTGCGATAACATTTGTTAGGCGGCGAAACGTGGTCGCCTGTTAAATATAAGTACATGTGTCAATACCCCCCTCTTAAAAAGCATCGACCCGATGCTGCAAACAAACGAAGTTAATAAACAGAAGCACTCGTAGCTAAGAAAACAAAAATAACGAAGTTCGTCAGCGTCCGTAAAAGGGTTTAAGGCGCACCACGTGGACCACTTCAGATCGTGCGCGGCGCCGCTGTGAATGCGAAATGCCGTCTGGCACGACCTCATAGTCCAGTGCGCCAATACGTCGGATGACCTTGTAGGGTCCGAAATATCGTCGGAGCAGTTTCTCACTGAGTCCTCGTCGGCGTATCGGGGTCCAGACCCAAACACGGTCGCCAGGCTGGTACTCGGCGAAGCGTCCTCGGAGGTTGTAGTGTCGGCTGTCGGTCCTCTGCTGGCTTTTGATTCGCAGGCGGGCGAGCTGTCGGGCTTCTTCGGCGCGCTGGAGATAGCTAGCGACGTCAACATTCTCTTCGTCAGTTACGTGCGGCAGCATGGCCTCAAGCGTCGTCGTCGGGTTCCTGCCGTAGACCAGCTTGAACGGCGTGATCTGTGTTGTTTCTTGCACCGCCGTGTTGTACGCAAAGGTTACGTACGGCAGGACCGCGTCCCACGTCTTGTGTTCGACGTCGACGTACATTGCTAGCATGTCAGCGAGGGTCTTGTTCAGGCGCTCCGTGAGACCATTCGTCTGCGGATGGTAGGCAGTTGTCCTCCTGTGGCTTGTCTGGCTGTACTGCAGAATGGCTTGGGTGAGCTCTGCTGTAAAAGCCGTTCCTCTGTCGGTGATGAGGACTTCTGGGGTACCATGTCGCAGCAGGATGTTCTCGACGAAAAATTTCGCCACTTCGGCTGCGCTGCCTTTTGGTAGAGCTTTAGTTTCAGCAAAGCGGGTGAGATAGTCCGTCGCCACGACGATCCACTTATTCCCGGATGTTGATATCGGAAACGGCCCCAACAAATCCATCCCAATCTGCTGGAATGGTCGGCGAGGAGGTTCGATCGGCTGTAGTAATCCTGCTGGCCTTGTCGGTGGTGTCTTGCGTCGTTGACAGTCTCGGCATGTCTTGACGTAACGGGCGACGTCGGCGGTTAGACGCGGCCAGTAATACCTTTCCTGTATTCTCGACAGCGTCCGGGAGAATCCGAGGTGCCCAGTGGTTGGATCGTCGTGTAGGGCGTGCAGTATTTCTGGACGCAGCGCTGACGGTGCAACAAGAAAGTAGCTGGCGCGGGCTGGTGAGAAGTTCTTCTTCACGAGCAGGTTGTTTTGTAGCGTGAATGACCACAACCCGCGCTTAAATGCCCTAGGGACAACGTCGGTGTTCCCTTCCAAATACTCGACGAGACTTTTTACCTCCGGGTCTGCTCGTTGCTGTTTAGTGAAGTCTTCCGCGCTTATTATCCCAAGGAAGGCGTCGTCGTCCTCGTCGTCTTGCGGCGGGGGATCGATGGGGGCGCGCGATAAACAGTCGGCGTCGGAGTGTTTTCTTCCGGACTTGTATATTACCGTGACGTCATATTCTTGTAGTCTGAGGCTCCACCGCGCCAGCCGTCCTGAAGGGTCCTTTAAGTTAGCTAGCCAACACAATGCATGATGGTCACTGATGACTTTGAATGGCCTGCCATAGAGGTAAGGGCGGAATTTAGCTATAGCCCAAATGATGGCGAGGCATTCCTTTTCAGTCGTAGAATAGTTGCTTTCTGCTTTTGACAGCGACCGGCTAGCATACGATATCACCCTTTCAAGTCCTTCTTTCCTCTGGACTAGGACGGCACCGAGGCCTAGGCTACTGGCGTCAGTGTGGATTTCGGTATCGGCGTCCTCGTCGAAGTGTGCAAGTACCGGCGGCGACTGCATGCGTCGTTTGAGTTCTTGAAATGCCTTGGCCTGCGGCGTTTCCCACTTGAACTCGACATCACATTTGGTTAGATGTGTTAGCGGCTCCGCGATGCGTGAGAAGTCCTTGACAAAGCGCCTATAGTAGGCACACATGCCAAGGAATCTGCGCACTGCCTTCTTGTCGGTTGGCTGCGGGAACTTTGCGATGGCAGCTGTCTTCTGTGGGTCGGGGCGTACTCCTGATTTGCTGATCACGTGGCCTAGGAACAAAAGCTCATTGTAAGCGAAGCGGCACTTTTCCGGCTTCGGAGTGAGCCCTGATGACTTGATGGCTTCTAACACTGTCGCAAGCCGCCTATGGTGATTGTCGAAATTTCCGGCGAAGACAACGACATCATCCAGGTAAACAAGGCACGTCTGCCACTTCAGTCCGGCTAACACCGTGTCCATGACGCGCTGAAACGTTGCAGGCGCCGAGCACAGTCCGAATGGCATGACCTTGAACTCGTAGAGGCCGTCCGGCGTGATGAAGGCAGTCTTTTCGCGATCTCTCTCGTCGACTTCTATTTGCCAGTAGCCAGACTTGAGGTCCATCGATGAGAAGTATTTAGCGTTGCAGAGCCGATCCAATGCGTCGTCTATCCGTGGAAGGGGGTACACATCCTTCTTCGTGATCTTGTTCAGTCGACGATAGTGGACGCAGAAGCGTAGGGTTCCGTCCTTTTTCTTTACCAGGACTACAGGAGAGGCCCACAGGCTTTTCGACGGCTGGATGATGTCGTCGCGCAACATTTCGTCGACTTGTTGCCTAATAGCTTCACGTTCTCGCGTCGAAACTCGGTAAGGGCTCTGGCGGAGTGGTCGAGCGCTCTCTTCGGTTATTATGCGATGCTTTGCAACTGGTGTTTGTCGAATCCTCGATGACGTCGAAAAGCAGTCTTTGTATCGTCGGAGAAGACTTCTGATCCGTTGCTGCTTACTCATAGGAAGACTTGGATTCACGTCGAAGTCTGGTTCGGGGACAATGCTCATAGGGGTAGATGCGGCTGAATCCGAGAGGACAAAGGCATTGCTGGTTTCCACAATTTCCTCGATGTATGCAATTGTCGTGCCCTTGTTGATGTGCTTGAACTCTTGGCTGAAGTTGCTGAGCATAACTTCCACCTGCCCTCCGTGGAGTCGAGCGATCCCTCTTGCGACGCAAATTTCACGGTCGAGCAGTAGATGTTGGTCGCCCTCGATGACGCCTTCTATGTCAGCGGGTGTTTCAGTGCCGACGGAAATAATAATGCTGGCGCGCGGCGGGATGCTCATTTGATCTTCGAGCACACTCAAGGCGTGGTGACTACGACAGCTCTCCGGCGGTATCGCTTGATCTTGTGACAGCGTTATCGACTTCGACTTCAGGTCTATGACTGCGTCATGTTGATTCAGGAAGTCCATGCCGAGAATGACGTCTCGTGAACACTGTTGGAGGACAACGAAGGTGGCAGGGTAAGTCCGGTCATGAACGGTAATCCTTGCCGTGCAGATCCCAGTCGGCGTAATCAGGTGTCCTCCAGCGGTGCGTATTTGAGGGTCTTCCCATGCAGTCTTAACTTTCCTCAACTGGGCGGCGATGGATTCACTCATGACGGAGTAATCGGCTCCTGTGTCTACTAAGGCGGTGACTGCGTGGCCGTCGAGCAGCACGTCGAGGTCAGTGGTTCTTTGTCTGGCGTTACAGTTAGGTCTCGGCGTCGGATCGCGGCTGCGTCGTGTTGAACTGAAGCTGGAACGTCGCGTCGTCAAGTCGTCTTTCGTCGGTGTAGTCTTGGCTTCCTGACTTCGTCGGAACGGCGGCGTGTCGTCATTAGGTCGTCGAGATGGTTTCTTCTTCGTCTTCGTCGGCGGCGGAGGATCTTCGTCATTTCGACGAACAGCAACCGCACCTCCATCGGTTGCTGGTTTTAGTTTTCCGGATATGGGCCCGCAGAGCGGCCCCGGGCTGGGCCGGTGTATGGTCGGCGCTGCGGCGACAGGTAGCGGCCTGGTGACGGCGAACGGGACGGCCGTCGAGGGCTCCACTGAGTAGCGGCGAGGTAATCGGCGATGTCACGTGGGCGCTCGCCAAGCTGTGGACGCGGCGCATTCACGGCGAACCCTTGCAGTCCCATCTCCCGGTAGGGACATCGTCGGTAGACATGACCCGCTTCTCCGCAGTGGTAGCAGAGCGGGCGGTGGTCAGGAGCGCGCCAAATGTCCGTCTTCCTCGCGTAGGTGCGCTGGGCGACGGGTGGTCGTGCTGGCGGTGGCGGCGGCGGACGACGGAACTGCGGCGTGACAGGGCGCTGGCGCGGTCGCGGAGGGGGTCCTTGACGGCGTGCGACGGCGGCGTAGGTCATCGCTTCTGGCTGGGGTTGCGGTAATTGAGGTTGCACCTCCGGAACTCCAAGCGACCGCTGAACCTCATCTTTGACGATGTCAGCGATCGAGGCCACTTGAGGCTGCGACGACGGCAGGACCTTGCGCAGTTCTTCGCGCACAATGGCCCTGATGGTCTCTTGAAGGTCGTCCGAACCTAGTCCTTGGATGGCATACTGCGGCGTGTGCCCCTGGCGGTTATATTGCCGGGTGCGCATCTCCAGAGTTTTCTCGATCGTCGATGCCTCTGCAGAAAACTCAGCCACAGTCTTCGGTGGGTTACGAATAAGTCCGGCGAAAAGGTCTTGCTTGACGCCGCGCATCAGGAAGCGAACTTTTTTCTCCTCCGACATTTCGGGGTCGGCGTGTCGGAAAAGACGGGCCATCTCCTCCGTGAAGATTGCGATCGTCTCGTTTGGCAGCTGCACTCTGGTGTCTAGTAGAGCTTGGGCTCGCTCTTTTCGCACGACGCTTGTAAAAGTGTGCAAGAAGCCGCTTCGGAAAAGGTCCCACGTCGTTAAGGTGGCTTCGCGATTCTCGAACCACGTCGTGGCGGCGTCTTCCAATGCGAAATAGACATGCCGCAGCTTGTTGTCGCTGTCCCAACTGTTAAACTTAGCGACCCTCTCATACGTTTCGAGCCAGGTTTCCGGATCCTCGAATGTTGATCCGCGGAACGTCGGAGGTTCCCTGGGCTGCTGCAGCACGATGGGGGACGCTGGGGCTGCCATTGGGGTTGCCTTGCCCACAATCTTCTTGGTCTTCTCAGGTAGAAGTCCGTGCTCCGGGGGCAGCTGTTGAAGACGGCGGCTTGCTCGATGCTCCGGGACTACGTTGGTGTTCTCTTTGTGCTCCGGGCTTGGATCACGGCTTGTCGGGGGCGTCCGGTACATGAACGAAAAGCACCTCCACCAGATGTCACGGGGTAGTGACGGTGAAGAAAGCAAGAATACGGTGGAATACAAAACTAGCTTTTATTGGGTGAACCTGTGCCCACAAAAACAGGCTACACTTATAGCACAACGATAGCGGCGAACACGGTCGGCGATCGTCGGAAAATCTGATCAGCGGGTCAAGTGCGTCGGCTTTTATACAGCAGTCATCGAATGTTCCAGACTAATCGTTCGGACCCGCATGCCTTCCACAAAGTTCTACAACATTCGAGTCACGCGATGAAATCAGATAACACAAGGTTCGGCGACAACACAGCGGATAGAAGCATCGATAACTTTCCAGAAACTTCGGATACATGCAGACGCGTCCCGCGCTGTGCGATAACATTTGTTAAGCGGCGAAACGTGGTCGCCTGTTAAATATAAGTACACGTGTCAATATTGTCATTTGTAACAGCTACGCATTCGCGGCAAAGATAGGAAGCAAGAAGCCAATCTACATTGTCTACAAAGTGAACCTGACTGAAGGAACCTTTGATGTGGCCATGTTACCCGAGTACCGAGCTCGACGAATTCCATCTGTTTGGCCCTCACCATTGCGACCACAGGCTTTCATATGGGCTTATTTTCCTCGGCACATACCACCAAACACTGTAAAGCAGAACCCTTCAAGGCTGTGCTTAGGGTGCAAGAGCTAAGGCAAAAAGTCCATGGGCCGTGCGAGAAATGTAAAGGTGCACTTAATGTCCCTGCGTGTCTTAGGATTTTTCACACCTGCAAGTCATTTTGAATGAATTTGCTGCATTTGCTGAACTAAATGAACCAAACATTTTGTAAATTAGATGTGTGTAGCACACTTAATAGCGATTCTATATGTGGATTGAATAACGATTTGCAATGTGGAACATGAATGAAGCACAATAATGCTGCAGAACATCAGGTGCAGCAGAGCGCCGAACGGGTGGTAGCAAAGGGGCTAAGGATGCTCTATGAATATGAATTCAACATTGGTTACCTTGTCATGCTTTTTAATTTGATTGTAATGAACAAATACAAAAGCTATTAAGATAAGATCAGTGTGCTACTTGAAAGAGCGCTGGTGCTGGTAGTTTGGTGATGCATTTCTATTGCCAGTCTCACATGCACAAAGCAAAAATAAGTATGTTTTCCATTGGAATTAAACATGATTGCATTGAATAATGGCATAGTCCTCAGAAATGTGAAGCTGTTGAAGTATATATTGTTATTATAGTGGTATTGAAGATGCCATGGTAAGCCAATTGCATGCATGTAGTCTTGTGGCTTGCAGCAGCTCATGTGTGCATTGATAAAATCACCGATCTACTTTCATGTTTGTTTGTTTCATAAATAAATTAGACCCAGGGTGTCTACCAACCGGGAAAACCGGGAATTCTCAGGGATTTTGAGTAGTCTGGAAAAACTCAGGGAAAACTCAGGGAATTTGTGCTTCTATCAGGGAAAATTAGCCGTAATTTTTTTAGAGGGTCAAAAGTCGCGGTAATGCTGGCTCGAGAAACAGACAGGACTCGTAACGAATCGTCGTCGGCTGGAGGAGTTGCCAGTGTACAGTCAACGGCCGACTTTCCGGATTCCCGATAACTCGGGCGGCTTCGCGGCACCACCACGTACCCCAAAGAGTCAATGTATCTTAATGTCTGAAATTTCAGACGCAAGAACTCTTCGCCGTCCAATTTTCTAAACGTTTTGCGTGATCGCAGGTCCGAGACGGCATTAATGAAAACCACCACCGCTGCTATTTTGATTACCTCGCCGCCTTGAACCGGTGCTCTCGCACGCAGATCCGCTGGCAACCGTAGCCACCACTGCGGCAACGCTAGGCCTAGCGGCTTCGACGTTAGCTGTTAAGCTTCTTGTTGTTCGGTGCGGTGTTTCTTCATTTCTCCGCTGACAGCAATAATTTTGTCTTCGAAGCTCGGAAAGCACGGCGCATTGCATAATGCTCTTTCCCGAAAGTCTGCTTCGCCTCATAACAGTCGTGTAACGCGGTGAAGCGTAACAAGCGTAGGAAGGGGCAATTGTCGCGGGACACCGTGTGTATTCCTTAATTTTACACGTATGCACCCGCCCTCACCTGTCACAGTAGGAGCACCGATATGCCTAATAAGTGCACTGACAGGCATTCAGAGCTTTTTCAGACGTGCATGTGTCGATTTTAGCCCTTAAGGGCGGTAAAAGACATGAATTTATTTTTTCGGACTGCCTGATTTTTCGGAAGTTTTCGCGGCCCCTGGGGGGTCCGAAAAATTGGACGTTGAGTGTAAATTGACCAAGAGTATTCTTCAAATGGTCCGTGGGGTGAACGCGCGGCGAAAGGAGGACGAGAACAGAAAGGATCGACGCACTGAGGAATGAACGGGGAATTAAGTATGCGACCGCTTCTTTGAAGGAGCCTGCGCTCAAAAAACAAATTGTTGGCTGATGCTGAGATGCAGGTGTCCCTCATCTAAACCAAAATAAACTCTTTAAAGCAGTGAAACACAACACTGAGGCATCTTGCGCGAGCTGAGAGTATGTCAGGACAGTTGCATGACACTGAGTATGCTATCAGTTGATAGAAATAGCTCATATTCGAAAATATTTGCTTCTGTATGCATCTCCTTTTTATTTGTACTATAGAATGTCCAACTCGATTTGAAAATTTTTTCGAAGACGTTTTATTTGCTGTGCATTTTAATAACCCTTCCCTTATACTCTTTTTTTGAATAACATAAACACTACTCCTTAGTATTCAAATTGGATTAAGTCAGTTTTCTTTAAAATTTTTTTCATATGCTTACTATAGAGTAACAGCATAGGGCGATATGGTTTCAGCGCGACTTGACATAAAACATAGTTCTGCATCACTCAGGGAATTTTGCAAAAGCACTCGGGGAAAACCTGGAAAATTCAGGGAATTTGGAAATGTCAACTTGGTAGACACCCTGAGACCTTTAAACCTTGGCAGAGTGCTACATTAATGACCCGTACAATGGTGGTCTGCAACATGCAGTCGGCATCAAAAGTTTACAGGGCATGGGTTCCGCAATAATATTGAAGCAGTTAATTTTTTTTTTATTATCATTTATTACACCTAAAAGGCCCCAGTGATGGGGTATAATATCAGGTGTGGGCTGAGCTTAACAAACCAGGGATTCGAGAACAGCCTTGAATTGATGTGCGTCGAAGTGGTGCGTGGTGTTGGCAGGCAGAGCGTTCCAGTCCCTTGCGGTTAAAAAAAAAAAAAATGAGCGGTAGATTGGAGGTAGTATGCGCATTTCAAACAATTTGTGGCCGTAGCAGTAAAACCATACACTGCTGTGTTGTTTGCATATATAGGCTCTAAATCCAAATGTCAAGCTGTATACCCAAGCTGCGGGAATATTAAGGTTTTTGTTACATTCCGTAGTCGGTAAATTGTTGACGCCGACTGTGCATCTAAAACTGCAATTAACTTCACTATACCTGTAACTTGAACAACAATGCCTGCTTGTCCTTCACTTGCTAATTATTAGCATCTGCATATTTTTTTTTCCAGCTTTACATCTGTTGGGCCAATGATGAAACTTACTACGAGGTAAGCCAGATATGTTGCTATCAGGCACTTACATTCTTAAACCATTAAAATTAGTGATGCATGGGATTTTGGATATGACTATGATGTTTTACACTTTGACTTATGGCTGACCGAATAAGTTTATATTCATTGCTTTGAGGTGCAGTAGAGCCAGTAGGACGCTGATACTATGGTGCACCTGATTGTACAGATGCGGTGTATAATGCAGTGATGTACCTATGTATGATAGAGTGGCATGTATCAGCAGGGTTGTAGTGTACAGTCAACTGCCTTAATGACGACACTCTTGGGGACTTCCATTCTTCTTTATAATTAAGATTGTGTTCCATACTCCTTATAACAAAGGAGGCTAAGCAGTCAGCATAATACCATTATTTAACATGAATTCATTACATATTTATTGAATTAGGCCACTGATTTGATTCTGCTGACTTTGCTGTACGGAATATACAACTGCAGCCGACCTTGTGGCATTGTGTTTCATAGGCATAGCATGCTAGCGCTGTTTGTCAAAGGTCTGTGCATGTGCACTCACACATACACGTGCACACATCCACACACATATCTACCTTTCTTGTTTTGACTGATGTGCTGTAGTTAGTGGCCTCTGCTGTAGACATGTCCACAATACATGCAAAATATTGGAATCCAGTTGGGATTATGGAATCCTTCGTTACGTAGATAATTCCTTTGTATATGCATTTGTTATGTAGTCACTTAACTATATTTGCTTTTGCTTGAATAAATGGGCAAGCTATGCTGAAGCCTGCTTGGAGCTAGAACTCATGGCCAATTGCTGGGCCATCATGGGGCATGAACGTTCGTAAATAGGTTTGTTCGTAAATACCCTCTGCTATGTATTCTGAAGGTCATGCAGCTGTGTCGGAGTCTTGTGTCAAGTGGTCTCCAACTATGACTATCAATTGCTTACTGCCTACTGATGTGTGCAGCGGTCCATTCAGGTTGATACAAAAAACAGCGAAAAGAGCTTCAGGACATGGTACAGATTAGAGTAGCCCAGCTGTACGTGAGCACAGTCATTTGCAGCACTCGCAGAGTGGGCACAAAGCCAGATATTTGGGTACGCTGTTGCCAAGGCCAGGCCAAGAGAAGCAACTGCAGATGTGTTTGTAGAGTTTATGGAAGCTGAAGGGACCAGCTGTGGAATAATGAAAGGTCTCTAGTGTCTGAGCCCAAAGTGATTGGGGAAGCACAGGAATTTAATGGTGTCCTTCAGGATGAAACATGTAACAGTGTAGTATCGAATGTTCGATCTTCAAGTTCTTTAATTGCCAACGAAGCCGAGTGCTAGGTGGATGAGATGAGCCATGAAGCCACTTCATTATGGAGTGGCAGTAGGAGTCACTGTTGGCAAGACGCAAACATATGAAGGTGAATAAATGGAAGACAGTCGAGAGCTGTGAAGTTGACTTTTGGGAACCGGCATTATGCAACGCGATGCACTTTCCGCGCTGTGAAGACATTGCTGGGGATTACAAAGGCGGAGTCAGCGCCGTTGCTAACAGCGGTGAATTGTTTCAATTAAATAACACGGCACAGAACAGCAAGAAGCTTGGTACCGAACAGCGAAGTAGGTAGGCCTATTGTTGCCATGGTGTGGCTGTGCGGCTGCCAGCAGATGGATGGATGGACGGATGGATGTTATGAGCGTCTCCTTTGGAACGGGGCGGTAGACTGTGCCACCACGCTCTTGCTATTATACTGCCTAATGTCCTACCTAGGTAAAAAAGAAAAAAAGGGGGGGGGGGGTATGCACTATGAACTCCCGCAACCAAATTTTCTGATCCCCTATTGCGAACTGTGCTTTTGTACATCTCCCTTTTTTGTCGTTTCCCTACTTTTATTTTACCAATCCTCCAATCGCCTCTTACTAATCCCTATTGAGGACATGTTTACTTTTCCACTGCTCTCGCTGAACCCAAGGCATTCAAGGAGGCCAGTCGTGCCTAAATCGACCGCTGGGTACACGTCTTCACATTTTAATGAAACATGCTCCATAGTTTCCCTAGCGTTACCGCAGCAAGCACATGTTTCTTCCTTCTTATATCTCGCTTTATAGGTGCGTCTTCTAAGGCATCCCGATCTCGCTTCGAAAAGTAATGAGCTTCCCTTTGAGTTATCATAAATTGTTTCTTTCCTGATTTCGTTTTTTCCTCTTAAGTAGTTACTCACGGCAGGTTTCTTTTCCATTGCCACCACCCATGAGATTATTTCAGCCTCTTTGACTTTCCGCTTGACCTTCTTTGTTGCTGTGTTGCCCACCCTACAGGCCGCATACTTGCTGGTAGGCTTCCTAGTTCTTTTTCTCCACTGTGAATCAATGTTTTTCCTGTACAGATACCTGAACACTCTCCCAGCCCATTTACTTTCTTCCATATTCCTCAGCCGTTCTTCATACTCAATTTTACTGCGAGCTTCCCTCACTTCAAAACTAGTCCAGCCCATATCTCCCTGCCTGACTCCTTTCTTTATGGGGATTTTGTTGCTTTCTTTATGAAGGACTACGGTGGCTATGGAGCCGCTATAGATATCTTTCAGTATTTTTACATACGGCTCGTCTACACCCTTATTCCGTAATGCCTCCATGACTGCTGAGGTTTCAACTAAATCAAACGCTTTCTCCTAATCAATCTAAGCTATATATAAGGGTTGGTTATATTCCGCACATTTCTCTATCACCTGATTGATAGTGTGAATATGGTCTATTGTTGAGTAGCCTTTGCGGAATCTGCCTGGTCCTTTGGTTGACAGAAGTCTAAGGTGTTCCTGATTCTATTTGCAATTACCTTAGTAAATAGTTTGTAGGCAACTGACAGTACGCTGATCGGTCTATAATTATTCAACTCTGTGGCATCCCCTTTCTTATGGATTAGGATTATGTTAGCGTTCGTCCAAGATTCCGGTACGCTCGAGATCATGAGGCATTGCGTATACAGGGTGGCCAGTTTCTCTAGAACAATCTGACCACCATCCTTCAACAAATCTGCTGTTACCTGATCCTCCCCAGCTGCCTTCCCCCTTTGCATAGCTCCCAAGGCTTTCTTTACTTCTTCTGGCGTTACCTGTGGGGTGTCGAATTCCCCTAGACTATTCTCTCTTCCATTATCGTCGTGGGTGCCACTGGTACTGTGTAAATCTCTAGAACTCCTCAGCCACTTGAACTATCTCATCCATATTAGTAATGATATTGCCGGATTTGTCTGTTAACGCATACACCTGATTTTTACCAATTCCTAGTTTCTTCTTCACTGCTTTTAGGCTTCCTCTGTTCCTGAGAGCATGTTCAATTCTATCCATATTACACTTCCTTATGTCAGCCGTCTTACGCTTGTTGATTAACTTCGAAAGTTCTTCCAGTTCTATTCTAGCTGTAGGGTTAGAGGCTTTCATACATTGGCGTTTCTTGATCAGATCTTTTGTCTCCTGCGATAGCTTACTGGTATCCTGTCTAACGGAGTTACCACCCACTTCTATTGCACACTCCTTAATGATGCCCACAATATTGTAGTTCATTGCTTCAACACTAATGTCCTCTTCCTGTGTTAAAGCCGAGTACCTGTTCCGCAGCTTGATCTGGAATTCCTCTAGTTTTCTTCTTACCGCTAACTCATTGATCGGCTTCTTATGTACCAGTTTCTTCCGTTCCCTCCTCAGGTCCAGGCTAATTCGAGTTCTTACCATCCTGTTGTCACTGCAGCGCACCTTGCCGAGCACGTCCACATCTTGTATGATGCCAGGGTTAGCGCAGAGTATGAAGTCTATTTCATTTCTAGTCTCGCTGTTCAGGCTCCTCCACGTCCACTTTCGGCGATCCCGCTTGCGGAAGAAGGTATTCATTATCCACATATTATTCTGCTCCGCAAACTCTACTAATAACTCTCCCCTGCTATTACTAGTGCCTGTGCCATATTCCCCCACTGCCTTGTCTCCAGCCTGCTTCTTGCCTACCTTGGCATTGAAGTCGGCCATCAGTATGGTGTATTTTGTTTTCACTCTACCCATCGCTGATCCCACGTCTTCATAGAAGCTTTCGACTTCCTGCTCATCATGACTGGATGTAGGGGCCTAGACCTGGACAACCTTCATTTTGTACCTCTTATTAAGTTTCACAACAAGACCTGCCACCCTCTCGTTAATGCTATAGAATTCCTGTATGTTACCAGCTATATTCTTATTAATCAGGAATTCAACTCCTAGTTCTCGTTTCTCTGCTAAGCCCCGGTACCAGAGGACGTGCCTGCTTTTTAGCACTGTATATGCTTCTTTTGGTTTCCTAACTTCACTGAGCCCATGATATCCCATTTACTGCCCTCTAATTCCTCCAATAACACTGCTAGACTCTTCTCACTAGATAATGTTCTAGCGTTAAACGTTGCCAGGTTCATATTCCAATAACCCCTGATTTAAAGCAAACAACCACATTTCCAAAAGTAAGTCCTGGAAGCATTACAACTTTCCCTATTCCGCGCTGCACCGCGTACCTATTGTATCCCCATAGTGCTCTGTGCTTCGTTATGGCTGAATTTCTCTTCCCCTTTACTGTTATGTTTTTTTTTCCTGTGTTTCCATATATCTATAGCCTTTGTTTATCCATATACCAAGGTATTTATATTCTGTTAGCCGAGGTATTTCTTGGCCCTGTATCTTTAGTGTCTGTTCACTGTTTTCATTGAATACCATAACACCTAATTTTCTAACACTAAATTTCAAACCTAAATTTTTGCCTTCCTGTCCAGAGTTGCAAATCACTTTACTTGTTAGCTAGCAACACACACTGTCATCCGCATAAAATAAACCTGGGAGTTGCTGCTCTACTACTGTACCCACCTGTTTGTATGAGAGATTAAACCCGATGTTACATCCTTCTGGCTCCCTCTCCATCCTCACCATGTACATCATAAACACAGGGTGTCTACCAACCGGGAAAACCGGGAATTCTCAGGGATTTTGAGTAGTCTGGAAAAAGTCAGGGAAAACTCATGGAATTTGGGCCTCTATCAGGGAAAATTAGCGGCAATTTTATTGAAAGGGTCGAAAGTCGCGGTAATGCTGGCTCGAGTAGCAGACAGGAATCGTAATGAATCGTCTTTGACGCCCTGTCGTTGGCAGGAGGAGTTGCCAGTGTACAGTCAACGAGCGACTTTCCGGATTCCCGATAATTTGGACGGCTTCGCGGCGCCGCCTCGTACCCCATAGTGTCAACGTATCAGAACGTGTGAAATTTCCGACGCAAGAACTCTTTGCCGTCCGATTTTCCGGACGTTTTTCCGCGACCGCAGGTCCGAAACGGCATTAATCAAAGGCACCACCACTGCCGTTTTGATTACTTCGCCGCCTCGAACCGGCACTCTCGCACGCAGATCCGCTGGCACCCATTGCCACCACTGCGGCAACGCTAGGCCTAGCTGCTTCGACGTTCGCTATGAAGCTTCTTGCCATTGGGTGCCGAACTTTTTATTGAAAGAATTCGCTGCTGTCAGCAATGGCACGGACTCCACCTTTGTGGTCCTCGCGATTGGCTTAGAAACTTGGAAAACACGGTGCGTTGCATAATGCTGGTTCGTGAAAGTCAGCTTCGCCTCTGTACAGAAATGTTACTCGGTAAAGGTTACGGAAAAGTATTGCAGTGAAGCATAACAACCGTGGGAAGGGGCTATTGCCACGGAATACAGTATGTATATCTTAGTTATACACGCGGGAACCTGGCATTTCCTGTCATAGTACGAGCACAGGTATGCCTAATATGTGTACCGACAGGCCTTCAGAGCATTTTCGAACGTGCCTGTGACGGTTTGAGCCCCTAAGGGCAGTAAATGACACGCATTTATTTTTTTCCAACTGGCCTATTTTTCGGACGTTTTCGCGGCCCCTAGGGAGCTCGAAAAATCGGTCGTGGACTGTGCAACTGATCAAGATGCTTCAAATGGTCCTTGGGGCGAACGAGTGGCGGAAGGCGGACAAGGACAGAAGTGACCTACGCATTGAGGAATAAACGAGCAAGGAAGCTTGTTGCCGCCGTTTTGAAAGAGCTTGAGCTCAAAAAGTAAAGTTTTGGCTGATGCCGAGATGCAGGTGTCCCTCATCCAAACCAAAATACACTCTTTGGAGCATTGCAACACAACACTCGGGCGTCGTGCGCGGGCTGAGAGTATGTCAGGACTGTTGAGGTTGACTTATTACGAGCTGTTGAGAGAGAATCTCAATTGTGACAGAGTTCAGGCCGTATCCCACTGAGGTCGCTATCAGTTCATAGAAATAGCTCATATTAGACAATATTTGCCTTTGCATGCATCTCCTTTTTATTCGTATTTGATAATGTCCGACCCTAGTTGCAATTGTTTTCGAAGACACTTTATTTGCTGTGCATTTTACTAACCCCTGCCTTCTATTCTCTTTTTGAATAACATAAACACTGCTCCTTAGTATTCAAATTGGATTAAGTTGCTTTTTTTCATGTGCCTACTAGAGAGTGACAGCATCAGGCGATACGATTTCAGCCCGTGTTGATATAAAACATAGTTCTGCATCACTCAGGGAAATTTGCAATGGCACTCAGGGAAAACCTGGAAAACTCAGGGAATTTGTAAATGTGAACTTGGTAGACACCCTGAAACAGCAGCGGGGATAAAGGGCACCCCTGCCTCAGTCCCTTGTTGATATCAACTTTATCCTCGCTCCTCATCCCTTCCCATTCAACACAAACGGTATTTTCTAGGTAAATCTGTCTCAAAAGCTGTAGACAATCGTCACCTAAGCCTTCCCTTTCCAGAATATCCCACAAAATGTTGCAGTCGACATTGTCATAGGCTCCTGTAATGTCTAAAAAGGCCACATATAACTGTCTGCTTTCTACTTTTGGTATTTCAATACACTGAGTAAGAACAAATAAGTTATCATCCAAATGCCTACCTATTCTGAAGTTCTCCCAAAATGCCAATATTCTCTGCCCATGCTTGCAGCTTTAATTTGATTGGCTACATTGCTAGCCTGTATATTACCGATGTAATGGTCAACGGTCTATACGAGTGAATTCTATCTTTCTCCCCCTTACCTTTATAAATTAAATTCCTTCTACTTTCTCGCCAACTGTCTGCTATTCGTCTATCTTTTAAAGTTTTTTCCACTGCTTTCACCAGAGCTTCCTTACTTTTTGGTCCTAGTTCATTAATCAGCCCAACGGGAACCTGGTCTAGCCCTGTGTTTGTGCGCTTAGGAATTTTCTCTTGGGCTTTCTTCCAGTTGAAATTTGTCAGCACCAGCTGCTTTTCCGCCTGGGTCTCGTTCATGCTCTTTTTTTCTCCAAATTATTGTTTGGATGTAATTTATTGCCGCTTCTCCTTCCAGTTTGTTTCCATCTTTGTCGAGGATATGTTGTTGTATTGTTGACTTCCCGCCTAATAATTTTATGTGGTTCCAAATTATTCTAGGTACAGCCTTCTTTTTCTCACGTATTTCTGACAATGACCGTTCACTTTCACCTTTTATATTTGCTTGCACCAGTATTTAAACCATAGACTTTTTCTCCCGGTATGTTTCCCATTTACTGGCCTCTTCATCCTGTGGCAACTGCGCCTTTTTTGCCTGCCTGTGTTCTTGGGTTGCTTTCTGTCGTTATCCCGGTATGTTTCCCATTTACTGGCCTCTTCATTCTGTGGCAACTGCGCCTTTTTTGCCTGCCTGTGTTCTTGGGTTGCTTTCTGTCGTTATCTCTCTGTTCCACCAGCTTTTCAGCTTTTTTTTTTCTTTCCAATGAACATGTTGTTTCTCTTTCCGTATTTCTGTCGTTATTACATTTAGATACTCACTATATTTGACCGGGGCTCAAGTTCTTCCTTGACTCTTTTGACTATATTTGTTATTTGTTCAGCGTTGAAATTCGGACTGGCCATTTTGCACTCCTTACTCTCTTTCCCAACTATATATCCAGTTTTCAAAATGATGCGTTTATGGTCACTCCCTATGCTGCTATACCCTTCCTTGTCAATGACCATTTCTCTTAACTTATCATGAATTCCTTCTGTCATCAGACATTAATAAATGGTTGATTGCCGGTTTCCCGCTTCCCATGTGATCTGCCCTTCATACTTAGGCCCTGTATTCACGATAACGAGGTTACGTTGCTCACGAAGATCAAGCATTGACTTCCCGTTGCTGTCGGTACAGCCATCTAGATCCTGTATGTGGACATTCGTGTCACCTAATAGGATAATTTCAGCACCATTCCTGAAACCCTTAATATCAGCACTTATGCATCCCACTAACTCTTTATTCTTCCATGTGAAATTATTTCCGGTCCACAATTACGTAACACCCAGTAAAGTTTTTTCCCACTCATTGTACCTGATAACCAAAGATGCTCTTGACATTTTGAATTTACTCTTTTCCATTTGGTTCCCTATGGGTGAGCATTCCGACTCCCCCTCCCTTTCTTTCCGACTTAGTTCTTTTGCACCCTTCCCAAACTTAACTCTCAATCACTGGCAGCTCTTCCAAGTCTCTAAAGTGTGTTTCTGTAACCGCATACACCCCTATTTGTTCTCTATTTAACTCCTCCTCAGCCCACTTTTCCTTTCTTCTGCCACCCTGCATGTTGATGTAGCCTATTGCATGGCGAGCTCTCTTTCTTGCTTTCCTCCTTTTTCTGTTACTGACGGCGATGCTATACTGAGGTTCCCTTATGCGACCTTCTTCATTGCTATCTACTCTGGCCTCTTGAGCGCCTGTTGGCTCCCCTAAAAAAGTAACAGCGCAAACAGCAAGTCGTCAGCCCACTTCTCGTGCAAGTCTGTAATTGATGTGGATCCTATCTTGTTGAAAACCACCATACCTTCTCACTTCCCTGTTTACTTTGACCAGCGTCCAGCAGATCTGTGTGCGAGAGCCCCGGCTCGAGGTGGTGCGATAAATAAAGTGGAGGTGGTGGTGGCTTTGATTAATGCCATTTCAGAACCTGGGGTCACAGTAAAAAGTCCGGAAAGTCGGATGGTGAAGGTTTCTTGCGTCCGAAATTTCAGACGTTCTTATACATGGACTCTATGGGATACATGGTGGTGCCGCGACACTAACCGAAGTCACACCCATCACGAACCGAAGTAATTGGTGATGCACGCCTGCACACGCCTGCGCACAAATCTCCGCCACGGCTTTTTTTTTTTTTCTTCTTTCTGCGCGAGCGGCATTGAGAAGTGTCTCCTAAGCTTTTTCTCTGTGGCGGGGTCAGAGGAATGCTGGTCAGAGGCACCGCCGCGTGATTTGGCGCACTGCTGAGACTATTGTTGGAGCGTAGTATGTTAGAATTAGTCGTCGCAAATGCTTGCGCATTCGAATGACCTGGCGTTTTTACCCATTGGAATACACATAGCGTTGATGCGACAACAGTGTCAGTTCGAATTAAGCGTGTTCGAATTAACGACATTTGACTGTACTATTGTTATGTAAATTTGCTACAGGCCTTTAATGAATTTGTGTTTTTGCATATGAACAGATTGCGAAACCTAATCATTTTTGAAAAAGCCAATTGCAATGAAATTTTAGTCTTGCTAAATTTGTTACAGATAAGTAATATGTACCCTTCTAAAGCAATCTTGGCGAAGCTGCAGGGCTGGTAATTGAATAGTTTCTTATTTAGCAGCCTTTAGAAAGCATCTAAGCATACTACATGTGCACTTGGTGGTTGTTGTCATGACATAAGTCTCAGCAAGCCACTTCTAAGATTTCTCAGTACGCCATTAGCAGCCGCAGGCACCACCTTATCTCAGAGGTCATGCCATGGAACTGCACGCTCTAGGTTATGCATCACTTCTGGCGAGTGGTGATGGCAGCGTTTTTTTTTTTTCAGTTTTGGTATCAAAAACAGCTCCACTTCCATTCATACATTGAATGTCAAATTGTTCATGGAGGCTCCTCTTCTCCTACACTATGTTAATATATATATATCAAAACGTTTATTTAAAAGAAAAAAAAATGCAGAAAGCGAGTGGGTGGAGCCCCTAGTCCAGGGCCCCACTATGTTAAACTACTGTATTTGCTTGAAAATAGGTTGAACACAAATGGAGGTCGACTCGTAAATAAAGAAATATGTAGTTTACATATAGGTTGGCCCACATCTTTTTAGAATAACGAGAAACTTTTAACATGGCACACCTTTGTTTACTAAAAGCTTGGCTACTAAACCGCTCTACTTGATGTCGCAAGCTGCCTCCTCATTGTAACTGCTTGCGAAATCATCCTTGTCGAATGCATTGCAGGCATTCTCAGCATTCCAAATGGCGTTGTCCTCAGTACTGTCGAGCATGTTGCATATGTAGCATTTCTTGCTGTAGCAGGCAGGGCTGAGGAACACCATTAGCTTGGTACTTTTGGCAGCTTTGTTCATGAATATAGGTCAAGATTGATTGGTCACAAGTCTTATAGGTCAAGAGCACAGCTTGGTGAACAATAAAAAGAAAGGTTCACTTATGTTCAAATAAATACGGCAGGGTTTTTGCATGGTCCAAAATTTGATTGCAGCTTGCTGCTTAATCTGCTGTGATCTATTTGTGTTTTTGCATACAAACAGGTGACGAAACCACGGTATGGTTCAGTTTACCCATGGCCCCTCAACCATATTCTGCCCTTCCGAAAAAGACGACACATTCTGGCCAAGCTCTCTGTTTCTGAGTGGAGTGAAAAGTCATTGGAAGAGGTTTGTATAACTTGGCATATGGCTTTTCTTGTTCTTTTCACTTCCCTGCAAATATTTTATGAGGACACTCTAGTTTGCTGCCCTCACATGGTTGTCTTTGGTTGTTTGTTTTTTCGTTTGAACAAATGAAGAAAGGTGGAACTTTGCCTTTACTAAGGTAAAGAAGCGAGGATAACCTGCCTGGCATTTTACTACGGCCGATAATAAAAGTCACAGAATTTCACTAAAAAATTTCTTTATATTAAAGTTCGCAATTGTCTATGGTGTCTACAAACCGAGTAGGCCAGGAAATAACCAGGGGGATAAAGTAGTTTTGAAAAAATCGGGGAAATATTGAGAATTTTCGCAGCGGTGACAGAAATTGTGCTTTATTGTTATTGATAAGGCAGTTAAGGTCTTTACTAGAAAAGGAATTGACGACATGCCGTTCTCTCAATTTTGAATGTCTTGATTATCATATGGATCATCTGAGGGAGAACTTCAGAATAGATGACTTTAGAAAGCGGTGCATGCCCTCAGATGGTCATCGAGATGTATTATAGGAATCTTGAAAGATGGCACTCCATCATCTGCTTCTCTTGCAGCTGTGTGAATAAGTTGCTTGGTGTCGAGACTCATTTCTCTTGTCTTAAATCACATACCGTATTTACATGATTGTAAGTCGACCCCCCCCCCATATCGCATGACAGTAAAAAAAGAAAGAAAAGAGTATACGTGAAGGCGCATTCCGTAACGAAATTTATTAGTAGCTGGCATGGTCACTGGACTACTCATCTTCACTTGTGCTATTGTCCTAACTAGTGCTGCCATCGTCATCGCTGCTACGGTCCCACAGCGCGTTGTCGTCCAGCGAAATTCCACTTTGGCAAACGACCGTTGCCAAAGTGCGACTGCCAAAGTACGACTGCCGCCAGCCACTCGTACTCACGGCGGAGTAGGTCCTTAAAAGGCGAAGATCCGGGCTTGTTTCATGACCATGTCGCACTTCACTGGCAGGGACCGATCACGCATTTCAGTGACGTATCCCGCAAGCTTGGCCTACAGCTCTGGAAAGCGTTCCGACTTCGGCCCGTGTGAAATTCTTCGCTTGCCGTCACAGGTGAAAATTTTGCTTCACTGCAGTCACCACTCTTGCACCACCCGTTCAGAAACATTGAATTTATGGCCAGCTGCACAGTGATTTGTTTCTTCGGTGTAAAGGATGGCAGCCCTCTTGAACGCCGCGGTAAACGAGGACCGTATGTTTAGTGGGCCTCTAGCACTCATGACAACTGATGAAGCATAGAAGTAGCACGTAGCCAGCAGTCGAGTCAAACGCGTCAAACAGAGCAACAGAGAAAGAGAAACACGTGAGTGGCGTGCACATCCTTGAACTATCGATACTCCCTGCAAGCGCCGCCGTTCTGGGGGTGTCACCGCGAATGGAACAGCGGCACTTCCATCGACTATCGACACCCCCTATGAGTCTTTTGTGTGCTGTAAAACTCTAAAAAATATTTAAAACCCTTCCAAAAAACAAACAAATGTGCAGGATAGAAAAAACTACGGTTAGGGCCATAGAGCAAACATAATCTTGTAACTACCTTGTAGCTCCCCTGATATCTCGTTGGTCTTGCGTTTTTTGGCAGTGCCATGTTTTGGTTTCGATTGTAAGTCGACCCCCCCCCCCCACTTCAGATTTTCAAATTTAAAAAAATAGATCGACTTACAGTCGTGTAAATATGGTAGGTTTAGCATGGTGGAACATAAAGTCATTGAGGGTCTTTTTGCAAGTCAATGGACATGTACCAGTGCCCACACTTGTGCATGTCGGTGAATTGCAAAAAGATCCCCAATAACTACATGTTCTGCCATGCTAAACCACAAGTTTTGCAAACAGTAGATATCACAGCGTCTGAGTTAGTTCAGTGCCTGTAGGCCACATTATCAATGCTCCAACGCATACTTGTCTCATGGCTTCTTGTTCATTGGCAGCGAGTGCCAAGACAAATGTCGGTCCTAAAAGGCCTGGTCACACTAGGCGGACATGATGCCGACTAGACATTAGCCAACGTAACACCGATGCCAACAATCGGCTGACTAGTCAGCAGACCCCGTGTCACTGAGAGACGTTTTGCAAAACAAGAACAAGGTGAAAGCAGGAGCCAACGTTTCAACAAGGGGACTTATCTTCTTCAAGGCAACATATTGTTACACAAACGAAGAAATGAGAACTGGAGCCTATTTACAAAGTGTACTTACAAAGGATAATGCAGTGCTAACCAGTTCAGCCGACAGCTCGAGAGCCAGAGATCGTTTGTCATCTTTGTCGGGGTGCCTGTGTGCATCGGCCACAAGAAACACGCAATATGCATGTATCATTATCCCCGGTGGCGGAAGCACCGCCCCGTTGCGTCTAAATATTGGTGATGACAGGAGAGTAATATGGTTTGAGGCGTGCAACATGCACAACGTCAGTGGAAATCAAGGCAGATACGGCACTGGTACTGGCTGGGGCGATTTTGTACGTAACTGGAGTCACGGTCCGCAGCACTCGATATGGGCCTGTGTACCGAGACAGGAGTTTTTCTGACAGGCCAGCGTGACGAGTCGAGGACCACAGGAGTACCAGAGATCTAGGCGAAAAGTGTATGTCTCTGTGTTGGTGATCGTACAAATGCCGTTGCTTCTCTTGTGAGGTCAGGAGGCGAGCGCGGGCAATTTCGCGTGCTTGGGCTGCCCTGGCGATGGCGTCAAGTGCATACTCGCTGGTCTCTGCTGCGGCGGATGGGGGGGGGGATACATCCAGTGTCAATGTAGGTTCCCAGCCGAACAACAGAAAGAACGGGGAATAATTGGCAGTGTCGTGATGCGAGGCATTATGCGCAGGAGGGACATAGGGTAGGGCAAGGTCTCAATCAGTATGGTCAGACGAGACATCCTTTTCAAGCATGTCTGTTAGGGCACAATTCAGACGCTCTGTGAGACCATTAGTCTGTGGATGGTAAGACGTAGTCAGCTTGTGCTTGGTTGAACAGGACTGCAGGATGTCGGCGATGACTTTAGAAAGAAATGTCCGACCACGGTCAGTGAGCAAACGGTGTGGAGTGCCATGCTGCAGAATCAGGTCGCGTAAAAGAAATTCGGCGACATCTGTGGCGCAACCTGTTGGAAGTGCTCTGGTGATGGCGTAGCGCATGGCGTAACCTGTCGCCACAGCAACCCACTTGTTGCCAGATGTGGATAGAGGGAAAGGGCCAAGTAGGTCCAAGCCAATGTGAAAGAACGGTTCTGAAGGTATGTCGAGCGGTTGAAGGCACTCAGCTGGGAGCATCGATGGTGTTTTTCAGCGCTGGCATTTCTCACACACTGCAATTTATTTCTGGACGGAGCAGGCAAGGCCTGGCCAAAAGAAGCGTCGGCGAATCCGGTTGTAGGTGCGGGAGACGCCAAGGTGAACTGCCGTTCGTAAATCATGAAGTTCTTGGAGAACAGCTGACCAGAGGTGCTTAACAGTGAGGAGAAGTAGGGCAGGAGTGTCGGGGCATACATTGTGGCAATATAATGCACCATTCCGGAGAAAAAACAGGTGAAGGAACGAATCACAAGACGAAGATTCCAAGCCATCAATGATGGTGCGCAAGGCGACATCACAACGTTGCTCGTCGGCAACGTGTAGCAGCTGAGAAACGGAGAAAATGCAAGCGTCGGCATCAGGGTCAGGGTCGGCAGGTAGTTCTGTCCACTGGATAGCATAATAAACAGCCTGCGTCTTGATATAATCAGCTCAACTTGTATATTACTGCATAGAAATATTCTTGCAGCTGTAGAGCCCAGCGACCAAGCCAGCCAGTAGGATCCTTGAATGAGGAAAGCCAGCAGAGCCGCATGGTGGTCCGTGATTACAGAGAAGTGCGTGCGATACAAGTACGGGCGGAATTTGGAAACAGCGCAGATGAGAGCCAGGCATTCACGATCTGTAATCGAATAGTTGCGCTCCGCTGCTGTGAGTAGGCCGCTAGCGTAGGCGATAACATGATCTTGACCTTGTTGGCGCTGGGCGAAGATGGCTCCGATACAGTGACCACTGGCATCAGTACGTACCTCTTTAGGAGAGGACGTGTCAAAGTAGGCCATTATAGGTGGCTTGGTGAGAATATTGGTGAGCTGGGCAAATGCGGCACTTTCAGTGAGGCCCCATGTAAATGGCACATCCTTCTTTAGAAGATCAGTAAGCAGTTGGGCAATCACTGCGAAGTCTTTAACAAAGCGTCGGAAGTAGGAGCAGAGTCCTACAAAACTTCGGACGTCTTTGACAAACTGAGGTACAGGAAATGACGTGACAGCACAAATTTTCTGCGGGTCTGGTTGAATACCGGAAGCACTGATGAGGTGGCCCAGCACTGTAATCTGCTGACGGCCAAAGTGACACTTCGATGAATTTAGTTGCAGCCCAGCCTCGTGGTAGACTTGAAGAACAGCTGATAAGTGCTCAAGGTGTGTCTCAAATGTAGGTGAAATTATGAGCATGTCGCCTAGGTAGCAGAGACATGTTGACCGTTGAACTAAAGAGTCCATGATACGTTTGAACGTTGCTGGGACGTTGCATAGACCAAATGGCATAACTTTGAATTGATATAGGCCATCAGGGGTGACGAACGCGGTTTTCTCTTGATCCTTTTCATCAACAGAAATTTGCCAATAACCAGACCAAAGTTCTATTAATGAAAAGTATTTGGCACCGTGGAGACAATCAAGGGCGTCAATGCGAGGCAAGGGATCTTGCTTGGTAATGCGGTTTAGATGACGATAATCTACGCAGAAATTTCATGTGCCATCTTTTTAACAAGTACCATGGGCGCCGCCCAAGGGCTCGATGAAGGTTCAACAATACCTTCGGCAAGCATCTTGTCCACTTATCTTGAATAACCTTACGCTCTGAAGCAGAAACTCGAAATGGCCGGCGATGAATAGCACTGGCATCACCAGTATTTATGAGATGCCAGTGCAATTGAAGTCTGGCCCATTTTGCGATTGTTGAGGTTGAAGATGTGATAGGAAACCAAAAGGCAGCACAGAGCTGCTGCTTGTTCAAGCAGTAGGTTCGCAGCAATCATGGGACGAAATGTTGCATCAGGGCACATAGTATCCTGTGGACATGGTGAAGAATCGGAGCAGACGTCAACTGAAAACGTTGTGACATGGTCATCTCCTATAGCATATAGCATCGCAACCGATATGCCTTGGGGTATAACTTCGTTTTTCAGGCCAAAAGTGACGACAGGGAGGCATGTTTGGTTATTGGCGACAGTGACGACGGTGTGGGGCACAATGATATTGCGCATTAAAAGGACATCAGGAACAGGTGTGGCGATGTAATCACCATCAGGCACTGGAAAAGATTATAGCAAATCGACGAAAGTCAAGGCTTTAGGCGGCAGGCGGATGAAGGCGGTCGTACTAAAGTTGTTCGGCAGTTCGGCACAAATATGCACGAGTAGAAGAAGTTCGAGGCAAAGGGTACCGGCAGAACAGTCGATCAAAGCTGAATGCGCCGTAAGAAAGTTGAGTCCGAGGATTAGGTCATGGGAACAATTATTCAGCACTGTAAAAAGAACAGGAATGTGGCGGTCAGCGATACTGATACGGGAAGTACACATTCCAGTGACATCAACAGTGCTACCATCGGCCACGTGTACGACTCTAGTAGTAGGAGACATGAGAACCTTCCTCAGTCGACGACAGAGGTTACAACTCATTATGGACACCTGGGCTCCAGTATCTATTAACGCCGTCAAAGGGTGTGGGGTTCTCACCATTGCTCTTGGGACAAAGTAACAACAATACTGACGTGCAAGCGATCACAAGGGCATTTATTGCACCTTTCGTAGTTCAATGCCTGCTAGCCACCGTCGATGTGAACATCAAGTGAGTTCTGGTTCGTTGGGAGTGGCAATGGAGGATTTCTACATGAAGAAGATAAGGCAGCACTGCCCCCAGGAGCTGCATGGTCTAGTTTTCTGTCCGGGAGGGTGCATAATTGGTTGGCGACAAAAAGCAACGTGGCTGGGGCGACAGGGACCGACGGCGCTGAGGTGACGGCGAGCAAGCGCGACGACTGTCGTCAACAGATACGCCTGAGGTATGAGGCATACGGCGAGGCAAGTAACGGCACAGGTCGGCATATGGCCGAGGAGACGGGGAAAAGGAGCTACCTAGAATACGGCGACATCCAGGAGGTGCGGCAGTGGCGAGCGACGTGGCCAACGCGGAGGCAGCGGAAGCAAATGGGCTTGTCATCCGGAGAAGTTCTCCACTTAGTAGGGTTGCGGTATCTGGGAGGGGAAAACCGATCGCTGTGAGTCGTATATGTCGGCAGCGGTCGGGGTTAAGGTCGAGGGATGGAGCAGGCAGCAGGAAAACCGAGGTTGGCAAATTCTTGCCGCATAAATGCCTGAATGAGAGAGATCGCTGGGGCTGGTTATACAATGGTGGGGTCAAGTGGGCGTGGATGGAATGGCGCAGGACTTGTAGCCTCGAGCTCACGGCGAACAATACGGGTGAAGCGTTCATTTAAGGGTGGTGAAGCAGTAAGGTCATTGCAAGATGACGTCGCAGCCGTGTTAGGGAGCAGGGAGAACTGTGGAATGATGCGGCGGCTTTTGGTGAGCTCAAAGCGGTAGCATTCCTTGACAATGACGTCGATGGTGGACACATTGTTGAAGACCAACAAGTTGAATGTGTCGTCCACGATCCCCTTAAGTACGTAGCCGACTTTGTGAACCTCGGCCATTTTGTCGTCGACTTTCCAGCAAAGAGCGAGCACATCTTGTATGTGCGAGACATACGATTCAGTAGAAGACTGAACTTGGGTAGCAAGCTCATTTCTAGCAGCCAGCTGCCGACCGGTGGGATTTCCAAAGAGGTCGGTGAGCTTCTCCTTGAAAGCATCCCAGCTAGAAATCTCGTCCTCGTGTGTCCGGAACCAGACATGAGGAGTTCCATCCAAGTATAATTGGACATTTGCTAGCATAATGGTAGGGCCCCAGCGGTTGTTTTGGCTAACATGCTCATACAGGGTGAGGCAGTCCTCACCGTTGACATTATCTTGGCCAGAAAATATTCCAGGATCGCGAGGGTTGGTAACCATAATGTACATGGTAGGTGGTCCCAGGAGTAGAAGCAGACGAGGTGTCGTCGTTGGGAGCAATTGCGGAAAGCAGGACGGTGCGGCCACTGCGAAGCTCCATGGTGAGGACGGGGAATGGCACCCTCCACCAAAATGTTACGCAAACGAAGGAATAAGAACTGGAGACTATTTACAAAGTGTATTTACAAAGGATAATGCAGTGCTAGCCAGTTCAGCCGACAGCTCGAGAGCCAGAGAGCTTTCGTCGTCTTCGTCGGGGCACCTGCGTGCATCGGCCACAAGAAACATCCTATATGCATGTATCAATATGCCTTCCTTGCCACAGTATATACTAGGTGGGGTTTTTCTAAAGGAGAGAGGGCGTAAGGTGGGTGGGCACAACATTGAGTGAAGGTGTGTTAGCGGCGAGGGTGTAGAATTGAGAATAAAGGAGCGCTGCGCACAAGGCCAGTGACACGGCCATCTGTCAATCACGTGTCAACAGTCGTGTGTCAGCCGGCGTGTCAATGGTGTCAACAGCCCTGTATTACCTGTTTTACTGGTGGTCGTGGGCTATCGTGTCTCTGAAAGAGATAATAGAAGGAGTGGCAGAAACCGGTGCTTGTGAAAAAAAAAAAAAATAAATAAAAGAAAATACTGAAATGGAATAAATAAAAGGAAAAGAAAGCTGCGAGAAAAAAAAAGAACACTAAGCAAGCAAACTAAGTGTTGTTGCCTATAGCTTGAAATTTAGCATAGCGAGTAGATTCTAGATTCTAAAGCTGCCTTTGAAACATTTTTGCCTATTAGTTAGTTGCAATGTCTTGGACTTATGATAAGGTATGATTCTATGTATTTTTTTTCTCGTTCGGAATGGAAATTTGACTGTAAGATGTAGAGTTTTAGTTCATCAAAATTATGACCTGGTTGGTTGAAATGCTCGGCAATGGCTTTGGGAAGCTTTTTAGCTGTGTCCGCGCGATGACAGTTACATCTGACATTCATTGATTGTCCCATTTCACCGATACATTGTTTCTTACAGAAGGAACATCCAAGCATATAAATCACATCCAAGCTTGTATAAGTGAACCTAGATTTGATTTCATGTATATACGGTAACTATTGGCGGCGCTTTTAATTTTAACCCTTTCGCTGTCGGACCTTTCTGGCCGTGACGCACCCCCAGTGTCGGCTTGGTTTCAGGGAACGAGCATAACAGGGAATGAACGTAGCAATTTATTTTTGATTATGATTGGTATGCAAAAACATGGTCAATGCAATATGCACATTTCAGTGTTCTGCAGCTGTTGTTAGTAAACATCATCATCATCATCATCAGCCCGACTATAAAATCCGTTCAACATCCGAATCTGACGATGCGGAACCCACTTCCTCGCATGCGACTCTGTCCGAGTCCGAATCCGAGCTCGGCTCGTATTCTGAATCGGAATCGAGCCACCGCTCCAATGAGCAGGCGAAGGTCCCGCGCGCTGACCATCCGAAAGTAACCGCGCGCAGGGAGGATGCGCTTTCAGTCGCCCGCACAACGGAGAGAAATGGGAGAGAAATGGGACGTTGCGTGATCAAGAAGACAGAGGGAGATGGAAAAAAGCTAAGCAAAGTTCGAAGGGCTTTACGTTTACTGCTGCGAGTCGGAAGCGAGGGTGCGGCGAGAGAGCGAAAGCAGCAATCGAGTCACCCTTTTCGGAGAGGCAACGGCACGTGCGCCTGAACTTGATGTGCCGTAGCAGGAACACCAACAGAAGAAAAATAAAAACCTTCAAACCAGCGGAGATGGCAGAACAACCCTTGAACCCATAACCACTTGGTGCGCGACACACGAGCCACTGCGCCACTCAGCAAAGAGAAAGTGGGGAGTGGCAGTCGCACCGTACTCTTCATTACATGTACTAACACAGGTCCAGGCAAATATACAAACTTGTAGAAAGAGTCAACATATGGCGTGGTCAATCCAGGAGCGCCAGCTTTGCGCTCAGGCGCGAAATTTTGAACGCGCGATAGAGAACGTACCGGTACGTCAGTGACACTGTAGGGGGGGAAGCGCAATGACGTACCGGTACGTCCGTGACAGCGAAAGGGTTAATGTCACTTTGAAGGTGCCGGCAGGTTTCGTACCTGGGGCAACAACATGCTTTTATTACGGGGGAATGATGTTGGCTGACTTTTGCGTGCACCAACATGTCTTTAATGTTCCTGTTGCCACTGAAGACAAGTCCACTTGCCGAAACGTTGGCTCCTGCTTTCACCTTGTTCTTGTTTTGCTCACCGTCTTGAATTTTCATCTCCCGCCCTCCTCGTGTTTTTGAGGGATGTTTTGTCACACTAGGATAACAATAATGCTCACACGACCTATGACAACGACTCGTTGTAGTGTGTCAGGTTTTTCTGCCAATGAGGACAAAGGAAACTGCTTTTGCCAATTAAGACGAAGGAAACTGCTTTTTAGTTCTGTTCCGGCCGTAGTGATTTGAAATGAACTACTTCTCACTTCGTACGGTGTGCATACTGCGAGAAGTGTTGAGTCTATGCAGAACCAACATTAGTATGTCACTGTTCTCAATGAAAGGCTGCCGATCGGACTTGCCGCCGCTTTTATGAACGAAACGTGACTACATAGAGTGGTAGCTTTTATGTAATGTTTTGCAAACACATTTCTTTGCCTCTTATGCCAAATGGGTGACAAGTAACGGCCTGTGCAATGCTCATAAAGCAGATGAGGAAAAATACAATTCCCAGCATCGACACGTCTCAAGCGCTGGCTGGCTAGTGTGGATCATCAGATAGATTGTATTAGATTGCCATGCTCAATCTGAAAGTGCCGAAACTGAAACTTGCACTCAATGTTCTCATGATTCCTTTGTTGCCATAAGTGGCGCTGGCTTTTCTCAGGCCTATTGTCATAAGGGTGGCATGCCAGGTGATGTACGTGTGCTGCTATGAGCGCTTGCACAGGGCAGGAGGTTGAGGATTGCTGTTCCTGAACAGCAAAAGCTAAACTTTGTTTGACTGTATTAGACCATTGCATTTATGGAATGCTTCAGACACCTGTCCCTGAATTTCCTACCTAACTTGTCATTCTCTGCATTCAAGTGCCGTGTCAACCTTTTTTATCTAACCATAAGTGGAAGAAAAGGTGCCACATTAGTTCTGTAGAAAAATTTCGTAAGAACATGAAAGACAATCTTGTTGTTGTGTCTAGCTCCCATCTTAGCAACCTCCACTTGGCACATGTAGATAGGCTCGTGTATGTGCGCCTCACAGGTCTACCAGGGTTTCAGGGAGCTTTTAGATGTGTCGATGATTAGACAGTTTTAGTTACACGTACGCAGAGACTTCATGCACGCAAACATGAAAGCTCTATGTACCATACGCGCACTGCACCTGAAAGGCTTTTAGCTACATGTACACAATGCACGCTAAAAGCAACCATGTATCGCCATCTATCGCCAGGTATAGACACTGCTGTAGCCATTGACATCCAAGACAAATCAAAGCTAAGCCAGTCGAGTTGGATTGGCGCGCAAAACACTTAAAAGTGTGTTCTTGTGCTGATCGGAGCTTCACAATGCCTAGAAGTGCTATACCGCATGTTGCCCTCGAAGGGGTTGCACTCCCTTACCTCTCGCAACAAATCCAAGTCGTATTTAGAAAAACGAAGGTGTGGAGCTACCTTGTCGCCATGTTTGGCTGCCATCTTGCAATATGCTCTCGCTTGTTCGAGATCTCGCGAGACCACCACGCGGAGCTCTCTACGTGTGCAAGGAACGCATGCAAACTTTTGAGTCTCACGTACGTCCGTGAGACTCACGCAAACCCTTTGCGTTCTGCGCAGGCGCACTGCTCACACGTAAGAGCTCTACATACGCAAAGCCTTTACGTACGTCAAACCAAAACTGCCTATTTTTTAGTGCTCTTAGATTGCCCTAGTAAATGTTTCCAAGAAAAATGTGCCAATGCCTTTACAATATTTCGCGAGTGTTTGAGACTTCTTGACCTGACTTTTGAAGTGCCTGTCGACAATAAGCTTCGGTTTCTTGACATTCAGTTCATCTTTACTGATAGTAACACTTGCTAGGCTTATAGCCCACAAGCTAACAAACCTCTTCTCCAATTTCATTCAGCCCATTTGAATTTGGTGAAGAAGGGCATAACCAACATGTGTTTCAAAAACGCCCTTAGAAAATCATGCCCACAGCTGATCAAAACCAGCCTCCAGCAACAGTCTGCGCGTCTTAAGGAGGCTGATTATCCTTGCCATGTGTTGGTGGCGGTGGCGGAGAAGTTACTAAAACAGGAACGCTCGAGAGATTTCCCGGTGAAAATGGCAGCACGAGCAGTCGTGGGCAGGTGCAAACCGCAGTGATTCCGTACATACACCAGGTATCACATAGCCTGAAAAAAGTTGGAAGTCGCGCCAACATTTAGGTTTCTTTTTCAGCTCCAAATAAGCTGGGTACCTTGTGCAAAACCACGAACCCATTGAGGACGAAAAAGCTGCTGTGTGACAAGAATCACAAAGATCCATTAGTAGGATGCGCGGTCGTGGTGGGGGTGATCTATTGCATACCGCTGTCATGTGGTATATGCTACATAGGCCAGACTGGAAGATGCATTAATGTGCGCTTAAGAGAGCACAGAAATAAGTGTCACAGTTTATCAGGCGATGGTTTTCTTGCTTTCCATTGTAATACGTGTCAATGTCGGCCATGCCGCCCCCACTTCTAGAAAATACCACTGTTATATATAGAGATAAGCGCGAATGTGTAAGACTAATAATAGAAACTGAGCAGATCCTCTCGGCTGCTGACTAGTGCATCAGCAAACTGTCACTGTCATTGTCCGCGAGGGAGTCCGCGCGTGGCATAAATGTCATTTAGATTTTCTTGTGTTGTATCGGTTTTATATTGTTTTCGTGCCATCATATACACAAGTGCATCCTCATGGTTGCTATCATAGTGTGCACGTGGTTGTTTGGGGGTATAAGTATGACCGATCGCGGAAGTAAAATTTTCGTTATTGGTAGTTAGCGCTTGTCTTCGTCTTCGTTTCTTCTTGTGTCCTTGTTTTGTTGCGCTGTACAGATACCTTTCAATGACGACCAACCAACAAGCCCATATCGCTGCTGTCGGTGAAAGGCAGCATTGGAGAACAATAATTCCTGTTGCATCTATGTGCATAAATGCTTTTATTTCTGTATAACAGCAAAAGGTTCAACGTTCATAGAATTCATTCAGGCTTGTGTACAAGTTTTATACCAACTAGGCCCAAATGAAGTTTTAGTGAAGTTTTATAACATGCCCACAAAGTGTGGCAAAAAGAGGCAAGCACAGTGTCTTTCCTACTGTAAAATACTCTGCAAGTGCCCCCTCTAGAGCTGGCGATAATTTAAGTAATGTTGGGAAAGGGGTGCTTCTTGAAATTGCCTCAGAAATCGATATGGCAAAAAAAATGCAGGGTGCTATAATTGAGAGCATTATTCGAGAACATTCTACCTAATCACCTCGGAACCAGTCAGAAGAGTTCTCGGCATTAGAATCATACAAGAGAACAAGGCATGCGATCTGCGTTATCACAAAGTTACAGCACCACTGAGAGCTGACCATCATGATCATCAGCCTATCTTATGTCCACTGCAGGACATAAGATAGGCTTGATATCATGACCATCATGACCATCATGATCATCAGCCTATCTTATGTCCTGCAGTGGAAATAAGATAGGCTGGTGGTCATGATAATGATGATGTACAGCTCTCGTTGGTGCTGTAACTTGGCATGGCAGTCTTGGCAGTGCTTACCATACAGGGAATGCTTTGAAAGCACAATATCTCCTGCTGGACATGGCAGCTCACAGTGAACAGTTACTATTTTTAACCTATTCTAATGAATCTCTTTTTCAAAGAAAGGTGGTCCATAAGTTTCCTGCACATTAGAATCACATAGAAAAATGAAACCTCGCTCGCAACGTTAGCAGTTCCATATCAATAGAATTAGCATCAACGCCATTGTCATAAAAACATGCCGATACAACAAGTCTTCACGTAGGTTGGTGATGACAGTGAACCACTTTCAGGCTTTCATTGATAAGAGTGCAATATAAATATGTTATTTTACATGCTAAGGTAATAGCAACAGGGTCGCATATGTTTTTGGTGCCGAGATTACTTGTATGCATTTGAAGACCAACTGGTGAAGTGGTTATTTATGCATGGGCCATTATTCTATTTGCTGTGGCTGTGGAGTTGTTTGAATATGTCCTGAACCACCACTTGTGCTTGGTGAGAAAACAGTCTGCGAAGAGTGTACGCGACTGAACATTTTAGCCAAATTTTGCAGCCGCGTGTATCACGTGGAGCTCGCAAGTTGAGTGTGCAGTCACCTTTTTCTCAAACTGTCTCTTTTCAGTAGAAGCCTTCTCATCACTCTTTCTTGGCTGCTATCTTTCGTTATATAGCAGATTCTCATATGTGGCTGCTACTGTATTGGCTAATAGTTGACATCAATCAAGAAGGGTGCTGGATGGGTGTGCTTCTTTCTACTGCTACAGTACATATTTATTGACGCAGTTTATTAGAAAAGCTGAAGCAAGCGAAAATCTGCCTTTTGAGTTTTGACAGGAATTACCGTATTTACTTGCATAATGATTGCACTTTCCAAATTTGCTGATCTCACTCCTGACTTTCCTGTGTAATGGTCGCACCCCAAACTTGCTGCAGTGATATGCCGTGTGCCAAGTCTAGTTAATGATGATTGCGCTTACCATCTGTCGAATGCTGTCGAATGCTACGCAAACGACTCTTCAGAACATACCAAGTGGTCTGTGCGCACCGAACATTCATAAGCAGAGGCCCCATTTTATTCCTTTCATCACTCTCCACACTTCCATGAAAAAAAAAAAAAAAGCTGCAACCAAATTTGGCTTGGCTTTATTGTTTGTAGGCTTTACAATGGTCGTGGTCAACAACAACAACAAAAAAAGGAGCCTTTCGGTTCTCGTCTGCACTTGTGGGTACGCATCAAATCGCGAGCGGCAACGATAGTAGCCACGTTTACGCTGATACGTAAGAAGTGTACCCTGTTCATACACTGACGCTTGTAACACAGCTAAGATATTTACCCACTCTTAGCGGGAAGGTGCGATATTAGGATAGTAGGGAAGACAAATGCCGCAGTTTCCGCAGCATACCCGCTATGTGTTTCTATGTCACTGGTAGCTAAGCATGCCCATCTCTATTGCTGTCCCCTCAAAGTGGACATGGCTACGTTATTGCCGCAGACTTGCCAATATCCACTTTCATTTCCATTAATGTATTGTTTCATTATTTCATTTATTAAGCACAAGTAATTTCCCCTGTGTTGTCTTTGGTGTCAGTGTTTGTTGACTTTGTATGATATGACTAATAAAAATCGGGACCCTCGGTTAACCCCCATTCTTCTCATTTATTACATAACGAGAGTCCGGAATCCAGCAACATTGATGCCTTCAGGTAGCATGTGTGGGTTTATTGACCAGTTGCCTTCACCCAAAAAGATCATGCTCTCGTGATGCCTGCGGCAAAAAGGGCGTTCCACGTCCGCCGCCAAGGTCTGTGAGTGGTGGCGCTGGCTAACACTCCCAGGGTTCTGCTAGGAAACATAAATACCCAAGAAAGTGGATGGGGAAACGCCGCTGCGGTAGCTCAATTAGTAGAGCATCGCACGTGAAATGCAAAGGTTGTGGGATCATTTCCCAACTGCAGCAAGTTGCTTTTTCATCCACTTTCATTTCCACTAATTTATCGTTTCATTATTTCATTTATTAAGCACAAGTAATTTCCCCTATGTTGTCCTTGGTATCAGTGTTTATTGGCTTCTTATGATGTTAGCAGTATCTTGTATTTTCAGATACATGATACAGATGCAAGATAAGCAAAGTGTATCTGAAATAGTATCTAAAATACATGCATCTTCGATACTGCCCAGCACTGATCACAGGCCATCTTTTATTGTCAATATCTCCACGTCTGCTGACCGCATTGAAGTACTTCTTGGGGCAAAGTTTTTCTGAGATAGTCTGTTTTAACGTCAAATGCATTTTTGACTTTTATAAAAGGTGGTTCAATATCTTTTTAACAAATGTAGAATATCAAACACAGTGGACCTCACGGAGTACGTGCAGTCCACTTACAGCAATAGAAAACTGCTTGAAATTAATGACGGTGTAAATAATGTGTGCCAGGTTTCATATTTTTTGTGATTGCCACATTAAGAGGCATGCTACATATTTTAGAGCACTGCTCTTAGGCACCCGTTCCTGCGGCGAGTGTCAGCCTCAGCATCGGCGTAACCGAGCCAATGAGCACAACAGCAAAGGATGAAAGAGTGAACACGGCGCGGGACATGAAAGACGCAAGCCACAAACCGCGGAGATGAATGAGAGCGGCCCCTTCAGTGATTTGCACACAGGAAACTGGTGTCATGGAGACCTGCTTGACGACTCGATGTGTGCTTGTATCTGGCTTCAGCCGGACAGCTTGTTTCATACTATCATCCGCTCCCGTCAGCTCTCGCTCACGCTTGTTTGCTTTGTTTGGTTTAGTCTTGTTCGCACTTGTTTCAATTGTTCTTTACAGTGATGAGTCTAAACCGAGACGTCCTGATGGAAAGGTATTTGGAGATAGTGCACCATATCCAGTTCTGTATAACAAGACGCACCCTGAATACGAGGACGGGGAGGCAACTCCCAGTACTTCATTCGCCTTGACTTTGGAATGCAGCGACACTGCAATAGAAGAGAGCACACCAACATGATTATGATCATTGGCAATGACGCCGTCATGTTCATAAGACATGACTCACATTAAGAATGAAGGGCGAAGAACATAAACACACCGCCGACCTGACAGCAGACGAAGGAAAAAGCATGCGACATCTCACCCCTACAGAGAGGAAGCAAGATTTTCATGCTGCCATGTGACTGCCGTAGCTGCATTATAATGCTGGCGGCACACCACGTGCATTTTACCGCTAGTGTGTATGGGGCTTTCTGCAGCGATGATTGCTAGAGTAGCGCACATCGTCTGTTGACCAATGACACCACCGGTAAAGCATGCGTTGAGCGCGTCAAACCACAGCGCTGCATGAGTAGAAGTCTGTCTGCAGCGGCCGCTTTGAATTGCGCCCACATGTCACTTGTGCGTTGTCTCACGATCTCCCAATTAGCACAGCAGTCGCACCACATTTTGTTCGTTTGCAACGTGCCACAAGAGACAGATTGTCTGCGCCAGCCAAAATATTGTGAAATGAAAACATGTATACAGCGGCGCTCAAATTTTGCATTAGGTAGTATCATAATCGTTGGTGATGTTTAAAATGTGGTAGGCGTTAGATTGTACACTAATTTTTCACTTTGGACTGGTATAAAGTCGGTGCTTGTTTGATTCGGGAGCGTGTTAGACTCTGGCAAATGCTGCCAAATGAGTTGGCAATCTGGTATGGCATTTTTTTTTCCATGTGTAATTCAACTAGCCTGATAATTCAGTCAGTTTTGTCGGTTCCATCAGGATTGAATTAATGAAAATCGACAGTAGCAGGAGCACTGTTACATGCGTGCTTCGTCTCGACAACTTTCACTTCATTGCTCTAGAAAGTTTAATTCTGGAGTTGCAACTTGATTATGAGGCACAGTATAGTGCAGGACTTCTGTCTAATTTTGGCCATTTGGGGTCCTTTAATATACACCTAAAACTAAGTGCACAAGCATTTTGGCATTTTGGCCCCATTGAAATGTGGTCACTGTGGCGAGGACCAAATCTACGACCTTGAGCTCAGCAGCGCAACATCATAGTCACTAAGCTAGTGCGGCAAGTGCAGCAGAAAGTTGTTGGCGATCATTAAAAATCTGATCTGCAGGTCAGGCTCATCGACTGTTTATACTTGGCTCACCAAAGGTTTCAGTGTAATCGCTGGTGCTTGCACACATTATAGAATTTACAACACTGTTCATGTCACACATGCAACCTAATTACGAAAGATTCACTGACAAACAGACAATGGATAGAATCGGCTACAAGAATCGAGAATGTTCGCATCTTGCACCCAGCAATAATGTCGAACATTTGTTAGCCAATGAAAAGCGATCACTGGAAAGAGATAAACAAGTACACTTTTCAATAATAAGGAAGCGAAAGGTAGTATAAATGTTGTTTCTACTGGATGCTCTGCCATGCCATGGCAAGACAGGCCTGTGGCTTCTTTTTAAGTTCAGTGAGATGTACTTGGAAAGAAGGTAGACACCTGTGTTCCAGCATTGCAGCATTGGCCTTGAGCCACACTTACTCTCTTGTTCTCTGTACAGCAAGGATGGCGTTCACACAGTGGTCCTTAAAGGGGCCGTGAACCGCTTTTTATGGAAGTCGAGAAATGCATTTGACAATAAAATCGACTGTGTCAGAAATACTTTGCGAGAAAAAAGTACTTCAATGTGTTCAGCAGAACCGGACTTATTGGCAATCAAACAGCCCCTTTGCAGTGCTTCTGCTGCTTCTTCAATGACCTGCGCTGCCGAGGCTACGGAGTGTGGAGCATGCCCACAACGCTTCACCTACTGAACGTCACAGTGACATGCAGTTCAATTTGATTTTGGATGTTCATGTAGACCCCACTACCCCCAATTTCGGAGCCTATGAGTGTCAAATGCTTTTGTCCTCTGTCAAGGTCTTATGGTGCTAAGCACGACACATGGAAAGTTCGAATTATGAAAAGCCTTTATGAGTCATGAACATAAAAAGCAAATATATTTAACACCAGTGACCACACTACGAACACAATAGTAAAGAAAGTCCTAACACGCAGCAAACTATATACATCGTCGGTTAATTCAAGGTACTTCTCCAAAGTCTTCACACAAGATGTGTTGAACAATTTGAAAATATTTACATTGCATCATTGACGTGGCCATGCCACCTCGTTGTCACTGCTTCAGACGACGTGACGATAGGCATGCCGATGTGTCGATGATCTGATGTTGGTGTGTCCAACGTTCGGCCGACGGTTGACCTGGTAAGGCGACCAGGGCAGTGGGGTGACCGAGGCGCTCGGATCGCCCAGCTGACTGTGCTAGCCTGTGGATTGTCGCTGCAGGGAGTCTTGGCTGTGGCCTCTGGTGGGGCACCCGCTCAGCTCACAGGTTGCAGCTGCGGCAGCTGAAGCATAGTTTCCACTGGGTTGCCGCCATCCCCATGCACCATTTGTCCCATCCGGCCTCCAGCTCCTTCTCCCGCTCGTTGTTCCAGAGTGTAGCTGGGCTGCTTTCCTCTGCTATATGATGTTTTTTCGCATTGGCCAGATTGTCACACATGCATTTTTCCATTTCTTCTTCCATAGCTTCCATTCTTTTCTTTCAGACATTTTCGTATTTCTTCACTTTTTTTCTTTATCTATTCCACAGCCTCCTCGTGCTTTCCTGTCGTTTTCATGTTTTCCTCTTTCTCCATGTTTCTTTCTTGACTCATGACATCTGCAGCGAGCTGTAGTGTGCTTAGACAGCGGACTTGTCACGGCACCCTGTGGCAGCTTGGTATCTACGCTGCATAGCAGACTGCTGCTTTGTGCTACTGCAGCATTTGCTTCGTGCACGGCACAGCTTAAGTTCACGCTCGCGCTTAATAATTCTGTGTGGCTGTGCTACGTGGTGCAGACCAGCTGCACCAGCCTGACCGACGGATAGCAGCCACATCCAACTTGCGCATTTTGAAGCGCTATCAACAGCTCAGTACGAAACGAAGTCTGCTAAGGCGTCTAATAAGCAGTGGCCAGGAGTATGTGTGGTCTGGCTGTGTTTTGCATGGTTCGAGGCTAGTTGAGTGTTCAAAATTAGTCGAAATTAGCTAGACACGATGGCTACACTAGAACATTATCTAGTGAGGCGAGTCTAGCGGCGCTATTGGAGGAATTAGAGGGCAGTAAATGGGATATAATAGGGCTCAGTGAAGTTAGGAGACCAAAAGAAGCATATACAGTGCTAAAAAGCAGGCACGTCCGGTGCTACCGGGGCTTAGCGGAGAAAAGAGAACTAGGAGTCGGATTCCTGATTAATAAGAATATAGCTGGTAACATACAGGAATTCTATAGCATTAACGAGAGGGTGGCAGGTCTTGTTGTGAAACTTGATAAGAGGTACAAAATTGAGATTGTACAGGTCTACGCCCCTACATCCAGTCATGATGACCAGGAAGTCGAAAGCTTCTATGAAGACGTGGAGTCGGCGATGGGTAGAGTGAAAACTAAATACACTATACTCATGGGCGACTTTAATGCCAAGGTAGGCAAGAAGCAGGTTGGAGACAAGGCAGTGGAGGAATATGGCATAGGCACTAGGAATAGCAGGGGAGAGTTATTAGTAGAGTTTGCGTAACAGAATAATATGACGATAATGAATACCTTCTTCTGCAAACGGGATAACTGAAAGTGGGCGTGGAGGAGCCCGAACGGCGAGACTAGAAATGAAATGGAATTCATACTCTGCGCTAACCCTGGCATCATAGAAGATGTGGACGTGCTCGGCAAGGTGCGCTGCAGTGACCACAGGATGGTAAGAACTCGAATTAGCCTAGACCTGAGGAGGGAACGGAAGAAACTGGTACATAAGAAGCCGATTAATGAGTTAGCAGTAAGAGGAAAACTAGAGGAATTCCAGATCAAGCTGCAGAACAAGTATTCGGCTTTAATTCAGGAAGAGGACCTTAGTGTTGAAGCAATGAACGACAATCTTGTGGGTATCATTAAGGAGTGTGCAATGGAAGTCGGTGGTAACTCCGTAAGGCAGGATACCAGCAAACTATCGCAGGAGACGAAAGATCTGATCAAGAAACGTCAATGTATGAAAGCTTCTAACCCTAAAGCTAGAATTGAACTGGCAGAACTTTCGAAGTTAATCAACAAGCGTAAGACAGCTGACATAAGGAAGTGTAATATGGATAGAATTGAACATGCTCTCAGGAATGGAGGAAGCCTAAAATCAGTGAAGAAGAAACTAGGAATTGGCAAGAATCAGATGTATGCGTTAAGAGACAAAGCCGGCAATATCATTACTAATATGGATGAGATAGTTCAAGTGGCTGAGGAGTTCTATAGAGATTTATACAGTACCAGTGGCACCCACGACGATATTGGAAGAGAAAATAGTCTAGAGGAATTCGAAATACCAAAGGTAACGCCGGAAGAAGTAAAGAAAGCCTTGGGAGCTATGCAAAGGGGGAAGGCAGCTGGGGAGGATCAGGTAACAGTAGATTTGTTGAAGGATGGTGGACAGATTGTTCTAGAGAAACTGGCCACCCTGTATACGCAATGCCTCATGATCTCGAGCGTACCGGAATCTTGGAAGAACGCTAACATAATCCTAATCCATAAGAAAGGGGACGCCAAAGACTTGAAAAATTATAGACCGATCAGCTTACTGTCCGTTGCCTACAAACTATTTACCAAGGTAATCGCAAATAGAATCAGGAACACCTTAGACTACTGTCAAGCAAAGGACCAGGCAGGATTCCGTAAAGGCTACTCAACAATAGACCGTATTCACACTATCAATCAGGTGATAGAGAAATGTGCGGAATATAACCAACCCTTATATATAGCTTTCATTGATTACGAGAAAGCGTTTGATTCTGTCGAAACCTCAGCAGTCGTGGAGGCATTACGGAATCAGGGTGTAGACGAGCCGTATGTAAATATACTGAAAGATATCTATAGTGACTCCACAGCAACCGTAGTCCTCCATATATGCAAGCAACAAAATTGCAATAAAGAAAGGCGTCAGGCAGGGAGATACAATCTCTCCAATGCTATTCGCAGCCTGTTTACAGGAGGTATTCAGAGACCTGGATTGGGAAGAATTGGAGATAAATGTTAATGGAGAATACCTTAGTAACTTGCGATTCGCTGATGATATTGCCTTGCTTAGTAACTCAGGGGACCAATTGCAATGCATGCTCACTGACCTGGAGAGGCAAAGCAGAAGAGTGGGTCTAAACATTAATCTGCAGAAAACTAAACTAATGTTTAACAGTCTTGGAAGAGAACAGCAATTTACAATAGGCAGTGAGGCACTGGAAGTCGTAAGGGAATGCATCTACTTAGGGCACGTAGTGACGGCAGATCCGGATCATGAGACGGAAATAATCAGAAGGATAAGAATGGGCACGTTGCAAGTGCTAGGCGGCGTCCTGTCTTTCCGACCCCTAGCGCCATCTGACGAATAGTTGCGCGAATGTGGTAGGATTACTCGCGGCGTCAGCAGCCCGCGCTTCATGTTTGGCGCCCTGTCAAACGGTAGCGATGGTGCGAAACAGCGTGCCGATATTAATTTTAACCGGATTTCGGGAATTACAAGATCTCCACAGCTTTTTTCGGGAAAAGAATTTAGAGAAAAGAAGTCGTCTATTTGAAGTGGGGCACGTCTACGACGTGAGGGAAGTGTTGAACTCGCACTGATCAGAAGTGACTGCTTGGTGTATTCCGCAAACAAAAATAACGCACCAGCGAGATGCGTGAAGCTCGGCGTAGGTTACTTCGTTATCTACGGTGTGGACGCATGAAATTATAGGTGACATTGATTCTTGAAGATCGGCGACAGCAGACAAATCCTAGCAGGGAGCTGCGATTGCCGTGCTGGCATCGCAGGGAAGTGCAAGGACGCCGTGGTAGTTTCCCTGTGCACACAGGACGGCAAATACGAATCCAAAACATCTCATCCAAGAACGTGGGGCGTACGAACGACTCGTAAGACCTACCCGAGGTATTCTATCGTTGTTCTCCCCAAGCACAAAAAAAAAGGGGGGAGGACCTTACCAGTTGTGTTAGACTACGCTGGGAAAATATTTTCGCCGAAGTTACTGGAAGTGCGATACTTTTATGTTGCGGTTTTCCAGTGCGTGCAAAAGAGGTTCCAATTAACCACGCCATCAAAAATTTTGGTGATCTCAACTGCCCCTTAGTTGATATGCTGGGCGCATAAGGGTGTATGCCAGCTCAAACAGCTGCGACCCCTCCTCAAATCTCTCAGCAAGCCCTAGCGCTCTTTGAATGGGAGAGGATTGGGAAAGAGTTCCACTGCTTTACTGCGGTACAGTGTGGGAAAAAAACTACTTTGTTTTCTGTATATCCTGGTACGCACTGCAGGTGTCCCGTTGCTGCCATCATTGCTGTAAAAGCAAAGAATTCAGCGTTAACGCGCTTGGCATAACGCCGGAACATAAAACGGCTTATGCCGTCGGACGAGCGCTATCCAGTGTTGACGCCGTTCTGCTTCATACGGTCGGCTTGGAAACCTGTAAAACTTTGTTCCTCGTGAGTTGGTGTACGTGCTGTTGCAGCCCACTACGCAACAGATCGTGTTGCACTTCACCATTGCTCAGAAAAGGCAACAGCTACGTGCGAAACAGTGTGCGGACAGGTTTTCCAAACGCTAGCGGGCCGGTCGTATCCTGCCGCTTCCGCGCTTGCCGCCGCGAGGGGCGCCCTTGTAGCCGCGGGAACTACGTTCGCAACCTGCCTATGGGCTGGGGTGCGTTTGGCAGGCAGTCTCAGATCATGAACAGCAGGTTGCCATTATCCCTCAAGAGAAAAGTATATAATAGCTGTGTCTTACCAGTACTCACCTACGGGGCAGAAACATGGAGGCTTGCGAAAAGGGTTCTACTCAAATTGAGGACGACGCAACGAGCTATGGAAAGAAGAATGATAGGTGTAGCGTTAAGGGATAAGAAAAGAGCAGATTGGGTGAGGGAACAAACGCGAGTTAATGACATCTTAGTTGAAATCAAGAAAAAGAAATGGGCATGGGCAGTACATGTAATGAGGAGGGACGATAACCGATGGTCATTAAGGTTTACGGACTGGATCCCAAGGGAAGGGAAGTGTAGCAGGGGGCGGCAGAAAGTTAGGTGGGCGGATGAGATTAAGAAGTTTGCAGGGACGGCATGGCCACAATTAGTATATGACCGGGGTTGTTGGAGAAGTATGGGAGAGGCCTTTGCCCTGCAGTGGGCGTAACCAGGCTGATGATGATGATGATGATGATGATGATGATGATGATGGCTACAACACTGATGAGCAGGGTGGCCAAATTCCTACGTAGACGAGTGTGAGCAGACGATAGTCAGCTTCTTTTGGAAGTACGTCATTATTATCGAAATTCAAAAGCAGATTTTTGCTTGCCCCAGCCTGTATACATATTAAACTACGTCAACCAATATACATGGTAACAGTAAAAGAAGCGCACTGATCCAAACACTCTTCTTGATTTATGTCAACTATTGGGCAATGGTAGCCATGTATGGGAATAGGCTATAGTATTATGAAATAAAGCGTCCAGAAAAGAGTGAGGAGGGGCTTTTGTTGAAAAGAGAGCGTTTAAGAGAAAGGTGACTTCGCGCTCTGCTTGCAAGCTCCACGTTCCACGCTCGGCTGCAAAAGTTGGCCGATATGTTCACAGCAGCATATGCTATCCATGGATTGTGTTTTTTCACCAAACCTGAGCGGTGGTTCAGGCCCCTTTAAAGCCTGTGCTGTCTTGCACCTCAATGTACTTACGACTGTAATGTGCCTTCACATTCCCCCATTGGCCGTTTCTGGATTGTCTGACAATTGTTGTGAAATTTGTGAGCTCTTTCTCTGAACAACATGTTTTTTACGTTTCCGAAATTGATGGTGCCAAGGAAAGTCAAGGATGGCCTTTCCTATCATGTTTTCCGCCTTAGATGCAATTCTTTGTATATTGCTTTGTGACTTTGTTGTAAGGTGTATGTGTTATTGTTTTACTTCACGTCAAGGTGTTTGAAGAAGTGCAGTCATGTTGTGCTGCACTGTCTGAACGCCTGGGCCAGAGCAATTACTTCTTCGGTGACAAGTAAGTAATTTTTAGCCTATGCTGTAGTAATCGCGGAGCATTTTCTAAAATTGTGAACATTAGAAGTATTATAGGGAGGAGAAAATTTTCGTAAAGGTTATACAACAAACAGCCACTATGCTGACATGACGTTATCCGTGCACTGCTGCACATCCTGCTAATAAAGAAAGTATGCATTGTTGGGCTTTTTGTTGAGTGACCAAGTTCCTCTCATGCTAAGCGGACTCAGGATTGTCATTTTTTCCAAGTCAGCTGCAAAGTTTTCGAATCACAGTTTCACAGGCTTAGTATGTGGGTTGGTTGGGTGCAGATATAGGCCACCGCTAGCACACATATTGAAGTCCATGCGACATCTTAGTACAACTTGCCAACTCAAATGCATCTGTTCCATGTTGCACAGGGCACTTGAGTAGGTAGCCGGATATACCACCAGAATCATGTAAGGAGCTTACCACATGCATTTTGGGAGTTTTTTAAAGAATTCCACTTTCCTGTGGACATATATACATCGGACAAACAAGCTGGTAGGTCAGTGCAATATAGAAATTCATCAAATACACATTGTGCGCCATTCTCTCATCTTGCATCACATTGCCTATTAGAGCCAGCATAAATCATTTGTCATAAGTATAGCCATGTTGTACAGCCACCCTGACTAGACTACACGAGAAACCTCAGAGGAATGTCATAATGGTGACTACCACTAAATGCTCTCCCCGTAGCGGCTGCACCGAGAAACCACTCATCCAGGTTCAAGCTTGAAGCGAAAGAGGGCCTCCCATCAAGGCATCCGCCCAATGAATGCCTTGTAGTTCTCAAATTGTCATGACGCTGGTGCGCTCAAGCCAGAAAATGAAAAAGAAATATGAATGTCGAAAGACTTGCTGTGTACGATTATGCGTGTCATCGCGGTGGAAAAACCGCAATGTATGATTTCATCTCTTCACAAAGAAGCAGACGGCATGCATCGGAGAGCAACTTGGATAAGAAACTTCGCATTGGGAAAAGGTGGTGACTGATACTATACTGGTTTGTTCTAAACACTTCACTCGGGACTTTTCTTGTCGGCGAGCAGAAAATTTCTTTCAATATCTTGCTGGCATTTCAAATCGTAGAGTGTGTTTTGTGTAGGCAGGCTTTTTGACAAATTATAGTGATGCACATTTAAGCTTCATTTGGTTTTGTTCATTTGCAGCTTTCTGCCCCAGCATTAGTGTTACTAATGCTTTAAACAGTAGGAATATTCTCGCTAATGTACTCTTCTCTGCAGACACGGTAGCAGGAATGATGACTACCTTGGAGGGTCTGAAGTTGATCAGGATGCATATTACGGCACAAGGCGACATATCGTTTTCATAGCTTGCTTTAGTTTAGCAGTGCAAGCAGAAGACGCTGTTTACTCATTCAACACATTGAGTTGTCAGTATTTTCTCGCAAGAAATTTAGAAGCAAAAGCAAACAGCACTCATTCCAGCTTTGGAGCGTTCAACCTGCACACAGCGTCGCTAGTTAGCTTTCCGCTACTGTGCACACACCTAAATTCTATTGCAACTGGTTCACTTCGTTTCCAAGTCAGGCATTTACTTTAATACAAGTGACTTTGCCCTAAAGAAAACCTTCACCAAAATTTGGAAACCTGCTGCAAGAAACTCAACTTGGTCTGATCGGTTGTTATTGATTTCCTGTGTTTCACTTTGGTATGGGAATTTGTACGGGTGGGGGGTGTCTGCTGTGTTCGCAATCCCGAGCCCTACCTTGAACACTGCTTACTGTAAGCATGAACAAGCACCAGTTAATGGACGCAGACGACCTTATCACATGTATCAGCTAACTATAAAAAGAAAGGTGCAGCCCCAACTCACAAACAGAACTCTTCATTTGTTTTTATCCCAAGACACACTGACCAGGTAATGTTACATTTTTTAGCTTCACTGCATAATATCCATATTTAGCTTCTGAGAGCAAGACGGGCATTACAGCCTATATATTGTGAGATATACTATACGTGATATACTACAACACCAGTCTCAGTGTGGAGTTGCCTATGAAGATTAAAAGACAGTTGAGTATTGTACCTGTACCAGTGGAGCAACACCGTGAATAAGTGCTCGCACCTTTCGGAGGTCTGCTACGCACATACACTTCGTTTTTTAAACCTCCAGCTCGCTTGAAAGGCTCTTTGTCTTCAAAAAGAAACTCTGATGTGGCTCGCTGGGCTGGCCAGATGTTGGCGTGCACAGCACAATGATTTCCTTGGTTTCATCACTGAAATCCTTGAGACCAATCAAAATAAGGTAGTCAGCTGCAAGGAACCTCTCGGCTTCGACAAAACACCTCAATTTGATGCCACGAACAAGAAATGCGTGAGGGCAGCACCGAGCAAAAGAGCCACCATGAAGCTGGATGTTGTAGCCATCTTTATTTATTTGGACAGCGCTGCCAGCACAAGTAATTGATTCTGGAGTTGCCAATTACCAAGAACGTTGTTCTCTGTATAAGCCAACCATCCTTGTGACTTCATGATTAAAAGCACAACTACATTTATCACTGTTAGATGCATACCTTTGTTGTCTGGTTTTAGTTCATGTTGACATAAGCAATGTGTCTGCCTATATATTTTTCTTTTGTGCAGTAAAAAATTGAGTTGAGGGTTAGCACTTGTTTGTGTCCTCCTTCTGTGTTTCTTCTCATCCCAGCACTGTGGTAGGGTTTCTCAATGATGAAATACCAACTAGTGCAACTATCTGTCGTATTGCAGGCCTGGAAAAGTTACAACTACATGTGTTTGGCTATTTTTTCTTCCCGTGTTTAAGGTTGACTTAGGTATTAAGAAATTGGTAAATTAAGTTGGACATGTGTTCAGAAGGACTGTCTGTTGGGCTAGTTTGTCTAACTTTGTTCAGCCAGTACATTGGTTTACCATTTGTTTACTATGGCTTACAAACTTGTCATGTAAATATAGGGTTGTTATGAAATGAAGGGAAATCGTGGGGGTGTTGAAGATGCTGCACATTGTTTTGGCTTCTTGACCTCTTCTGACACCCATTGCTAAAACCTTTGCCAAGTATCAACAAAGCCCTTGCCCTACTATCTATGCCTGTTCATTGAAAATAAGTAGTTGGGTGTGCTCTGGATACCTGGAAGTGCACCTCACTTGTAGCAACTGATGCGTACACTTATTAGAGTGCGTCTCATATATATGTTAACAATGGAACATCCTAGTTGACATTTGGTGACCGTTTGTGTTCTTCGATGACATTGCAAAATCCTTTACAAAGGGAAAAGGATGGTTTGTTCGTCCTTCGCTTCACTTTTCATTGGAATGTGCAGATAAAGGGTGATCATTCTTAAGTTTCGGAAAATCTTTAAAAATTGTCTCTTGCAGAGAACATAGCTATAGTCATTAGCTGGATTATTCAGAGAGGTGGACATTACTTCATGGGAAGTCAAAACACATCCAACAAATTAACAAGGAATCACTAATTATCTTCTTAATTAACAAGTTTACAGCACATATTGTAATTTATTGATTGTAGCTGGTGAGTGTACAAGCAAACTCGGATACATAGCGCAAGAATGACACAAGGCAAAGTAGGAACACGGGACGAGCGCTAACTTTCAACAGTTGATTTATTCTTCTCTTCCCTTCAGTGTGTCTGTTGCAGTGGCGTCACAGTGAGTATACATATGCTCACCAGCTGCAATAAATCAGTTGTAGAAAGTTAGCGCTCGCCCCGTGCTACTGCTTCGTCCTTGTGTCATTCTTGCGCTATGTATCCCAGTTTGTATGTATCCCACCAACACGCCCAAACTTCTTCCCTGCTAGAGTTTACAAGGCCTATGCACTTGTAACAAATTTCCAGAATGACACCACTTTTGAGGTATATGCCATCAAAAACGCTGCAAAAATGCACTATTGCTCCACTTGCTTTTTTAACAATACACTTTTTTATGCTTTGAAGCACAAAGGTAACTGAAATGCTCATGTATTTCATCCCACAGTTTCGGAAATACCTCGAAAGTAGTCCAGTCCTGGGAATTCATTGCTACTGAATACATCTTGAAAATCACTGGCTACAATTCGTAAATTGCAATATGTGCCGTAAGTCCTTAACCCTTTGAGGGTCGATTTTTTTCGCCACATGCGACCACCCAGGGTCGATTTTTTTTATTGCACAATTTAATTCTTCAGAGGGAGCTATTTCGAAAACATTTACTGTAATTTTTCTAGGGTGACCGTAAAGTGAGAAAAAAATGTTTGGCGTTGGCATATATGGACTGTTTATTCATGAAAAACAATAAAAAATAGCAAATAACGTTATAAGAATTTCAAAAAATTGGCGCATTGTTATACACAATGCGGACACGAAAAAAATGCACAAGAAGAATGTGCACACGAAAATTTTTTGCAAGTCTCAAATGTTCCTTTTGCATTAATACTTCTTCAGCGTGTGGTAGTTCTTGAAGCATGGCTCCACGCAGAGCGGTTTGTTGCACTCAACGCACATGTACCTAGTGTCCTTGTGATGTTTTTGCTGCCGAGTGGTGTTGGCGCATACGTGGCACCTCCTCTGGGTACTGCTTCCCTGAGCAGCCGTGGGAGGCAACTTCGGAATAAAGTGCCAAAAAAGGAAAGGCATGCACGGCAGCATCCTTCGTATGCGAACCCCTGTGAGCAACAACCGAGCGAGTAACAGGCGGTCATCCTTTGAGTGACAAGAACGAGATAGCCATCAGTTTTGCGAGCAAAAGAAGCCGAAACCGCGTGCGGAACAAAACCGAAACTAACCGCCGCGCGCCCGCGAGTGCGCCAATGCGCGAGCGATAGCAGATGCGCTGGAGCAAAAAAAAACAAAAAACTATACAACGAAAACAGAAAGAGAGAGACGTGAAAAAAAAATTCCATGTATTCCCACATAGTGGCACCACATGCCAGGCAAGAAAAAGTTAGGAAGTTAGCGCGCATTTTAAACGTACAGACGGCGCCATAAATATACGGCATCGACCATTTTCGGACCTGTTCACAGAGCCGTATATTTACGGCATCGACCCTCAATGGGTTAAATAAGCAGGTAATTAGTGAACTTTCGTTGCCTAGCTTAATATGTGTTTCGATTTCTCAGGTTAGTAATGTCCGCCTCTTCGAATAATACAGCTCAAGGATAAGAATTAGGCCATCTGTCACAGGCGATCTCTAAAAATTCTATAAAACTTAAAAATGATCACCCCTATAAATATGTCAACCATGAATGGTTTTTGTTATTTGACTTGTATTCAATTCAAAAATTCAGTACTGGAAGTACTTGAATAATATTTTCTTGCTGAATATATAAGATAAAAATTATTCTTAGGGCCTTCAGTGAGATCATTAAAATGTCCATTGTTAGTCTAATTACTGGAATATGTAGCCATTCCTGTAACTATTACTCTTAAGTCTGCTACTACAATAAAAGCTTTTCTGGAGTCCTCCACTATGGCGTGCCTCATGATCAGAAAGTGGTTTTGGCACGTAAAACCCCATAATTTAATTTTTTACAGTAAAAGCTTGTTAATTCGAATTCTGCGGGGGTGCAACGAGAATTCGAATTATGCAAAATTCGAACTAATGAAAGTCATAGAAAAATTCGCTCGGTTAAGGCGCGTATATAGTCCGACGTAGTGTGAGCACGCTTGACGTGCCCGACATCGAGATGACTCTTGCTCCATTCGCGTGTTCGTTGTGCCGACCGCGCCGACTCGCAATGCATGGCGCGCAAAATTGTCCACGTCACATCGCCGATGGTCGCAGGCAGCCATTCAAAGCAGCTCGCGGTTTGGGGGATTGTTCTGCGCATGGTCCGAAAAGAACAGCCGACAGCGCGCGCATCTAAGTTTAGAGGGGATAACATGTTGGCTGGCAAAGCGCCGTTGCGCGATTGGCTTCATGTGACGTGCACTGACGCTCGCCGCAGGAACAAGAGCGGCGGTCTAAAATGCACTCACGAAACGTATCACAACCTGCTGTGATATTGGTATCCGTTGTACTTTCGTAGGCGCACCCGCAGTGCGCTGCAGATTTGCACTATACGCATAGGTGGCCCAAACACGTATCCCAGTAATGCTTTCCTTTGAGTAATAGCCATGAATCTCAACGGCTATGCTTTTGGTACTGCAAGCGCCGATAAACGTCACGGCCGCCGTGTAATAGACTTTACCTAGTGCCACTTCTCGGCAGTACACCTCGTAGGTAAAGAGCATACCCTCCAAGATGTGACATGAAAAAGAAAGAAAGAAAAAAAAGGACGCAGTTTCACCCCCCAAGGCGAAGCATCGATTGCAACAGCAAATCAGCAGACATCCGTATGAAGTAAGGATAGTACTTTTAAAACACTCGCTTGCTAACTAAAATACTAAGCTTGGTGTCAGCGTGCACAGCAGACACGTTACACACGATTACTACGGATACTCGCTGTCAAAACGCAGGCATGGAGGAACGCAGCAACAGCAGTGAGCGAAGTGATATTTGTGCTGTCTATCGCTTCAATGCGAAGTGGGCGCTGAGAACGCAGCACGCACAAAGCTACGAGCCACTGACGCAACTTGACTCTGCCCCCAACGCAGATCGCTCTCATGATAAGGGCCAGCTGCCACATGCGCAGTTGCAACCGGAGAGAACTTTGTAAACTCTTCATTTTCAACAATGTAGTGCGTAATAAATAATTAAACATCATTGAAATTGTCCAACAGCAGAATTCGAACACAGGAACTCTGGCACAGAAGCCTGATATTGAAACCATTAAGCCACGGATGCATGTATCGACAAGCGAATGAAGCGCCCTTATGAATTTATCGCGGGCACGCCAGTGCCTTGAGACGCTTGGCGCGCTTGAATTTGGCCATCTGGACAAGCTCAATCGTTGCAATTAATAGCAATTGTGCGTGTTCGCGGCGTCTTCTGCACTTCAAAAAGTACAGATAGCGCTGAAATTTACAATGAGATTTATATAGTGTAATATACAAAGCCATAAGAATGCTTGAATCCACAAGCATGAAGATAGACAAATCCATGTACTTCCCATAATTCCCGTGGTGGTACAACGACGGCAGCACCAGAGTTCCTTCTAGTAATTATTGTATGAAACTCTATGCCCCTCACATACCCCTGCACGCTGTCACTCGCACATACATGCAGAGCAGAGACAGTGACGCCGATGGGAGAAGTGCTCTTGGAGTGTCCATATAATTGCTCTTTCAATTAAAAAATAAATAAATAAAAAATGCAGATCCGCGTTCGCATTCGTGTTTTTATCTTGAAGGTCTTGAGAGAGGGAGAGAACCGACCTGCTACAGATGGCAGCAGATAGCGATGGGCGTCGCCAACACACTCCCGCGCACCAGCATTCGCCCTCATCCACGATGGCGCGGAGTTCAAATTATCGGTGGCGGTGCATATTTCAGTGTGAATTAGCAGGATGTGTTACTTATTGTTTTCAATACATTGTGGGACAGACGCGGTGGCTGCTTCGAATTATCCGAAATATCTAATTAATGGATTGTGAATTAACGAGCTTTTACTGCATTTGTTGTTAGCAGTGGCACAGATTTCCAACCTAACATATTTAATTACAGAGCACATTTTAACTTATTATATCACAATATTAGTACAGAACATCAGGGTGCATCAGGGTACATAAGGCAATGTATTGCTTCCGAGAATGCATGAAATGATTTTGTTGGGACAGTTGAATCAGGTAAAGAGTTTCACTGCTGAATTTCCCTGGGAAAAAGACTATACCTGAAGCAGATATTGTGCACTGTGGAAGGAGGTATATACATACTGTATCTGTGCCGTGATGTTTCCTGTGTCTTGATTTGGAAGTACTCGTCATATCTTATTTTGATATAGTTATGAATTACTAAGGACAGGAATTTAAGCCTTTCATACTCGGTACATTTTTGTAGAGGTGGAAGCTCTGCATGTTTACATAATTCAGTTGGAGAGTGAAAACGGCGTTACTTATTAAATATAAACCCAGAAGTAAGGCGCTGGACCTTCTCTAGCTTTAGACAGCTACTTTTGGTGTAGGGATCCCATGCTATTTTTGCGTACTCAATTATGGATCTTAAAAAGGTTTTATAAGCTAAAATTTTGATTTCTGGGGAGGCACAGTGCAGGTTACATCTCAGTCCCCACAATACTTTGTTAGCCTTTGCACAAAGCTTATTTACGTGAAGATTCCAACGCAAGTCGGTTGTAAATATAAGGCCTAGGTATTTATATTGTTTAACTCGAGCAAGTTCATGACCGTTGATACTGTATGAGAAATTTAAAATATTCTTTTTTCTAGAGATGGACATAAAAACTGATTTAGTTAGGTTAAGCTGCATTTGCCACCGATCTCACCAGTTCTTAATTTTCTGCAAGATTAAGGTCGGCCTGATCACCTGGTGACTCTATTCTCTTGTACAATATGCAGTCATCAGCAAACATCCTTATTTGGGTAGTGATGTCACTTGGCAGATCATTTATAAAAACTAGGAATAAAAGGGGCCCTAAGACACCACCCGGTAGGGCCCCAGATACCAAGGGAGATAAACTAGATTGCTGATGTCCCAGTTGAGCATATTGTTCTCTATGTGCAAGGTAGGAAGTGAACCACCGCGTAAGGGCAGAATTTTTTAAGGTGACACTGATTTTGAGTGAATGATTTTTGTGGGACACCTTGTCAAAGGTCTTTGCATATTCTTAAGAATATTATATCAGTTTGATCTCGGGCATTAATTGTGCTAGAAAGGTCATGTACAAGTTCAATAAGCTAAGTGACGGTGGACAATCCTTTGCGAAAGCCATGTTGATCTGGAAAAATTAATTTATGTTCATCTAAATAGGTGAGCAGGAGCTTTGATACAATGTGTTCTAGCATTTTAGAACAGGTGCTGATGAGCGATAACGGCCGTTAGTTGCTAGTGCCACAGGTTGGACCACCTTTTTGTACGGGCACAATTTTTGCACGCTTCCAGGCAGTGTGAAACGAGCCACTAGAAATGGATGATTGAAAAATTAGTGTCCATTCGGCATATCTATAAAGGAATTCATTAGGGATTTCGTCGGGACCGGGACTCTTTTTTATATTAATGTGAAGCAGCAGATTGAAAATGCCCTCTTCTGTAATCCCTTTATTTTGAATAGGAAGACTGTCCGCATAATCATTGATGGTAGGCAAGATACCATCATCGATGATAAAAAACTGAGGAAAAAAAGGAGTTAAATGCCTCCGCTTGATCCTGTCTACTTTTGTCTGTGTGCATGCTACACTACTTAGCCGTTGGATTCAAATACCTCCAAAACTTATCTGGGGCTTCCTTCAGTAATCATTTCAGCGTTGAGTTATAAAAGTTATCTTTAGATGGGAGATCTTCAAGTTATGCCAGAGGTTTTTACCTAAAAGATGAATGTCATGTTTCTATTCAATACCAGGACTGAGGGTGCAAGCCTTTCGCAGACATGACATTTAAGCTTTCTTTTAGTGTATATTATCTCCCGAATTACCCAGAGGTTTCTTTTTCCTGCATGTTTAGTATGCTGAGGAATGCAATGTTGTATGCAAAATGCTGTCATATCATGGAAAAATTTCCACAGTTCTTCAGTAGTACCGGATAATCTTTACAACTGCCAAAAAAGAATGATATGACTGCTCCAGATGTTCCAGTATTGCCAGGTGATTTAAAGTTTGGAATCACAAGTTTCTCATTCTCACGCATGATACAGTCAAACCTCGATATAACGAACACGCATATAACGAATTATTGAATATATCGAACTCTTCCGAAATATTTTTGTCAAACGCATGTATTTTTAACTTCCTATAGCGAACGCTGTTTGGCATAAAACGGATATAACGAACTTCGCGACGCCAAGCCCTACCTCACTTTAATAGTAGGCGGCAGGCTTCGTTGCACTACAGGTTTGTCGTGCGGCGCAGCAAACGTTCAGGGCTACCTCGCAGGCGCTGACAGCTCCACAGATGCCACGTCGACATCGAGAGTTGACAGCCAAAGAAATCGTCCGCATCTCACAACCGTTGACAGCGCCGCTTCAGCAGCGGCATGATCGAATGTTGCTTTTGCGTTTTAGTGTTAGCAGTGGCGTGGCCGTCGTAGCGTTGTGTGGAGGCTCTTTCGGTGGTCGTGTCGAGTGCGGTGCGCGGGTGTGCGTAGTGCTGTGATGGTGATGAATGTGAAAAAAAGAGTGGCACTGACGTTAAAGACCATGCTCGAGATTATTCAACGTGTCGAGATTATTCAACGTGCAGTGCTATTGAGGGCAGTGGGTTTGCCCTTGTTGAGTGTTTGCAAACTGTGGAACAGGGCGTGATACGGTATGCGATCAACACCAAGAAGCAGGCCGCGATAACGCAGTTTTTTTGTGCGTAAATAAATGAACGTATCCCAAGTAAGCATCGTTCGAGTTGCTGTGCCTTCTCTGATTGAATTTTGCTCCTCTTGCATGTATTTTTTACGAAATTTTATATTACGAATTATGGATATAGCGAACTAATTTCCGAATTTTTAACTGTTCGTTATAACGAGGTTTCACTGTATTAACATACACATCTAGTGACATCATAACCATCTTATGATCAGAGACCTTCATCAATTTCACACATGTTAAGAATTGGGAGCAACCAACCAGATAAGAATATTAGATTAAGGATTGAGGAAGCAGTTTGACTGACACGTGTACAAGCTGAGAAGACCTGAGTTAAATCACAACAGAAAGTGATCTGAAGTAGTTGTTCACAATTACGGACTTCAAGTCTCTCTACACAAAGTGTCGACCAATTAATTCCAGGAAGGTTGAAGTCCCCTAATAAAATAATATTGTCTTCATGCTTTAGGTGTGCGTCCATAAAGCTTCTTAAGTTATTAAGCACGTTCACTGGGGAGTTTGGTGGTTTGTACATAGCACCAATGAATGCTGTATGATTTTTAAGTTTAGTTTTATACCAAATAGCTTCGACATACAAATACTACAGTGCTGACGATGCATACTTGGCAGTGCTATGATTGGGGGTTCAATCCCATCGCTCGAGATCCGTTGTCAAGATTGGAGTTGGGCCTGAATTAGAAGGTAGCTGGCCCCTGCCGTCGTCCAACTTATCCACGCTGAGGACGTTGATGAAGGGAAGGACTGCTTCTCATCGAGAACGAGGAATACGGGTTTATTTACAGTATTTATATCAGTCTAACATGACTGCTTGAGAGAGAGTGTCCTGAGCAGCTGCACAGCAGCGGTTTTTAAACACTCAGTCCTCCCCCGATACCCAGGTGATGGAAACGGCCGTCCAAGCACCATAGGCGAGTTGACCAGGCACCGTAGGGGAGACGAAGCACAGTAGGGGAGATGACCCGGCACCGTAGGGGCATTTATTTCCCAAACTGCAGCACGCCCGCCGGCCGCTCATTGTCTGGCGTCTTGGTCGGCTTGTGGGAAGGGGTGTCGGTAGACATTCTCGCGGCTCAGTAACAATAGTTGGTCCGCCGAGCCCGTTTAGTTACAATGGTGACTTCGTCAAACTCGGCTCCAGCGACGGAGAGTCGAGGATGCACGTATTGTTGTTCACACACAGTCGACTTAGTCACGCCGTGGCTAGAGGTGCGCGGCGACACTCCCGGAATGTTGCCTCCACAGTCGCAACTGGTTGGCAAAACTTGCACTGCAGCTGGCCGTTCTTAACAGCAGCAGTGAAAAGCGTGAAACGTTTGTTTCTTCACAACAACTTACCCAAAATGATAACAACTAACCTGAGAAAATTTTGGAACGTGATAAATCCCCAGCAATCAGATGACATCACCCTTGCTAATGATAACGGCGACTCTGTTAGTGATGCTCAGTGTGTTGATATATTTAATACTGCCTTTTCATCAGTATTCATGAAAGAACCTGAAGATACATTCCTTTCAATACAGTGAAAGCTCGTTAATTCGAACTTCAATAATTCGAATTTATGGATAATTCGAACTGTACGATTTGGTCCGGCCAAGCTCCACAGAAGTCTATGTATAAAAAAGTCCGTTAATTCGAACGCGAGAAGGTTCCCTCACGGATAATTCGAACTACGCTCGCCTGGCACACGGCCAGAGAAACGCGCCTACTGCCTACACACAAGGCTGTATTGCCTCCTAAACGGAGAGAACGGCGAGAGAAGGCAAAATCGGAAAAAAATCTAACCTACGCGGGGTCAGCCAGAAGGCAGCGGCGGCTGCCGCCTCTCCGTTCTACGTAACCTCCGAAACTTCTTGCCCGTTGCGAATCTCGGAGGCCTTGCAAATCTTGTACAGCTGCTAATGTTGTGCGGAGATGGCACGGCAAGCGCCAAAACACAGCGAATCAAGTGCGTCGCAGCTGCGCTTGCAATCAAGAACCAACGAATCAGGTCCTTCGCCACCTTCACATGTTCGGCGTCTTTGTCTCGGCAGTCATCATCGGTTGTGTACCGCTGTTTTCAGCTTAGGAGGTATCAGCCGTCGCGATTCATTGTGATGGTGTTAAGCCTCGGCTAACGTTCGTTTCGGTGGACATCGATGGTGTGGCACAGTCGGACCCAGAGCTTCGACTTGAAGATGGCGTGTGCCCGCGGCACACGCCATCACTTTCTGACACGCCAAATTTCGGACATTCCCTACTGCTTCCAAATCGCAGTGTACTGTTGCCCTCCTTCACTTTCGTTAGTTCGAACTTTCGTTAATTCGAACTGAAGCGGCTTCCCCGTGCGGTTCGAATTAACGAGCTTTTACTGTACCCTTCATTACTGAACTGGCAATGCCAGCCATCAATTTTCATCCGAATGGCATTTCATGCATAATCAACAAATTAAAAATTTCATCGTCAACTGGAAGCGACGAAATTAACACAATGTTTCTCAGAAACGCTAAGGACATTTCATCCAAGTTTTTATGCTTGTTTTCTCAGTCGCTCGCCACAGGTATCATCACAGAAAACTGGAAGATGGGGAAGGTCGTTCCTGTTTTCAAATCAGGTAACAGAGACTCTCCACTCAACTATCGCCCCATTTCCCTGACTAGCAACCCTTGTAAGCTCATGGAACACTTCATTTACTCCCAGATAATGTAGTGTCTAGATTTTATAAATTTTTTCGCTCCATACCAACATGGATTTAGAGAAGGCTTATCGTGTGAGACACAGCTTGCCATCTTTCTTAACAATCTTCATTACAACCTTGATGCTAACTTACAAACTGACGCCATCTTTTTAGACTTTGCCAAAACATTCTATAAGGTACCTCATCAACGTCTACTCTTGAAACTTTCCGGACGAATCTTGCATCGAGAAATTATTGCGTGGTTAAAAGAATTCCTCACACATTGTTCACAGTCCGTTACTATTAACAACTACTCCTCTAACCGTCTACCAGTAACATGGGGTGTTCCTCAGGGAACTGTCCTTGGCCCCCTCCTATTCTTAATTTATAATAATGATCTGCCACAAAATTTACCATGTCATGTCCGTCTGTTCACAGACGATTGCATTATGCCCCAATTACTAATACCGCTGATCAAGAATCCCTCCAGGACAATCTTAACTGCATTGAATCATGGTACAATCACTGGTTGATGACACTTAATCCCAATAAGTGCAAGCTCATGTCTTTTCATCATCGTCACAACCTGCATTTATTTACTTATAAGATTTCCGATTCTCCTGTCGAACTTGTCCCGTCCTATACTTACCTCGGCATCACTATCAGCAATGACTTATCATGGTGCGAGCACGTAGCAAAGCAAATATCATCTGCGAATAAAAAAACTAGGCTTTCTTAAACGTCATCTTCACGACGCCCCTCAAAATGTAAAGCTACTTGCTTATAAATCATTAATCATGCCAAAAATTGAGTATGCATCCGCCATCTGGTATCCACAGCAAGCATACCTCATTGACTCATCAGAAGCTGTGCAAAACAGAGCTGCCCGTTTCATTCACCGCTCATACTCATCCTATATTAGTGTTTCATCTCTCAAGCTACAGTCCCAATATTAACAGTCTTTCCCTCCATCGCCGTATTTCTAGCCTGTGCCTATTTCATAAATTTTATTATTCCCAGCTCAAACAGCAGCCATACATCTGTGCACTGCCATCACGCACATCCCACCGAATTGGTCATCCGCTGAAAGTTTCCCACCAACGTGCCCGTACGACTACATTTTCCGAGTCATTTTTTCTCCGAACAGCAGGCGACTGGAACGACCTTCCCCATGAAATTGAAGCCATCACCTGTCCATCAACCTTGCTAGAAAAAGTTACATCACAGCTGTCATCATGAAAAAAAAAAAATGTTTTGCTTTCTCATGTTAACCCCGTCCCTTAGTAAAACCCCCACAGGGGGTCTTTAAGGAAATAAAAATGAAATGAAATGAAATGAAACATCAGTGACATGCGGGCGAATACTAAACAATATACATTCTTTAATTAGCAGGGCAATGCCTCCTCCTGTCATTTCGTGGTATTGTATTATTACATGTGTATTAGTAGGCTATTTTATTCATTTATTTGTACATACTGCAGCCCTATCGGGCTATTGCAGGAGTGGGTATGAAAAGCAGAACAATGACAAATAACAAAGGCAATATGAACAATACAGACTCAATGAAAATAACTACCTATTGAATGGTCGCTAAAAATAAGTTTAAAGGCAGAGGATAAGTATTACCAGGCAGATAATTCCAATATTCAATAACATGGGAAAAGAAATTTTATTTAAAAGTCTATGTATGGGCAAAATAAGGCGCAATGTTTAGGTGAACTTATAGTATTGGATGGTTTAGCAGAAGTTAGATAATCTGATGAAATCTGGCAAGTGGAGTTAATAATGCAATGCAGAAAGTTGAGCGATTCCGTCCGGCGGCAATCTGAGAGTGGTTGCAAGCCTAGGGATGGTAGCACTGCGGAAGGTGAAAAATCTCTATCGAACCTGCAGCTTATGAAGTGTACCGGTTCCTTTTGGATGGGCCTCGATTTGATTAATGTCACATTGCGTGTGCAGATTCCACACAGGAGAAGCATATTCTAGTAAAGGTCAGATTAGAGATTTACACATCAGTAGTTTAGTATCCCTTGGGGCCATGGTCAATGTGCGGCACAGATAGTCTAACATTTTCAGTGCCTTTGAGATTATTAAATCTATGTGTTTGGACCAAGACATACTAGGTGTGAAAACATGACCGAGGTATTTGTATTCTCTAATGTTCTGAATGGGGCTATTGCAAATTTTGTGAGAAAAAACGGAAGGCGTGGTTTCATTAGTGAAAATCGTTGCCCACTCTTGTTTCATACTTGTCATCTAATGGAGGATGCCTTCTCCATAGCTTTTTTTAATTAATTAGCTCAATATAAAATATTTTAATTCCTTGGTAGACTTCACCATATTTGTATGGCTCGCATGGACCATGTTTGTATGATTCCTTCTTTCTTTAAAAGAGAGAAATAGTATTCGATTTGATGTTTGAAGCCAGTTCTCAAACACAGTATACTTCTGTTAATTTGATCTCGACTGAAGGTACCAGCTAGAGCAGTGCAAAAGTCATTTTTCTAGGCCTGGGCTGGGCCCGAGCACAAAAGTGCCATGTGTTGACCCAGCTGAGCCCGACCTAGTGATTTCAAACCTGGCCCGTACCCCGCCCAGGCCCAAAGATCCAGATCTGGTCCGGTTCAGATAGTGCCGTTATCCCTTGAGCCGAAACAAAGCATGGTCAAGTTTTCAGGGATTATGAAGATGCTAACCAAACACAGATATTATTCTTCGGTTATTCTATGTGGGAACACACACATACAATAGGAAAATAGTGAAATGGGGAGGGAGCAGGTTGCCAACTGCCACTGAGAGAGACAGAATGCCTATAGAAAAGAGGGAATAGGAGGTGCTGATAAAAAAGAAAGAGAAACAGGTAAAAAACAAAAAAATTATTTCCATTATTCACCATGTTCGTGCATTAGAGTGTGATCTAAATGATTGTACTCCACTTTCTAAATGTTTGTGCTGAAATATACTGTAAAGAAAGCGTAGGTGAACACTCATACTCACAGCTTGCCATTTGATTTCACATTTGAATCTTGCATAACCATTGCAAAGTACAATAATGGAACTCTTAATAAACTTGGCGTGGTTGTAAATTTAACTACGCTGGTCTATAGGCTTTTAGGAATACCACAATACAGTGCCACTAAAAGCTTTTCAGCTCCACTAAATGTAAATTACCTAGTAACGTGCAAGGGTAATGATACCCTGTTGCACCTGGTACCCCAGAAATATTGTCTTTTTTGTGTGTGGTTTAAAAAGCTACTGATGCATTATGTGAATTGCAGTGAGCTTTGGGGAAATATGTGAAATAAAGTCCAAGTATAAAGATTTTCGGTTTGTTCCTTCTTGGTCAGGCCAAGAACTTTTCAGCACCCCGATAGTTGGAAGGTCGTATATGAAATGCAGATGATTAAACACAGTGGACTGCCCAAAGAAATGCATGTTTCGACCCACTGCGATAAAGAGCTGTCTAACATTGATGAAGGTAGACATTAAATGGAAATAAATTTATGTTCTGTGAGGGTAAACTCTGCAGGTTTCATCTTTCCCAATTGCTAGAATCAAAGGCATGCTACATTTTTTCTCATTTTAAATTCGGATGCGTGTTAGATTTTACCCCAGTTGCTTCTCTAAAAAAGGGTGGAAGTGCAAGTCAGTTGTGGCATCCTCCAGGATAGGACAGTGCAATGATGCTCTACTTTGATCTCAAATCTAGGCATGTGCTAGATTTGCGGGCAGATTAAAATGTGTTAATATTTGCATATAAAGCACTAGTCTGTTCACACATATTTTCTGTCTGTTTGAATTCGACCTGCCGGATTATTTAGTACATTCCGATAGTCCTGTAAAGATCGTATTATTGGAAGTTTACTGTGGCTTGTAATCATTCAGTTCTGTTTGGAAATTTCAACATTTGCACACTCCTACTTTTTGTGAAACAAAAATAGCTCAAATTTCGCTATGCAGGCACCTGTACTCATCATTCCAAAGTTCATCACATTTGATTTGACTAATTTATTTATTTTAGCATGCTGCTGGAAATATTGCAATTTTGTCTTGCTATGTTGAATATTTCAATGTTGTCCGTGCAATGTTGTCTCAAATGTGATTTTTGCAGGCCAACTGAATTGGATGCTTTGACCTTTGGTCACCTGTTTTGCCTGATGACTACTGATCTTGTTGATGGTCGGCTGGGCCAGATTGTCAGTGGATTCAGCAACCTGGTTGACCTGTGTCATCGAGTTGAATCGCAGTACTTTGCAGATTCCTAGCATGCATTTTAATAGCATAAAATTGTGATTGGGTGGACACTGCTGCTAATGTCTTGGTGATCTTCAGTAGAATTACTGCAGGAAATTGTGCAAGGAAGTTTTGCACACACATTTCCATTGTGCTGCACTCTTCCTCTTCTTTTGAAAATTCTTGTGGTGGTGACGAGCATTATTTTATTATGTACAGTGCACTACATCACGTAGTAAATAAAAAGCTAAATTGTTCGTGTTCTTTTTCTGTGTGTGTGTCTTTGTTCTATGCTCTTGACTTTGCTGGTTTGATAAGGTTTTGCTAAAAATCGGGCTCCTCCTTAGTTGCCCTGATGCCAGAAAAGAAGTCAAGATTTTTTTTATTATTATTATTTCAGCATAATTTATCTAGCATGCCAAGTGACTCCATCCAAAAAAGCCAAGCCTATTTTTCCTGTGCATGCCTTTGTTTCAGCACAAAAATATGTTACGGTAGAATTCGTGGCTTGTGGAGTTGCTTGTTTCGGCTTTAAAACAGTAAAATAAGTTATACAATTTCTTTTTGCCTTCATATATTTGTTTAGATCACATAGTAAATTAAAATAAAATTAATCTATTGCACAATAAAACGGAAAGTTAGGCTTCTTGGAGGTTAATGACTACAGGTAACGTGAAAGAATGACAAGACTCGCTGTGTGTCTACATGATCATGTCCATCTTGTCTTCCTTGGGCTATACTTGTAGTCGGTACTCAAGCATACAAAAAAAAAAGACGGAAAAAGACTGAAATGTCCAGAAACCATTGACGTCAGTACAATAGCTTAAAAGATGACTGAACTATGTTAGGTTGTTAATATAAATAAAAAGATATGCAGATCCTACGCACATATTGAAATCTGTGTGATGTCTTAGTATAAAGTGGTTAAATGTTTTCCAACTAACGGCAATGTGCACAATTTCGTTTACTTTCATTCTATGAAATGAGTAACCTGATGGAATGTTTTTGTTTATCCACCACAAAGTCTCAACAGAGGTGATGAAATTCGTAAGTTTACACACTGCATTGTTCACAAGCTGTGCCAAAATGCAAACTCCACTTCAGATAGATTCACACTGTGAGACGTATACACGGCAATGTTACATGGATGAAGGCAATGTATTGGGCTTGTTTAGGGAAGAATTGGGATAACAGGTGTATGCACCTGTGTGTATGACGCGTATCAAATAACATTTAGAGATTGTTTACCTCTTGTGTCACAGTGGGACATAGCCATTCTGGAGGATTGTCCAAGAACAGATACATTCGCAGTGGCACACACTGAATGGCTAAATACATAAAAATTAAGTAAATAAATGAATTCGCAAAATATAATTCACCATTCCATTAACAAATCAGTGTGCCTTGGAGATATCTGTGAGCCGACACAAAATGGAGGTTTCTGTAAGAATCATGGTAGGACATACCCATACTCGAGGATTGGCTAAGAACGAACATATGCAACACACTTTGTGGTTAAATCAAAGAAAAAAAAGTAAATGAAACAATCTTTTTAATATAAGCAGGGCGCCGAACCGAAAACTGTACCCGAACCAGAGTTCAACCGGCACCCAAACTCAAAATATTCTTAGAACGTGCCTGAACCCGAACCGCAAAAAGTAATAACCAGGTTATCGGTTTGGCACGAAACAATTCAAGCATACACGATGCGAAGTGGTGCTAATTACATAAGTAGTTCTTCAAAGTAATTACTTTTCATTCAGGGCACCCCACGAGAAGATCATTATGACTCGCGAGTTACATTATGTGCTAGTAACGGTAGACGATAGGCGCTTGCTGGTACATCTCGGCCACCTCGGCAAAGACGGTTGCATTTCTGAACTCAGCCATGCCAGTTGTGTTCTGTGGCTGAAACATTGTTTCAGAGGCATTGCAGAATCTATGTTTCTGTTGAAACTCCTAGTTTGGCCCTTAGGGCAGCTCGCTGCTATTATTATATGAACAGTAAAACACACATGCCAGGACACAGAGAGAGCAGAAGAAAATCGTGACTTTGAGAATGTAAAACAGGAAAACCAACTAGTTCATCAGACCGGCTTCTCGTAAGAATAACACTATGGTCGCTAATGGATGTCATCATCATCCCAGTGCCCAATGATAATGGCCGTTAACAGGCACAGGAAACTTGCATTTGTTGAGTGCCATAGTTTCGCACACGTTTAGCACCTCCAAGCAGAGTACACCACGCTTTTCGATTTCTAAAAAAACTCAATCTCGGGGCACACTGTGTGATTTGGACTATTTTGTCCGCATTATTCAACATAAGGCCCCATGCTACGTGCAAGTGTGCAAAAATCACGGTTACGTTTAGTACAAACTGTCCTTGTTCATTGTTCCGAAACATCAATGTCCTTACCTGCTTTTTTTTAAAAAAGAACTTTAAACTGAAGGAAAAAATAAATCAACAGCATGTTACACTCCTGTAACATGTGAAGGCAAAAGCCTGCTGCACACATTAAGTTATCCAGTCGGAGAGGTCAGACTTCTTGCAAGACATAACGAGCTGCAGTGTGAAGTAAACGTATTGTGCTGTAGGGCGATCTCCAACACATGCGAGCATCTAAAGCACTATCTAAAGGTTATTTCGTTCTCTTTTTCTTTCCATCTTTTTTTCTTGCATTCATTCATTGTTTCTTTCTGTCTTTCATTCATTCTTTGTTTCATTCCTTTTGTTTCTTTCATATTCAGCCATTGCATCTTTGCTTGCTTATAGCGGTATGAATGATTCCTTATGTTGTTATTTCCTTTCTTGCTTTCCTTCGTTCTCCTTTTCTTTCATGTCTTCATTCATATTCAGCCATTGCATCTTTGCTTGCTTACGGGGTTTGTGGGGCCTTTGTGGCGTTGAGACGTAACAGGGGGTATGAGCCATTGCTGATGGTGATAGTTTTAACGCGATAGCGTTAAGGAGCTCGTGTCGCAGAAAAGCCGGTGTCGTCGGCGTTTTGCGGCGTTGACCGTGAGCGATAAATCACGGCAGGCACTCCATAAACAAAAAGCAACTTCCAAGATGGGCTGGGTGGGAATCGAACCAGGGTCTCCGGAGTGTGAGACGGAGACGCTACCACTCAGCCACGATTTCGATGCTTCCAAAAGGTACAAACGCGCCTCTAGTGAATGCGGTGTTGCCTTCGAAACGAGCCGTGGAAAGTTATACTGTGGTGTATATCGGTAATTATGAACATGTAACTTACAGAAGTCGCAATTACACGAGTAGCGAAGTGCGTTTCGCTGCATTTCTTCTGCGCTTTCCGCACACGGAGAGCCATCTTGCGGCAAACACAGAAGACCCCCTCCTCTCCATGTACGGCGCTGCCCCGACAGATGGCGCGCCACGCGCGCATTGGAGCTGTCGCGGCTCGGACTCTCTCCCCTGACAATGCTTCGCCTTGCTCCCTCTGTAGAATCAAGCGTCCTTCCTTTCTTTAGATCACTATCTCTCTATCTCTCTGCCCGTGCCGATCACGGCATTTGGCTGGCGTGCATCATTTCCCCCTCCGGGATACCGAGTTCTTTGGTTCGCTCCGCTTGCTCAGGCGCACGTTTCGTTGCTGCGCCGAACGCCGCGTTGCTCGACCATATGGCTCGACGCTCACCGCGTCTGATGTGGGGCGCCTCGTAAGTGATGGCTGCCCTGTAGCCCATTGTCTTACACCCATTGGCGGGTCGACGGGAACGCTATCGCGTTCCACTCTTGAAGGCGAAGCTTAAGCGTCCTCCAATTTTTTTGTACCAGTCAACCTTTTTGTATCGCTGGACAAGACACTGCTTTTTTGTGGTATGAGCCATTGCAACGAGCCACTTAAGGGGAGACGCGGGTCTTGAAATGTCAAAAAATCGCAAAAAAGTCGAGTTTTGAAAAAGTGCGTTTTCGCTATGTTTATACATTCAAGAATCCCTCCGCGAAATCTAGAACCTAAATTTAATCGGAAAATAATAAAAAAGAACATCTATACGGACCAGGGTGGCCGCGGAATTAGCAAAAAATCGCCAAAAATGTTCGAACTTCGCGCCGTCGTCATTTGCGAACGCGTTGGCCGGCGGGCGCCATTTTGAGCTTGTTTGGAAGCTGCTTTCTTTGTGCGTATTTTGCGCCGGTTCAATATGGCGTAAGTGAGGAGGAACCGACGCTATCGCGTCATTTCTGAAGGATGCGCCCGTGCCGCTGATTGGCCAAAGCGCGCACGCCCCCCGCGCGCCTCGCTCCTATTGGTCTGGCGCCGTTTGAGTGCCGATTCCCGCGTTCCCGACAGGCCGGTCGCTCTCGTGCGCGCTGCGTGTTTGTGTGGTTTCATCGCGCCGCTGTGAACGTTCGGCCGCTCGCTTCTCGACAACGTTCGATAAAGTGTCTTTTTCGGTGCCCGAATGGCTGGAGGACACCGTCGTATGAAGACTACTACGCGTCAAGCGTTCGGCAAGGCGCAAAGGCGGCCGTACGTGGAATGCACGACAGTAGACGGATAAGCCTGTCGTGTACCCGGAGTTGCCGGCTGCTGGTCTGCCTGAAGATTCTGCCGGATCGAGTTCCGAGCTGCAACCCAGTACGTCTAGCATCAACACTGCGTCCACCCACGCCTCGCATGTTGGCGCAGACCGTGTAGATACCGTTTTCTTCACGACCGAAGAAAGAAGCAAGCGCGCAGCGATCGCCGATAAGGCGCCTGGCGTCGCAGTCTGCAACGGAGCGAAAGTTTGAGCTGCTGGGTGTTGACACGAAAGAGGACGTCAGCGACAGCGGAACGGAACTTGCCATCGTGTATTTATCCGTGGTGCAAGACTTTTTTGGACTTATGCCGTGTCCCGTGTGCGCCAAGAAAACGCTGATGCTTCGAAGGACCCCGGCAAGGAGTAGGGGCTCTGTGCCAAGCTTGTGCTGGAGTGCTCCACGTGTGGCATGCGCGAAAGGATCGTCGGAGGCTTCACATGTCCAACAAGGATCACACAAACAGAAATGCTTTGATAAACAAGCTTGCAAAGAGGCACAAGCCACCAACAGACTCTGCCTACAGTCCTGAGCTTTTATAGGTATAGGTGTGACCTTTTGCTGAATGCACAATTGTGAGAGTGTGCAAGAGATAATTTTTTTTTTTTAATTTGAGTTCTGGAATTTTACGTTCCAAAACCGTGATATGATCCTGGACCAATTTTGACCACTTGGGAAGCGCTACAACACAAGCACAGGAACTTTTTTGCATTTCAGCTCCATTGAAATATGGCGACCTCCACTGGGATTTGATTCAAATTTTTTGTTGTAGCCATAAACTTTGTGGAAAGGACATATTTTGTAGTGGCCATGAACTCTGCGCAGCCTTATTTGCATAGGGATGTCATTTGTGTGCCTTCTGTACAACAAGGAACTAAAATAGGAATGTGAAGCTCGTGGTGCTAGCTTTCTGGCATTGCTTTCAGTGACTATGCATGATTTTGCAACCAATATCTCAATGTTATTTTTGCAAAATGGCCATATATATGTCATGAACCTGTTGCTGAAAGACAGGGCTACATGGTGGTGCAATTTATATTGCCATATTGTTAGTCCATTAAAAGTTATAGTGAACTAAAAGTTCAAACTCGTTTTTCTCAGCTTCATTTTTTTAAACACCGCACACTGCCTTACGGGGTATCTTCATATGTTCTTTCTAAGTACCAGCAAAAAGTTTGGTATCAATATATTTGTGTCGAATCGATCTAGCCGGTGATGCTATTTATTTATTTCTAAAGTTGCCGGCTAAATTTTAATTGCCACTAAATACAAATGAAAATTAGCAAAGATATTGAAATTATGTTTACATCTGGTATTTTTGCATTTTAATTGCACTGAGAACAATAAAAATAGCATCACCGGCTAGAGCTACTCTCTGGCGTTCTGGCCATATACTTTGTTTTTCCTCTCGACAAAGTTAAGTTTTTGAAAAGTCCCGTAAGAAATTGATGAAATTTCTGTATTAAAAACTTTGTATCATTTGTTCTAATGAAGATATACAAAATCTAATTAGATATTTGCAATCAGCAGAAAAAGCCAAACAATACTGTTAAATATCATCCCGTTCACACTAAAATTAACAAAGTTGGTTTTAAGACCCACATCTCCCCTAAGGCTTTCGCTTTAAAATTTACTTGTTGGCTTTTTTCTTTCCTACAGACTAGAAGTTTGGAGTTGTAATTTATGTAATAGGACGGTGAATGTGGGCCCTGTGTCGCATGCCACAGTTACTCATCATCAGTCCAGTTTGTAATTACTTGAAGCAAAATAAAGAATAACTGGTTATGCTACTGTGAAGGCTTAGAACCCGGCCACGGCGGCCGCATATCGATGGGGGCGAAATGCGAGAACACCCGTGTACTTAGATTTAGGTGCACGTTAAAGAACCCCAGGTGGTCAAAACTGCCTCCACTACGGCGTGCCTCATAATCAGAAAGTGGTTTTGGCACGTAAAACCCTTAGAAGATAAGGCCACCCTATGCAGACACAGGCATCCTCACGGTCTGTCTTTCACATAAATCTTTTTTTTTTTGTGTGTGTGTGTGTTTGCGCGGCCTATTCGTCAGCTGCACGATGTAGAAAAGAAACGTCGGTACTCATTCTCGTCAAGGTGCCCCAGCTGCTTTCCGATAGCACATTTCTGATTTTAAAAAAAGCTATCGATAAGATGGCGGTGATGCGAAAAGCTTATCCAAGCGGCGCGCGTCGTGCTTCAAACGAGTGCACAAAAAAAAAAAGAAAGAGCACGGAACCGCGCGTCCACTGCCTGCGTTGTTGCCGTGCATCCATAGGCGCCGACTACGTGGGGCTCTCCGGGCCCGAGCCCCCTCCGAGGTATTCCGGGGGGGGGGGGGTGCTGCAGAGTTCCCTCCCCCTTAAAGTCATTATCAGAGTTCTGTCACCCACATCATTTGAGGTTTCTTTTGAGCTGCCTCTACATTTTCACTTAAAAGTTTATTGTGGTTAAAAGCTATTACTGCGTCATTTTTGGCACGGAGGGGCACGGCTCTCAATTCATACTTTCGCTTTATTTCTGCCACTCCTGACAATAAGAGGAAAAGCACTTTAGAAGAACCAGTGGCGCATACCTCATCCATGTTTTCTGACTTCAACATTAAGCAAAAAAAAATGCACTGTAAACACCATGCACAGACGGTATATTTAAGTATATAGACATGACTAAATTTGTCATCTTTATAAAAAGGAGGAGGTAGTCAACCAACAGTTATTCTTAATCGTATGTATAGCCTATGCCTAGATAATCGATATGTTGCTGTATGTTCACCTCGCTTCAAGTCGCTTTGCGTGTGTGTTTTAGAGACTGCAGACTTCAGTGAACCCTTCGGCAGAGTATTTTATCAACGGCGTGTGATATACACGTGAATGATATATGTCGTAGTGGCGCTTCTCTATCCAGTAAGCAATGCTAAGACTCACTAAAAAAAAAGAAACTGATTGTAATTTACAGCATTTATTGTATGCAGGCAGAGGTCATAAAATGGCCGGATTCCCTAGAACTCATAATCAATAGAGAATTTCAGAGTAGGGGCCCCAAACGTTTTGGGGCTCCAAAGAAATAGCGTCGAAGCCAATGCGCATGCGCGAGACGCAAAGTGCGTTTGGGTTTTGCGTTGGGAACGCTATTTCACCGATTAAGCGGGAGCCCAAATAGCGGCCCCAAAAGCGTTGCGCCAGCAAACATGGCGGCACCTATCGAAGCGACGGCTCTAACCTAGCACAAAACTGGGTTCGATTCGTGGTAACATGTGAAGTTTGTAAGCTAGGAGAAGTGCGGTTATCGCTTTCTCTCAATCAGCGTGTGTTGTGAAGATTGATTTATTAGACGCCGCTGATTCCAAATTCGATTGTCGATATTAGAGCTCGTAGGCCTAACACGGCTAAGCTTGGCTGGTGAAGGCCTGTAAAGTTGGTTTGCTCAAAACTAAGCGCAACTAATTGTTTGCTACTTACAGAATAACCTCTAAATCGTAAGTAAACGCGAATACACGCAAGTCAAAATTACTATTCCTATCATAAAATGGTATACTTTGTTTACTTATTTCTAATAGCTTTTCTTTGACGCCGTAGTGGTGCTTTCAGCTCAAGGCGCTATCCACAAGCGCAAATCCCTGTTCTAAATCTCTTCACCCCTGCGTGCCGCTACGCTAACACCCGCAAAGCTCTTTGGGGCCCCAAACTATTGGGGCCCCTATTCTAAAACTCTATTATCTCAGGTGCTCACCTGAGACCTCCGCGCTGAAGCAGACAGTGTGTTGCAGTGAAGAGAGAATTTGCGCGCGCACTAAGTGTAAGCAGCATGTTATAAAAACTGGAAACCCCGCTGGGCCCCGGTTGGAGTCTTTACTATTATCTCATATGGGCCTCCGTCTGCAGGTATTAGCTTTCTTTTCACTTGCTATATAATTTCACCGTAGTACATACAAGTATTGTGTAGTTTTTTAAAGCACATTCACCATCATGAAATGCGTATAACCCCACTTCCTCCACCCTAAATTAAAAGGATACTAGAACAATACCTACCAAATCACAAATGACGCAGAAAAGCGTCCATGAAATGGAAGCAGAAACAGGAGCGTAGTCTTCACAAATCATCCCTCATCTTGTATATATACGAACATGTATTGGTTTTATTGGCATTGTTTAGAAACAATTTTTTGAAGCCAATGCTTATTCAAACGGCATATAATCTGAAAAAGTATAGAGGATTCTATAATGCCTTGCAGTGACGACCACAAGCGGAAATACTTGTCTCACACCTGGTACCTTAACGAGAGACCTCGGAGAAACCATCTGACAAAACAAAGCAAGTGGAGAGGTTATCCACTTGAAGGTTTGCATATTGTATCTACACTTGGTCTTATAACTCGGAGATTACTCATTTAGCTTAGGAGAAACAGTATACTGACAGGGAAGCACTTCTTAATTTGCTCTTAATTCTCAAGACATGCTGAAGTAAGCTTGAGGTAATTATATGTGCGCGCAGAAGTGCGGTAAATGAAAATGCTTTCATCCAAACGTAGCGTTGTCGTCATGAGCAACAGTAGACTTCCATGTTGTTATTGTGCCATCAAGCCTACTTCACGATTTAAAGTATAAAAAGACGTGTAAAAACGTGCAAAAAAAAAACGCATTTCATGATGATGAATGCGGTTTAAAAAGCTTCTCCACCATACTTATATGTACTGCGGTGACATTGTACATCAAGCGGAAAGAACAGTAATACCGGTAGACGAATAGCCTCAGGTGCGAACCTGAGATAATAATAAAGACTACAACCGTGGCCCAGTGAGGTTTGTAGTTTTTAACAATTTCTCTCCGCTTCACTGCAACATACTGTGTGTTTCAGCGCGGAGGCCTCGGGTGAGCACCTGAATTAATGAAGGCTAGATGCGTGGCCGAGCGAGGTTTACAGTTTTCATAACAACGCGTTGCTTACACTGCGTAGGCGCGAAAATTCTCACTCGCTTCACTGCAAGAGACTGAATGCTTCGCCGCATTACGCTTTTGCCGTGCGTCGAAGCCATCAGAAATTGCCATTTTCTTTTTTTTTTTCCTAACTAAAGAATCGTAGCAAGCTCGATGTTTTATTAATGTTCCCCGCTTGGTCTACGCTTTATTCCAATAAGAGACGAGACAATTACGTGTTGGCCATGCGCTTTTCCTTCACGCATAGCGAGTATAAGAAAATCATATCCCACGAAGAGTTGGGGGGGGGGGGCAGACTTAAGCCGCACGCGCGGCAGCAGGAAAGTGCTCATGGTTTGAAGCATGCTTTGATGGCTTATAGACGTACGTCTGCAATTATATTCGCGCTTCTCATTCCGCGTGGCATAAACTCAGTCACTTTGTGTGGTGTCGAATTATTTTGGACGAGTGCGCGCTGCGCGTAACGTATGCGGCGTAAAACCTGATCGTACAAGCGTTATCGGAAATATGCACTCTGAACTGCAACAAAAACTTACCGTGTAGTGGTTATTGCTGTGGCCTCAACACATGGCTCCATGATGTCGTTCTGAGTGGCTGTGGCACATACCCACAGTGGTGGATTGGCCGTGAATCAGGTGGTTCAATTAGGTCTATAAAAAATGGCTGTGGCTTAGGTAAGGTTAAGCCCAGGATGCGAAGCATACTAGCCTTTATTTTAGTTGTTGAACCACTGTTTAGCCTGGTGAACTGCTGTTGCTTGGCTATATTTGGTTCGGCTAGACGAAGAAACAACTCATGCATTACTTCTTCGCCTTCAAGAGTGGAACGCGACAGCGTTCCCGTCGACCCGCCAACGGGTGTAAGACAATGGGCTACAGGGCAGCGACTACGCGCCCCGCATTGGACGCGGTGAGCGTCGAGCAAAGCAGCGTTCGGCGCGGCAACGAAATGTGCGCCTGAGCAAGAGACGCACGCCTTAGAAACAGCGCGTTTCTAAGGCAACACTGCATTCACTAGAGGCGCTTTTGTACCGCTTTGAAGCGTTGTACTCGTGGCTCAGTCATTCCACCTCCGGCTTTCAAGCGAAGCGGACGCGGGATGGCTTGCTCCCATGGAGCGGTTTCGGCGGCTCAGGCGGGCCGCGGTAACAGGTTTTTTGCTTCTACTGCCGAAGATTATCAGGTTATTCTGCCCAATCTGCCATCCGGACGCATCGTCGCGAACACCGTTTTCATGCACGGCGACCCAAGAGCTCGGCCCTACCGTGTCGAAGACTACCGGGACACTTTGGCCAATCTAGGTGCGCTCCCCGACGTTTTGGCGTTGGGGGCGTATCAGATGAACCACGTGTGGGCTGTAACAATGACGAGTGCTGACGCCGCTCAGAAACTGCTCACCGCTGTCAACGTGAAGGTAAAAGATCGCCCATGTTTGCTCATCGATCCAAACAACCGAGAGGTACGCTTAAAGCTACACTGGTTGCTGCACGGCGTGACCGACGAAGACATTCGTGTGGCCCTGACACCCTACGGGAAAGTGCTGGAGGTGACGCGGGAGAAGTGGCGTGTGCAAGGCGTCACTGAAAAGGGCTCGACGACTCGCTCAGTTGGACTGCAATTGCATGGCGACGTCAAAGTCGACGACATTCCCCACCAGCTCAAGATAGCCGGAGAGCTGACTCTCGTCGTTGTTCCAGGCCGCGCTCCGCTCTGTCTGCGCTGCAAGAGCACCGGGCACATACGTCGGGACTGCAAAGTACCTCGCTGCAGTCGTTGTCGCCGTTTCGGCCATGAGGACGCGGATTGCCCAAAGACGTACGCCAGCGTGACCGGACCAGTCCAGGCAAACGATGCATTGGACCACCTTATGGATGAGGCAGACTCCGAAGAAACAGCAGGAGTGTGCCAAAACCCGACTACTCAAGAGGGCACCCCGAACACTCCACAGGACGTCCTCCTTGAAGCTCCAGGGAAGCCCGACGCCGGGCTTCTGCATGAAGCCGTGGAGGACCGGAGTAGGAAAGCTGCTCCAAGTAGTACCGGCCACACTTTTTCCAGCGGAGCTGTAGAGTCTACTCCCGAGGCAGTGCCGATGACAGGCATCGATAGCGACAGTGCCAGTGCGACCGCAAAGCGGCCCCACGAAGCAGGCGAAAAGGAGAAGGGGCCCAGCGCCCTCGCAACGGATGAGCCGCCTGCGAAAACGACTCCCGTGCGGCGTCTTTCCCATCGGCTTCGGCCGAACACTTCGACGGAGCGCAAGACGGCGGAAACGCCGCCTTTGCCTCCCTGAGGTCTGCACCGTGTCAAGGCACCCAGAAAAAAAGCGCAGTAGTGAGGTGAGCGTCATGCCCCCGGGTTCTCACCGCCTCGCAATGATGTCTATGGATAGGTCATTTCGTGTGGCCACTTTAAACGTACGTGGGCTTGCCTCAAGGAGGAAGCAAAGTCAACTCTATAGACTAGTTACCGAACATGACCTGGACATTCTAGCAGTACAGGAGACAAAAGTTGAGGGCGACGACGAAACCGGGGGCATGGTGCGTCAATTCTTAGCTCGATACTGTGTTATAGTGAGCCATGCTGTGGGAACTTCTTCCGGGTGCGCTTTGTTCATCCGACATAGCCTTGGAGCAAAAGTAGAAGCTGTGACGTCATGCCCGTCAGGTCGGCTTATTGTCTGCGATTTTTTATTATCGTCATTGGAATGGCGTGTTATTTGTTTGTACGCGCCGACTGTCGCTGAGGAAAGACGCAGATTTTTCGATCAGCTAAAACAGTATACCCTGTGTAATAGGCTCCTCATTATTGCCGGTGATTTTAACTGTGTTCTTTCAGCCCGTGATAAAACTAGCGCCCGACCGTACAAGGATGCAAGCACCATTGCCCTAAGCGATATGATAAGGGACGATGGTTTGGAAGACGTGGCTGAGTGTCTCGGTGGTGGGAGGACTACGCAGTACACCCACTTTCAGGCAGCCAGCCACGCCCGTCTTGACAGAGTGTATGTGAGCCTTGATTTGATACCCCTTTGTAAGGAGTACCACGTGAGCGCACTTTCATTCAGTGATCACTGTTTGGTCAGCTTTTTAGTAGCAAGCACGAAAGAAAAGAAAAAGGGCTTTGAGTGGCAACTATGGAAATTTAATTCGAAATTACTAAGCGACGAAATGTTTACAGCGGATGTAACGAAGCAAGTTGAAGAAATGAATGCTGATGATAACACGACATCTGGTGAAAAATGGGAGACCTTCAAGCAGGTGGTTAAAATCAAGGCTTTAGAGCGTGCGAGCGCTATATGCAGAGAAAAGGGAGCAGAAGAAAAACAGATGCGCAGGAATTTAGAAAAATTGATCAGTGAGGAATGTAGGATGCCCGGCATGTTCATGGACGATATTCGCGCACTGAAACATAAAATAGAACAGTTCGATATCGAGAGATACCGCGGTGCTGTGGTGCGGGCAAGGGCTGAAAGGCTGATAATGGGAGAAGTACCGTCGAAAAGAGCGTTAGGCTCAGAAAAGTGGCATGCGCGCCGCAATCAGATAGCGGAAATCGAATATTGCGGAAAAGTTAGCGACGCAGCAGAAGATATCGAGCGTGCTTTTTTCGAGCACTATAGTGGTTTATTCACTTACTGCGCAGTCGACATTGATCGTTTTAAAAAGGACTTTTTGTCGTTGATGCCAAGGCTAGATGAAAGTACGAAAGAAACATTGGAGGAACCAATTTCGGAAGAGGAAGTGAAAAGTGCTATTGAAAGTATGCATCCAGGAAAGTCCCCTGGCCCTGATGGTCTAACCTCAGCCTTTTATAAATATTTCAAAGGTGCGATCTCACCAGCCTTAGCGGATGTTTATAACGAAGCATTCCAGCTCAAAGTACTACCCCCGTCCTTCTCATCTTCCCACACTATTCTTATACCCAAGTCAGAAGATCCCGTTGCATTGCGAAGGGTAACTTCTTACCGCCCAATTTGTCTCACTAACGGAGACTATAAGATAATGATGAAAATCTTAGCAAAGAGGTTGCAGACTGTCATTGCGAAGCTTGTGGGGCCGCATCAAACGTGTGGCATTAAAGGTCGAACTATCTTCTCAAACATACACGTAGCACGCAGTATCCTCGAATGTTGCGATGCCATGGGTGCACATGTGGCAATGCTCCAAATTGATCTCGAGAAAGCGTTTGACCGGGTGCCTCATGACATACTTTTGTGCATTCTAGATTATGTGAATTTGGGTAGAATAATTAGAGAGGGGGTTGCCATGGCGTACCGGGACTGCTCGACGCGGCTCATTGTCAACAAGATGTTGGGAGCGCGAATCCAAGTTAAGCGGTCTGTGCGTCAGGGCTGCCCTCTCTCGCCGCTGTTGTTTTGCTTGTATATAGAGTCGTTTTGTTTGAGTGTCATGGAGAATGACTGTGTCCGCGGGTTTAAACTGCACGAGGTTGAAGTCCGCCTGTTGGCTTATGCAGACGATATTGCTGTGTTCTGTACTGATTTGGACAGTATAACACAGGCTGTCAAATGTGTTAAAAGTTTTTGTGCTGTGAGCGGCAGCGCGGTAAACTGGGGTAAGTGCCTGGGATTCTGGCACGGGGATTGGCGGGCGACCCCAGACACTTTTGCCAACATGAGTTTCGTTACGACTCCGGTGAAATACTTGGGTGTTCCCCTTCAGTGCTACAAAGACAGTGAGTCGTACTGGAGGAGTGAAGTGGATAAGCTCCGGGACACAGTAAACAAATGGAATGGCTGGAATTGGTCTATGTTTTCCAGAGCCACAATTTGCAACATATTTTTAGTGAGCAAACTTTGGTACATCCTCCAAGTCTTGCATTGCTCAAGGGTAAGCATCCAAAAAATTCACCGGGTGTTCGCAGTGTTTGTGTGGGCATCGTCTTGGGAGAGATCAAGTCGTACCAATTTGTTTCTTCGAGTTCGAAATGGAGGACTTGGATTGTCACATTTGTTTTTGAGACAGGTTGTCAATCGTTTTTTTTTTCTTCAGGGACGCAAAAAACCCGTTTTTATACACTGTCTGCCAACTTCGCCTGGGCAGGCACTTGCCCGAAATGGTTGTCTCAACGGGCAGTTTGCCAGGGGGTGTTTATGGTTTTCTACGTGAAGTTGTGGTTTCATGCAGGTTTTTGTCAGCGCGTTTTTCTCTTCAATATTTGAGTGACGTTAACCGGAAAAAACTGTACAGGGACCTGTGTGATGTTGTTCTTCCCGTGCCTTTATATCGGTCTCTCTACAGAGCTAGCCATGGGCACAATGTTCTGAAGCGCGTTAAGGCGATGCTAGTACCGTCAGGCGCTAAGACGTTCTTTTTCGAATTGCACTCCGGAACGCTGACTGTCAAACCATGGCTGGCTGAAAGAGGTTTCTTTGTTCCTTGGGGCACTCATTGTACAATTTGCAGGCAGGAGGAGACAATTGAACATGTTTTTCTGCATTGTTGGGATGCCGTTTTCCTCTGGGATGTGCTCCAGCGCACAATCAAAAAGGATTTCCCCCTAGATGCGTATGGGATTCGCTACTTGCCAATAGAAAGTGATGATGGTACCCCATTCGATGTGATCATGCTTTTGGCCCTGCATAGCATTTGGAAATGTAGAATTGCGGTAAGGCATGCCGATCTCGATGCAAGAGCGGCTCGCCAGTATTTCAAAGAAAGCATACGGAACTTTGTAGAGGAACAAAAGTTGCTGGAGTGCATCCCAGAGTGGTTGCCACGAGTGGAATTATTATTGGCGATAAGGGAATTTTAGCACAAGCGCAGCCGCACAAGTTCTGCGGTTGTTTTCAACATATTGTGAGTGTGCCTTTTGATTATTTGTGAATGTGTAATTTTTATCCGGGCCAACGACCGGCAATAAAGAAAAAAAAAAAAAAAAAACTCGTGGCTCAGTGGTAGCGTCTCCGTCCCACACTCCGGAGACCCTGGTTCGATTCCCACCCAGCCCGTCTTGCAAGAGTTGAGCCAAAGCCACTTCTCCTCTGTCGTGACGTCACGGTGTCACGTGATTTCATGGTCACCGCCGCGCCTGAGGAGCTGGGTTGATCCCTCGTAATATGCTTCGCATAAAACAAGGGAATTAACAATTTGAACGTTGGAGCTTCAAAAGTAAAATTTGTGTGTGTGAAAAAAACAATCGGAAGAAAACCGTGTATAAAAATATAATAATAGATAATAAATAAAAGAAAGCTATGGAAGGGAGGGAGGGCGATCAGTCTAACATTGATTGGTTTCAGTTAGGTAATTTTGGATTGCCAAGCAAATATTTCCGTGGCTGAACCTGATAATGGCGGCTCCAAAATATAGGATCACAGGCACTGACAAATTCAGGCCAATATTGCGAAGCGTGATTTCTAGTAGTCGTTTTCGTGTAACAGAAAGACCCCTGCAAGACAACAAGAATTGTTCTGTTGTCTCCGCTTCGCCACAGAATGAGCATAATGGTGACCGGACCAGACCAGACCTGTATAGATAGAAGTTCAACGTAGGTATATGGCAGCGCAGCCTCGTGATGGACGCTTCAACTTTTCGAGTTTGGCAAAATATCTGTGCCGAGGGTATAGAAGATGTCGGTAATCCACAGAGCTGGTAATTGCGGAGCCTGATAGTGCCTGCATGACACTCCTGCGAAATGTAGCAGAAGTAACACGAGCAGTCAAAGGGCAGTAAGGGAGAACCGGGCAACTTATGCCCTTATGCCTTGGCCAGAGAATCTGCAATTTTATCTATAATTAGTCCTTATGGCCAGGTACCGAAATTGAACGCACGCTTCTGAAGTACCCAGGTACCAATGAATGAAACGTCCCGTCTCCTAATGTATACAGAAATGAAAGCATGTTCCTAGATAGGTTTTATATATTGTTTAATCTTATGATTCCCTTCCTATGCATCGTATGTGTTCTCGTGCGTGCACATTCATATGTTCAGTGCTCTCTCCTTTTTCTTCCCCCTCTCCCAATGGCTATACAGCCGCTTTTGACCTCAATAAGTAATTGCAAGTAGCGCCTTGTCCTGTTTTTGTTGTTGCTTCATTGCTGTTCTGTCTCTGTTAGCGCTTCATCTTTTGAAAGCTATGAACCAACTAGCCCCACAACGTGTACTACGACAGGGTCTACATAGTCTGCGTAGGCTGTTTTACAATTCGTTCCAGCAAGCAACGTTGTCTAACCTGAGGTATTAGAATGCAGCTTACTCTGTGAACCGTCTCTGCGACTGGGACACGCCTAGAAATCTTTCACCACGTGGTGTTCAATTTTGGACGCAAAGGGAAATCGTTGAGGTATGTGAGTAATCTTCTTCAGCAAATATAATAAAACTAAAGGAATCAATATTTTTATGCGAAATTACGGATGACGCCGAAAAATTGCGTGAAGCGTGCATAAAACGCGCTGGCTTCGACGCGGGAAATTCTTACGTGTGTTCTGTTCCCCTCGCTGAGGCTCGTGGCGTCATTGTTAGGGGATCGAGTTATGCCAGGGGCCGTCTGTTCGAATCCTGCCATCGGACAATTTTGTTTGTGAAAGACAAAGTTTTCGTTGGTGCTCGCCACCACTTTTTCCGTATTGGGTATGTTACAAATCTCTTTCCCGAGATAAAGAAGCCTAAAAAGGGCTGCCCCAGTAACATTACATCACTTTCAGATTAGATCTCTGATATTGTTTCGCATTTTTAATATTTGATTCTGTGCGAATACTACAAAAGCCGTGAACTGCCAGTGCCATGATTCATGACATTTCCTTGGAGGTTGACATGCTCGAAATTCTGAGGCAGAATTTTGTCAGAAATGTATGACCTGGTATGATCAACTTTATTGGTCGAATAGCGTGGCAATATGGCCCGCAAACGCAGCATGCCATATATCATGGGACAGTCTAGCAAAATGACGTATTAATATTGTTTACCACAAAGTGATCTATTTTCGCTCAGATAATAAAAGAAAAAATAAGGAAAGGCATGTAGTATGCATATACTTAAGTACAAGCGGAACCTCACGCCAACGCCGACGCCAGCTGCGATGGCGGCGGCGAAAATTCGCTTGGAGTGTCTGTTCAAAGGCTGTTCCTGGGCTTCGTTCAAAGCGGCGGACATTTTGGCCCGTTCAGCGCAGCCGCAACGCCTCCCCGCCAAGCGCGTCCAGGCATGTTTCAATGCCACGTGTCTTCGTGTGTGTGTGTGTGTGTGTGTGTGTGTGTGTGTGTGTGTGTGTGTGTGTGTGTGTGTGTGTGCGTGTGTGTGTGTGTGTGTGTGTGTGTGTGCATGTTGGTGCCCACGCTTGTCAAAGCGCGGCAGCCGGGGAGAGGAGCTCCCCAAGTGTGAAACGAGGAGGTATGACCGGCGCCGGCCCGGCGGATGCGGCACCTTCTAGTCTCAACGTGCCCCGAGCGCCGCCGTCACGTGGCCTCATCCCGAGACGTTCCTTCTTGCCCTCGTCTCCGAGAGTATAAAAGCAGCTGCCCCGGACGCCGAGAGAGGCTCCGATTTCTTTGGTCGAGTAACGTGCTCTCCCGTCTCTCCACTTCGGTCGACCTGACCGGCCGCTCTTTTGCGATGCTATAATAAAAAAGTTGTTCTGTTAGCAGTCGACTCATCCTTTGCCAGCACCTTCGGATGCTTCCAGTTGTGCCCCAGGCCGCCAGGCCAACGCTACCCTTGGGGCTTGCGACCCAGTTGCAACAACTGGTGCCAGCGGTGAGATTGCGACAACGGAGGCCAGCAGCGAAGATATGCGGTCGACTGTATGCTGAGCAGCACAACGACCATCCGGGAGCAGTGCAACGAGTCCTGTGTGATGACTGGTTGCCTGCAGCGGAACGACTGCGCTGAATTCTTGGCTGCGAGGTTTGGTGAGTGCGGGACTTTCTTCTGAGTTTTGCCAGGCTTTTGTTAGTGTCAGAAACAGAGCTGGTAATTGTTGTCGTTGCTGCTGGGTTAGTTTGCGGCAAGACAATAGTAGGCAGTAGAGAAAGCAGCATTCAGAGCAGCCATGGATTTGAAGTCCTTGCGCAAACCGAAATTGCTGGAGCTTGCAAGGGAGTTAGGTCTGGATGTCTCAGACAAACTCAGAAAACCAGAACTGCTGAGGGCTATCCTTGAGTTAGAAGCTGAGGATGACGAGCTGTCGGAATGCCTTGAGACCATTGAGGAGGGGGCAAAAAGACAGGAGCGCGAACTTAAAGAGCAAAAAGAGAAACAGGAGCGCGAACTTAAAGAGCAAAAAGAGAAAGATGAGCGTGAACTTAAAGAACAGAAAGAGCGAGAGCAACAAGAAAAAGAGCGCGACCGTCAACACGCTATGGAAATGAAGCGTCTCGAGGTAGAGATGGAACGCGCTCGTAATGGAAGTCAGGCACACGGTGCAGGAGAACGAGTATTGTTCAAAATGACTGACCTGATGCGGCCGTTTAAGCTTGGAGAGGACATTGGTTTGTTCCTGGTTAACTTTGAGCGAACGTGCGAGAAGCAGGGGTTCTCTCGGGAAACGTGGCCACAGCGCTTGCTCACTTTGTTACCCGGCGAGGCGGCCGACGTAGTCGCTCGCTTGAAGAGAGAGGAGGCAGAGGATTTCAACAAAGTGAAATCGAGTCTGCTAAAAAAGTACAGGCTGTCAGCGGAGGCGTTCGCTCGGAAGTTTCGGGAAAATGAGAAAGGCAGAAGTGAGTCATATACAGAGTTTGCCTACAGGCTTATGTCAAACATGCAGGAGTGGCTCAAAGAAGAGAAAGCGTTTGGTGACCACGAGAAAGTTCTGCAGTGTTTCGGGCTGGAACAGTTTTATTAGCCCCGAGAACGAACACGAGCGGCGCTGCGAGCGCCGCTCGCGTGACGTCAGGGCACGGACTCGCGCCTGTCGTCTGCTACAGTTCGGGCGTTGTCCGGGCGCTTTCTGCGGTGTTTTCGTTTGTTCGCCCTCGTTCTCTCTGCTTGTATACTTATGGTGGTCGTCTCAAATATGTTTTTACGACGTCTTCCTTTGCGAACATTTATTCCAAGAGCTAATTTGTTAGACAACAATGCAGCTCTCGAAGGCAACGCTACAGTGCCAGCCGAAGCGACGCAGACCAGCCCATTGCGGGTTTTTCATACGCGGATAGACAATCGCAAGAGCATAGCCTATAGGAATCCAGTTATGATACCATACCTGCCGCGGTGCAACAAGTATGTCACAAAGCTGGCTATATATGACTTCTACAGCAGTTACGTTGATTTTATTCCGCTAAAACAGGTTTGCTCACGACGAGTAGTTCATGGTATAATATCGAATTTTTGCATTTCCTCACAGAAACGCTCGGCAGTAGCACGGGGACTTAACTAATACTGGAGCTTAGATTCTACACGCCTCACTTGCTTCTTTAACTGCTTGTCAACATTAGGCGGTACTTCACGTGTTCATTTTTTTTAAGCGGCGGAAACTTGAAGTAAAGTTAATGAAGGCTTACAGCTATTTACAGAGTACAAATAGGAATGTACCAATATATATTCCCTTTTCCGTGCTACACGTTCAACTCACCTCTTTAGAGCGCGTTTGTTAATGATTAATAATGTATGTTATGTTCCTCTTTTTTTGTCTATATTACCAAGTGTATATCATTTATTTATTTCAATGCCGCAGTGTGTTTTGCATTGTTATTGGGGAAATATTTCACTGTTCTTTCATATATTGTATAACTGCAATGTTTTATGGCCACTATGTCAATGTAATTTATATGGCGCTTGATGTGTTACCCCATGCAGCCATATTGTACCTAAGGGGGTGAGGTAAGCCGCGTCTGTGCGACTTTTTTCCCTCATCCACCTCCACTTACCACTCCTCTGTACATGTGTGTGTGTAAATGGAAATTATTAAATCAAATAAAACTCACTTGAGAAATTTACTGGTGCTTGCTGCTTGAGGAATATACATGACGAATCTGTGGCGAACTGACACAGGCTGCTCGGCCCAATTTATTTAGTGAAGTATGCCTGCTGGACCGCATCGCTGCAGCCAGAAAGAAGTCGAAGCGTCAATAATTAGTAGTATGGGACATATTGAATATATCCAAATTCCCCCGGTGGAGGGTCTGAAATCAAGTGAAAGTATATTTAAGGCTTGTGGTGCTTTCTTTATGAATGTTTGCGATTGGATTGGAGCAAACTTAATTTGCCTGCGAGGTTCTCTTTTATGTACCGACGAAGCGAATAGTTATCCGTTTGTATAATTAAATAACGCTGGATCGAGAGATGGTGAGACGGAAGGTGCTTGAATTTTCCTTTTGTATACAGGAAATCTAAGCTGCGGTGTAGTAGCTCGAGAATACTTTAGCCATTCCAGTTGGCGCTGTAAGAAACATGCTTTATGGTTTTAATTCGAAGTTGTAGTGAACTGATGGGTTTCGCGAACATAGCGTGCCTCGCCATACGGACAGTCGATTGCTACCGTTACGTGATCAGGGGTGCGCCACATTGTCGATAAAGGCTACTGAGGGCCACTATGAAACATTTCATCACTTTCAATTGAGTGGCTCTCGATCTTAACAACGAAACTTTTCTCTCAGGTGATTGCTACTATGGTGTTTGTGAATTAACTATGTAAATACTCTACATGACGCGCCGTCGTGTTAGCAGCCATGAGCAATTCGTCTTTTTGGAGGCCTGTTTCAGAGGGGGATGAAAGTAGCAGCAAACTTTTTCATAAGAAATGCGCACCTAACTATTTTTTTGCGCATTCATGAATGGCCATATTTGAATAGAACAACACACCAGAGTAATAGGAATCATGATGAGAGCTTCGCTGGGCAGTGTCTTTCTAAAATCAGATAACATGTTGACGCCAATTACCAAATTTTTCTTCCACGTAAAATGCAATGCCTCTCATAGCTAAATACTAAAGGAATGTTAAATGTTTAGCGAAGCATTATACACAACTTCGCGCGTTGAATTTGCAGATATTCTTTTTTTAGTCAAAATTTACCGATAGACACGGCGCATATATGCATTGCAAAACCTAGTAGACCCCTTTAACGCTACTTAGCTTGCGATATCCAAGCCGCAAAGTTTCTCGACTCACACGCTTTTGAAGAAGAAACTGTGGTTAAGGTATGGCAGCTGAAAGAAGCCGACGTATTCTTCAATACGTACGGCTCGAGCCACCCATGCCCCAAGCATACACGAAGGGAACGAGCGCGCGCGGCAGCCGAGCGAGCCGGAGTGAGCGGCGTCCTGGCCGTGACGTCACTCGCGAGAGGGCGCCACTCCTAATTCTCGGGGCTAATAGTCGGTTACCTGAGAACGTGCGGTACTGGGTCTTGGATAGGCCAGACGTTAGTGCGGTGGCTAAAGCCGCCGAGCTAGCCGAGGAGTTTGTGACGCGTCGGGCTCGCGGAGCTAAGGACGGTCAAAAGGGTGAATTTGGCTCCAAGTTTGAGAGGCCGAAGTTCACACCCATGAGAGCAAGGGCGAACACACGTAGTGCGGATGCGAGTGAAAGCAGTCCGACCGAACTTAAGGAGACGGCGGCAGCCGAAGCCGAACGCAGAAAGCGGTTCGAGACGAGGCAAGCGCGCGTGTATTATACGTGCCAGAAGCCGGGTCACTTTTCGGCGCAGTGTCCGGAAACAAAAACAAAAGTCGTGTTTTTGTCATTATGCAGCACTGACGAGAACATGAAGCTTCTCGTGCCTTACATGCGAGACCTCCTCGTGAACGGGAAAGAGTGCCGAGTGCTTCGCGATTCCGCAGCTACAATGGATGTAGTTCACCCCTCTTACGTAGAACCCGATATGTTCACGGGCGAGTGCGCATGGATCAAGCAAGCCGTGGAAGCTCATAGCGTGTGTCTGCCCGTAGCAAAAGTGCTTATTGAAGGACCTTTCGGAGCACTTGAGACGGAGGCCACAGTGTCATCTATGCTGCCCCCCCCCCCCCCCCCCCCCAGTACCCGTACCTATTTTCGAACAGGTCCGATCACCTCCTGCGCGAGAAGGGGCTTTTGTTTGGTGAGGCTAGCGTTCAGGCCTTAACCAGATCGAAAGTTCGGGAGCTCGCTGCAAAGGCGGTAGTTGCGGGGCCGACGTTGTCGAACAATGAGAAAGGGTCAGAGGCGCAGCAAGCTGATATTCAGAGCACGTCCGAACTGAATAAAATTGAGCCTGTAGCGTTAAAGGCACCAGATACTGGAGAAGAAATTCCCGATGCGGGAAAGTTAGAAGAACTATCTGCAGATTTGCTCATGGCGCCTACGTCAGACGGACTTAATAGGTTGCTAAAAGTCAGCCGGTCGGCTTTGATAGCCGAGCAAAAGAAGGATGGCAGCCTAGAAAACATACGCTGCATTGTCAAGGAAGGTATCGCCAAGAAAAATGCTCGTTTTGTGGAAAGAGGTGGGGTCCTGTACCGGAAGTATCTAGACCGCAGGGGAGTGGAGTTCGATCAGCTGATCGTGCCTCAGTGCTACCGTCAGGATCTGTTGCGCTTGTCGCATGGAGGTTCGTGGTCCGGACACCTAGGAGTTAAGAAAACTAGGGACCGTATCTTGCAAGAGTACTATTGGCCAGGGTGTTTTCGGGACGCAGACCACTTTGTGAAGACATGCGACACCTGTCAGCGGGTGGGCAAACCAGGGGACAAATCGAGGGCGCCGTTGAAGTTGGTACCTATCATTACGGAGCCTTTTAGACGGCTCGTTATTGATACAGTGGGACCTCTGCCGGTAACAGCCACGGGGTACAGACACATTTTGACTGTGATCTGCCCAGCGACAAAGTTCCCTGAAGCAGTGCCGCTTAAAGAACTCAGCGCAGTTGAGATAGTCAATGCACTACTGTCCATATTTGCGCGGGTTGGTTTTCCTGCGGATATCCAATCAGATCAGGGCACAGTGTTTACTAGCGCTTTGACGACAACTTTTCTCGAAAGGTGTGGGGTAAAGCTGTTACACAGCTCAGTGTACCACCCACAGTCGAATTCCGTTGAGACGCTCCACTCCGTCATGAATCGCGTGTTGAGAGCATTGTGGTTTGAACAACAAACTGACTGGGAGCTGTGTCTGCCTGGGGTGATGTTTGCATTAAGGACCGCATGCGGCTACGGGGTTTTCGCCAGCTGAGCTGGTGTACGGTCGCTCGCTGCGGTCTCCGCTTCGCATGCTTCGAGACGGATCACTGCCCACTCCAATGGCTGCAGACCATCTCTTCCACAAATGGCCGCCTCCTGCGCTGGAGCCTCGCTTTGCAACAATATTCCTTTGAGGTGCGTTACAAAAAGGGGAGTTTCAATGGTAACGCCGATGGCTTAAGTCGAGGCCCCTAACGTAGGAATCAGCCTCAAAATTGTTTGTTATTGATGTTTTTCTTCCTGAGGCAGGATTTTTAACATATTGCTTTTGTTTAGTGTTTCAAAATCATGACGTGCTTTCTAGTGCAATTTTCCAATTTGTGGACGTGTTCTGGGTGCTGCTACACTACTGCAAGGAACTAGGCAGTAGTATAATAGGGGAAAGAGCCTGGCATGGCTTAGTGAGGGTTGTGTCGTGCTTGCTGACTGAGCGGTTGAGTTTCGGCGTAGTTCTAACGCTTGCTGGGAACGAGAGAAAAATCGCAACTCTTCTGAAGTCACTTTGCAGCGTCCTGTGTGAACCTGAACGTGAGAACGAGGCCTTCTCTGTGCGCTGCGCTCAAGAAACGCCGAGGGACGACCGACTTCGGTTATGAGCATCATCGAGCGACATGCCTCCGGACAGCGGATGCAGTCCCCTGACCATCGGGATCTCCTTCCCCCGGCGGGGCGGTCTGTTACGTTTCGCCTACGACGCGCGGTATAGCCGGCGCCGATGCAGCTGACGCCGGGGCTTCGTTCAAAGCGACGGACATTTTGGCCCGTTCAGCGCCGCCGCAACGCCTCCCCGTCAAGCGCGTCCAGGCATGTTTCAATGCCACGTGTCTTCGTGTGTGCGTGTGTGTGTGTGTGTGCATGTTGGTGCCCACGCTTGTCAAAGCGCGGCAGCCGGGGAGAGGAGCTCCCCAAGTGTGAAGCGAGGAAGTCTGACCGGCGCCGGCCCGGCGGATGCGGCACCTTCTAGTCTCAACGTGCCCCGAGCGCCGCCGTCACGTGGCCTCATCCCGAGACGTTCCTTCTTGCCCTCGACTCCGAGAGTATAAAAGCAGCTGCCCCGGACGCCGAGAGAGGCTCCGATTTCTTTGGTCGAGTACTGTGCTCTCCCGTCTCTCCACTTCGGTCGACCTGACCGGCCGCTCTTTTGCGATGCTATAATAAACAAGTTGTTGTGTTAGCAGTCGACTCATCCTTTGCCAGCACCTTCGGATGCTTCCAGTCGTGCCCCACGCCGCCAGGCCAACGCTACCCTTGGGGCTTGCGACCCAGATGCAACAAAACAGATTCAGCTGATGATAATGATTTATTGGCATCGCGTTGGAAACGGGGTGGTGACAATTAGTCACTCAGCCTGCTTGTGTTACTCAGTTATGCTATACATACTTCTCACTCTAGCATTTTTGTATACATCTATTTAATCTTTCTTCCTCAAAAATTCTCTACCTCCTATACCGCTACCTGTGCCTGGAACGATCCGGTCGTATGAATCTCTTCCCTGCCTTTTCCCCGTCTATACTTTAAACGTCTCTTGCTTATCTCGAGTGATGATCGGTTCATGTTTTCGTTCACTCCAAGCGCTTCTGGAAAGCGTACGTTACCTACGGGTCTCACTGCGTGAATACCTTCGCACTCCATTAGGATGGGATGAGGGGTCTCCGGATTCTTGCATGCATGCATGCCTCATCGTGCTGCGAATATTTGCGCCGGTGTGTTTTAGAGCGCAGCTCTTCAGGCTTATTCACACCGGTGACTGACAGTGGCCGCGCGACTAAGTTGGTCGCAAAGCGACCAGTCGCATATGGTCCCAAATGGTCACTTTCTTCGAAAAGCGACTATTTTGGGCCAGTCGCTTGCTGCTTGATTTTTGAGTCGCGCTACCGTGGTCGCAAAACTGTTAAACCAATCAGCGGCCCGCCGGAAGTGATGTTATCATTTTGTTTTCATCAGGCGTACACCTGCGTCAAGCCAAATGCAACGTCCGCGCCACCATGGTAGCTGTTGACCATTTGACGGAGCCATTCGTAGATGTTATAAAACAGTTCTCTTACCTGTACAACAAGTTGCACCTTTCCTTCAAAGACCGTAACAAGAAGGTCCTCGCATGGACGGATATTGGGCACATATTGAGCATCTCCCGCCTCAAGTACCTCAAGCTAAACCGCTATACTTTCGTGCTTCTTACTCTATGTGAAAGATGGCAGATTCGTTTAGTTGGCGCATTGGGAACGAGAAAAAAATGACGCTATAACGTAGGGCCGCGATTTCATAGAGATGCGTTTTTCAATGCAAATTTCTCCCACTTCTGGAGCGTCCTTGTGTCGTCAGAGTGACGCTGTTTCCCGGGCGAAGGGCCGCATCTACAAAACTGCGGCTCAAAGTTTTATTGTATGATCCCACACTGTTCTTTTTGAGTACGCACGCCCTTCCCGCAAGCTTTGATCTGCGCATATCTGTTTACAACATCTTCACACAACGTGCTTACACAACATCTTTACAACATCTTTACATCCAGTGTTGCGTGCAAGTCTATAGTGCGTCATCTGCGACGCAGCCCCCAGTTTTTTTTCCCGTAATAATGGAACTTGGCGGTGGGAAAATTACACAGAAAGTTTATCAGCTTGCATGAGGTGTGTGGAACTTAGTTTGAACGATGGAACCTCGAGGATAACATGAGCAAGTTGTTTTCATTAGTGAAGAAAACAGCACGGCAAAGTGCGGTTTGCACTGGCGTTTCGCACGCTGTCATTAAAAAAAAAAATCGTGAGGCTGCATAGCTAGGTATATTGTGTACGTTTTTTGGGGATTTACATAAGCGTTGTGAAAATATGACATTTTCTGGGATTAATATAACCGTTGTGAAAAAATATTGACACGTGGACTTATCTTTTACGGGTGAGCGCTTTTCACCGTCTAACAAATGTTATCGCTCAGCGCAGGACGCACACACATGTATCGGAAGTTTCTCGAATGTTATCGATAGTTCTGCTGTCACCGAAGCTTATGTAATCTGATTGCATGTGTGACGCGAATTGTGTAGAAACTCTGGAAGACACGCGGGCACCACCGATTACTCTGGAACCTCCGAAGACTCGTGCCTAAAAGCCGACGCGCTCGACCGACAGATCAGATTTTCGACGATCGCCGACTGCGTTAACCGATATCGTCGTTCTTTGAGTGTAGCGTGTTTGTGAGGGTACATGTTCGCTCAATGAAACGCTAGTTTCGTCATTCCCAGTTTTGCTGCTTTCTTCACCGTCACTACTACCTGACATCTGGTAGAGGTGTTAGTGCGTTCATGTACCGAGCGCCCCCGCAAAGCCGCGATCCAAGCCCGAAACGCAAGAACAACACCAACGTCGCCACGGATGAGTGATCGAACCGTAGGCAGCAAGGACTCCTACCGGAATACGGGCCTTTTCCCGAGAAGACCAGAGGGATCAAGCCCGATTCAGCAAACCCAATGGTGGCCCCAGAGTCCCCCATACTTCTGCAGCAACCTCGTGACCCACCAACCTCTTATGGATCATCATCTGAAGACCCAGAAGCCTGGCTGGAGACCTACGAACAAATCTCGACTTTCAACAACTGGACTTCCACGACAAGCTGCGGCGTGTATACATCGCCTTAGAAGACGCCGTCAGAACGTGGTTTGAGAACCGGGACTCGAGCCTGACAACATAGACTTCTTCTGTAGCGGCTTCCTGCGGACTTTTACGAGCGTCGTGCGCAGGGAAAGAGCCGAAACTGTGCTAAATGTCCGAGTACAACTACTCAATGAGAACATTGTGATCTTCACCGAGGGGATGACGCGCCTGTTCCGCCCGCTGACCTGGATATGCCTGAGGAGAAGAGAATTCGGTTCCTCATGCGTGGGTAGGCCTCGAGCTCTTCACCGGATTGATACGCAACCCACGCAGGAGTGTTGCTGGATTTGTTTCCGAAGGCTCAGCCATTGAGAAGGCGCTCGACAAGCGGACAAAGCAATATAACCGCTGAAACTACACCCATGTTCAAGCACTCGGCAGTGACGACTAGTGAGAGAACATCCCATGGTCCATGGCCTGAGAGAACTTCTCATGGTCGAAGCCTGAAGCGGCCTCAATCGCCGACATCTTCAAAGAAGAGGTTCCGCGATCACTTGGGGCTACTGAAGTGCGACCGTCAGCGCCTCGCCCGAGCCGGAAGCGATGACATACGCCGCCGTCGCCCACCGCCAGATTCCCCCTCCGCGCTCGGCCAGGGCCCTATGACGTCGCCACCCCGCAGGGGCGTCTGCGTCAGCAGGCGTTTGGTGTGTTGCGACACCACGTACCCGAGCACACGATGGTTGGACCCTCCCGCGTTTAACCGTGCGTGGCTTAGCCGTGCCCGGGGAAAAGGGGATCCTGGGGGTTGAGCCGATGGCGGGTGTTTGGACCTTTACGGCTCCTCGGCGGAGGCAACACACTTCTTTGGCCTAGACTTCACGTAGACGGCATCCCCGGACTGACCCACCCGGGGGAAATCGGTAGTTGCCTTTTCCTGTCTCTCTCTCTCACTCTCCCCCATCAGCCTTTGTCTTTCTCTCACTTTCCATCTTTCCTGTCTTCTCCTGTCTACCCTTTGCTTCCAATTTTTCTAGGCAGCAAGGTGTGAGTAGCCAATCTAGGTTATTTCATATTTGGTTATTGTGGTAATGTACAGCTGGCGTTTGCAGGCCGTGTTTCACAGGTCTTGCAGCGTCCCCTTGTAGGACTCCGCGGTGGGTGGCTGGAGTTACTGTCGAAATTACAATATCTTATGGCTCCTTCCTTCCCCCCGTTACCTGATCGCTCCCTCAAGAGGGGACGCACCGATGATGTCTTCGAGTTTTTTGCCCGTCAAAAAGAAACTTTCCCTCGCTTCCATGTAGTCCACTCCGAAACACCAGACAAACCCGTGCGAACAATCTCACCATTCCTCGTGTCCAAATCTCTTACACAAGTTTTTGGTACAGGTTATAAAGCATCCAGGATGGCAAGCGGTGACCTCCTCTTGGAGCTCCGCAGCTCCTCTAGTTTCATTTGGTGACGCCAAAGTAACAGTAACTCCGCATCGTACCATGAATACCACCCGTGGCGTAGTTTCCGATGATGATCTCTTGGAGCTGACTGAGGCTGAGCTCTTGGAGGGCTTCAGTGAGCAGAACGTCATCAACGCTAAGCGAATTAAGATGAGACGTGATAATAAGTAAATACAGACCAAACACCTGATACTTACTTTTGGCACAAGTGTTCTGCCAGAGTCCATCGAGGGCTGGTATATCAAGCTTCGTGTTCGCCCATAAGTTCCTCATCTCCTGCGTTGTTTCAAATGCCAGCGTTTCGGTCACAGTTCACAGAGCTGCCGAGGCCGCCAAACCTGCGCGAAATGCAGTGCTCATGAGCACACCTCTGAATGTTGTGAAAACTCTCTCCATTGTGTAAACTGTGAAGGGGAGCACGCTGCATACTCGCGGTCGTGCCCATCCTGGAAAAAAGAAAAAGAAATTGTGGTTTTAAAAGTAAAGGAAAATGTAAGTTTCAAGGAGGCACGCAGGCGGGTATCCTACCTGCCCAAGAACACATTTGCCAATGTGGCGCGTCAGGGGGCAGCGCCACAACGGTCTCCGGCGGCTTTCCGACTCACACCCGGTGAGGCGGCAGTGACGCCATGTCCCCTCCCCACTCCCCCCCCCCCCCCCCCCCTCAGCGGCTGCAGCTAGCGCTGCTACGCCAACCTAGCAGAAAGGGCCATCTACCTCCGGGCAGGTGACTTCAAAGGCCTCGTCCAACGTGCCGAGGCCTTCACGCCAAATAAAGCGCTCGGAAGAGCGCGTGTCCAGCGCCTCGCAAGAGGCGATGGACACAACCACCAGCAAGATGGCGCCACCAGCGCCTAAGGAACGGCGTAGCACTCTCGATCAATCCAAAAGAGACAAAACTCCCGTCACGGCGCCTGAAAAAGGCCCGTGAGCTAATCCTCGTCTCTTCAACACACAGCACCCAACACATCAGCACCCAACACAGCAATTCAGCATGGTGTTCCTCAAGGATCTATATTAGGACCGTTATTGTTTTTAGTATACATAATAGGTTGTTGGCAGCAGTGCGCAGGCCGCGCGAGCATCTACTAAAAGTATTCTGCTTTTGCAGAGACAACGAAAGGATCCATATCTCGGGCTGCAGCTGATCCAGGGAACCAAGTGTATCTCGGACTGCAACTGTGCTGTCACGAAGCTAGCGCCGTAGATCGCCGCAAGGAGCACCCTCTGTTCAGCGCGTGCCGACTGATCGGTGTGACAAGCATCGATCAACCAATCGGCGTGGGCCAGCTGATGCCCTGGGTCTTTAAAAGCGGACGCACCCTCATCTGTCCTCTTAGTTGGCAGCAGTGCGCAGGCCGCGCGAGCATCTACTAAAAGTATTCTGCTTTTGCAGAGACAACGAAAGGATCCATATCTCGGGCTGCAGCTGATCCAGGGAACCAAGTGTATCTCGGACTGCAACTGTGCTGTCACGAAGCTAGCGCCGTATATCGCCGCAAGGAGCACCCTCTGTTCAGCGCGTGCCGACTGATCGGTGTGACAAGCATCGATCAACCAATCGGCGTGGGCCAGCTGATGCCCTGGGTCTTTAAAAGCGGACGCACCCTCATCTGTCCTCTTAGTTGGCAGCAGTGCGCAGGCCGCGCGAGCATCTACTAAAAGTATTCTGCTTTTGCAGGTAAGCACCCACTAGTAGCAACTTCTTGCTCTTTTTACGCACTGCGCACTGCTGCCACACTTACAGTTCCCACTTTTTTTGTTCAATTTGTCGTTCTTCTTTTCTAATATGTCTAAGGACTTAGCTAAAGCCTTCGACGATTTTAAGCGTGAAATGAGATTAGAACTTCGTTCTGTGAAAGACAGCATGAAATTCTGCAGCGACACTTGCGATGAGACGAACAAGATCACCCCTGAGGTTAAGGCACTGAGAAAAGAAGTCAGCGAACTTGTTAAGTGTAATGAAGGTTTGAGGAGCGAGAACAAGCGGTTGACACGACAAGTTGAAGAGCTACAACAGTACACGAGGCTCAACAATTTGGAAGTAAAGGGTGTCAAGGGGAATTCACAGCCTGTTGATGTCATAAAACAAATTGGTGAAGTTGTTGGCGAGCCAGTCAGTGAATCGGACATCGATACATGTCACCGCATTCCCACTCGGAACTCGGACGAGACAAACATTATAGTTCGTTTTGTTCGACGAGAAAAAAGGAACACGTTCCTTTCTAAGGCAAGGAAACAGACTTAATAACAGTATGCTTGGTTCCTCGGATGGAGGGGCTGTCTATGTTAATGAGCATCTATCTCAGTTTAATAAGCAGTTGTTAGGTGCTGCCATTGCACGTAAGAAATTAGTGTCATGGAAATATGTCTGGACTATACGGGGTAAGGTGTTCGCACGTCAAAGTGAACTGACTGACGCTCTCAGGATCACCGATCATGGTGATCTGGAAAAAATGACTAGGTAAGGTTCGTTTCCTAAGATGGACTGTCGCATCTCCATGAACTGCGAGCCAACTTGTGCTGGCTATAATGTTGAAGATTTCAAAACTAAGCTCGGCTCTCTAAAGAAAGGGGTCAGTGCTATGCATTTTAATGCTCGAAGTATTAAACACAAGGGTGACCATCTGAACTTGTTTTTTGCCTCCATAAAGCATAGATTTGATTTTTTGGTGTTTACAAAAACATGGCTAACATCCCATGAGGATCATCCCCGCTTTGACAATTACACTTATAATGGATTATCAAGACTTCACTGCAAGGGTGGTGGTGTTGCTGTGTACGTAAATAAGTTGTACAAACATTCTGTAATAGATGAATTTTGCATAATAGATTCTAATGTGGAATGCACTACTGTATCTACTAGAAATGTAGTGGTCGTTGCAATATACAGACCTCCCACCGGTAACAAACAGCTCTTCTTCGACTTCCTTGAAAATTTACTCGTGTATCTCACTTCTACTGGATGCGTATTTATTATTACGGGTGACATAAATATTAACCTATTGTCGAACGATTCATGTGCAGTGCAATTCAATGATACCGTCGCATCATTTGCCTGCTGGAATTGCATATCTTTACCCACAAGGGTAACTGTTGAAACAAGTAGTCTACTAGACGTATGTATTACAAATCTGATGTCTAACAACATTATCTCTGGTGTCCTGTCCCATGACCTCAGCGATCATTTGCCAATCTTTTGCTTCATGCCTGTCATTCACGATACAGATGTGAAGGTCCCACGGTTATACAGAGTAATTAATGCTAACACGTTGGGTATGTTCAAAACATTAGTCGAAAGTTCACATTGGGATAATGTGTACGATACAAATGACGTAAACAAAGCATATAATGCATTTATTAATCAGTTTCTTTGGTGCTATGACACTGCCTTTCCGCTAAAGGAAACTAAAACTTGCAAAAAGTTTAAAAAGCCTTGGATGACTCGGGAGTTATACAAAAGAATTAAAACGAAAAACCATTTGTATCACAAGTTTATCAAGAGCCGTGATGCCAATACCCTCATTGAATTTAAAAAATACAGAAATAAACTTAACCAGGATGTTAAGATAGCTAAATCTACTTACTATATTGATCGGTTTACCAAAGTACAATCTGACAGTAGAAAAGTTTGGCGTGAAATTGCCTTTTTAACTAACAAATGTAATCCGGACCTGCCCCTTACTATTATGACAGTCAATGGCGAACTTACAGGCTCTGATCTCGCAACCACTTTCAATGATTTTTTCATTAATGTAGCAGATTCTGTATGTACGTCATCAGTACCAGACGCACTTTCTAATCTAATCACTCCCTTACAAAACTCTATTGCGCTTATGCCAACTACTACTCATGAAATAGCTTCATTAATACATAAGGTAAAAAATCACGTTTCGCCAGGGCATGATGGTATACTAGCGGTACCTTTGAAGCATGTATCTTCTTTAATATGTGACGTCTTGTGTTACATCGCAAATCGTATGTTAGAAAGCGGAGTGTACCCAGATCAGCTGAAGATAGCACGTGTATGTCCAGTTTACAAAAGTGGGGGAAAGAATGACATATCGAATTATAGACCCATTTGTTCTACCCGTCTTATCAAAAGTTTTTGAAGGTGTCATTAATACTCGTCTCGAGAATTTTTTCCATAAGTTCAGTGTTATTACTTCCTCGCAGTATGGATTTCTGAAAAAACAAATCAACAGAGCAGGCGCTTTTAACAGTAAAAGAAAGAATTATTAAGAATATCGAAATGAAACAGTTCACTCTTGGTCTTTTCTTAGATTTCCGAAAGGCATTCGATTGCGTTCATCACAACACCCTGCTACGCAAGCTCAACAGTTATGGCATACGTGGTATTGCATCTGACTTGCTAAAGAACTATTTAAATAATAAATTACAGTATGTTCAAGTTAATGGCATACCCTCAGAGAAATTGGCAATTCAGCATGGTGTTCCTCAAGGATCTATATTAGGACCGTTATTGTTTTTAGTATACATAAATGATATCGCTAACATATCCGAATCGCCTAATCTCGTCATGTACGCTGACGACACGAATATATTTTTTTCTTTCCACTCCTTGTCCAAAATGGAGGCTACGGCAAATGCATACTTAAGAAAGTTACATAACTGGTTATTGACGAATCGGCTAAGCCTCAATTTATCAAAAACTAACTACATAATTTTTCAGCCTATTAATACAGTAGAAAGTATCACTCTGAAAATTTGCTACGAACATACTGAATTAAAACGTGTTTCAAACCAGAAATTTCTTGGTGTTTGGTTCAATGAGAATCTTTCTTGGAGTTTTCATATCACCAAATTAATGTCTGATTTAAGTAAAACAGTCGGCTGTTTGTATAAGATATCTCATTTGTTGCCCCCCTGGTTAAAGATATCCATGTATTACGCACTTCTGTACTCAAGGTTATCTTACTGTATCCTTGTGTGGGGAACTACGACGTCCAGCAATTACCTCAAACTAATTTCAATTCAGAAACGCGCTATACGTGCCATTGATGGGTTTCATGGCAGACCTTCAGATTTACCTACGTTAACGGTATTTCAGAAATATGGCATCCTTAAAGTAAAAGAAGTATACAACTTCTGTCTACTTAAGTACATCCATCATCATAGATTGTTCTTTTCATGCCCAGATAATTCCAACAGCCGTTATGCATTTCGGACGAAACGTAAGCTTGTTCACACGCACCAATTATGGCAAGCAATCACTAAGCTACCAGATTTCCACGGTAATAAATAACTTTCCCTTTGAAACTGAGTATTACCTTCCACAAAAACGCTTTAAATCTACTATTAAAAAATACCTATTGGAACAAACGGAATGATACATTTATTCAGTCGACATACTTTGTATTTTTTTACTACCTTTTGTTGTATTTATTTGTATTTTTTTTTGCTACCTGTGATATTGTTTCTTTGTTTTAGGACTGATATTTTTATGTTTGTATAAAAAAAAGATGTGTCTTTACACCCCTAATACGATAAGTTGTGTATTCAATTTATTATTTTCTTGTAAAAATTTTGTGCATGTTAACTTACTGCTTCATGCTTTTACAATGCTTGAGAAATTCATTGTGTATTTTCTTGTGAAGTGCTTATGCACAATGCCAACTGTTTTATGGGTGACCGGGACCTTGTCAGGCTCTTGCCTTTTGTCTTGGCGCCCTCTTTTCGTTGAAAAGAAAATAAACTTTCACTTTCACTTTCACATAGCATAATGGATACACAAATACTACAGTGGAATGTTAGAGGACTTCTCCATAACCTCGGTGACATTAGAGAACTACTGCACAAACACAATCCCAAGTTGCTGTGTGTTCAAGAGACACATCTAAAACGCACGCAAACAAACTTTCTTCGCCAGTACACCATTTTGCAGACAATCCTTGCAGACAAGTCCGTAGCTTGTCGCCAGGTACCCTTACAGACGCCCCTCGAGTCAGTGTCAATTAGAGGGATTATTTTCAATGAGTTGGTAACCGTCTGTTCTGTTTATATACCTCCAAGCTATCGCCTCTAGAAAACTGATTTCCATAACCTGATAAATCAGCTGCCGGAACCCTACATACTTGTGGGTGATTTGAACGCCAACGACACGTTGTGGCGAGGCGAGCGTTGCGACGCAAGAGGCCGACTTGTTGGAAATTTTATTCTGACCTCTAGTGCTTGCCTGTTTAATAAGAAGGAACCAACTTATTACAGCCTTCAATACAATTCATATTCATCCATAGACCTAGCAATAGGCTTTGCTTCCCTTCTGCCTCATCTTGAATGGAATGTGATCAACAATCCTTTTGGAAGTGACCACTTCCCTATAACTTTAAAATCAATAACGCAGCATGGCAACCCTCCCCGGTTTCCCATATGGAAATCAGAATCGACTGACTGGGAGCATTTTAAAGAACCAACGCATTTATCACCGGATTTTATAAACAATTTTAGTATAGATGAAGCTGTCGCATATTTTACCGCTTTTATTATTGATGCTGCTGAAAAGTTTAAACAAATGGTGGTTCACATAAAAGACGTGTTCACTGCTGAAATGAAAACTGTAGAGATGCGCGAAAGAGGCAGAATAAGGCATAAGGCATATTGTGCCGATTGCCGAATACAGAAAATCTTATTAAATTTAAACACATAAAGTCACAGGGAAGGCGCATACGGCATCAGGCGAAGAGAGAAAGCTGGGCGAGGTTCCTCTCAGGTATCGCACAGGAGGCGAAGGTTTGGAATGGCGTAAGGAAGCTAAAAGGGCAGCAAATAAATCCGTTGGCTTTGGTGAACGATCAAGTACCTTAGAAGGGCAGGCAGGCACCCTAGGGGAACACTTTGAGCGTGTGTCGAGCTCAATCCATTATTCCCAATCCTTCCTTAAACATAGAGAAATAGAGGAACGTAAGCCAATGAACCGTATGAACCGTATAGAATGAACCGAATGAACCGACATAACGAACCGTATAACCGACTTTTTAGTATTGCCGAGTTGAGAGCTGACTTGAACACATGCAAAAGCTCTGCACCGGGACCTGACAGGGTCATGTATGACATGATCAGAAACTTACATACTGACACACAAGTCACACTACTCGCACTTTTTAACACAATTTGGGCTGCGGGATACTTCCCATCCACATGGAAGGAAGCGATCGTAGTTCCTGTTCTGAAGCTGGGAAAAGACCCTTCCTTGCTGGCAAGTTACCGTCCGATAGCTCGAACAAATTGCCTGTGTAAGCTTTTTTGAAAAAATCATAAATCGCAGACTCATACATTTCTTTGAGCTCAACAATATGCTCGATCCTTATCAGTGTGGCTTCAGAGAAGGGCGGTCGACAACCGATCATCTTGTGCGCATTGAAGGAAATATCCGCGATGCATTTATAAATAAACAGTTTTTCCTATCGATATTTCTCGACATGGAGAAAGCGTATGACACGGCATGGCGTTACGGGATCTTGCGAGACCTGTCGGAAATGGGCATCCGTGGAAATATGCTGAACATAATTGAAGGCTATTTGTAAAATCGTATCTTCCGCGTAAAAATCGGCAACGTATTATCGCGACCTTTTATACAAGAAACAGGTGTACCCCAGGGAGGAGTACTCAGTTGCATTCTCTTTGTCATTAAGATGAACACTTCGTTATTCACTGCCACCAGCCATTTTTTATTTCGTCTACGTAGACGATATACAGATAGGCTTCAAATCCTGCAACCTTAGTTTGTGAAAGACAGGTACAGCAGGGTTTAAACAAGGTGTCCAAGTGGGCAGACTAAAATGGATTTAAAATCAACCCCCACAAAAGTTCTTGTGTTCTCTTCACAAGAAAGAGAGGTCTGGTCCCAGATCCTTGCGTAGAACTGGGCGGACAACAAATACCTGTGAACAATGAACACAAATTCCTAGGTTTAATACTTGACTCGAGGCTTACTTTCATCTCACACAAAAAATGTCTTAGAGCAAAATGTCTAAAAACAATGAATTTACTTAAAATCCTATCCCACACAACATGAGGTAGCGACAGGAAGTGTTTACTGAATCTTTACAGGAGCCTAGTTCGATCAAGATTAGATTATGGTGCTGTAGTATATCACTCTGCCGCCCCTAGCGCGCTTAGGATGTTAGACCCCGTTCACCATCTCGGTATCCGCTTGGCCACTGGCGCATTTAGAACAAGCCCCGTCGAAAGTCTATACGTCGAGTCAGATGAGTGGTCACTCCATTTTCAGAGAACATATATCAGCTTCACGTATTTTCTCAAAGTTCGCTCTAATAAGGAACATCCGTGTTTCGCAACCGTTAACGACTTGACGTGTGAAACACTTTTTCGGAATAGACCCTCTATGATATATATCAAAACCTTTATTTAAAAGAAAAAAAAAATGGAGAAATCGAGCGGGTGTAGCCCCTAGTCCAGGGCCCCACTGGCTTGAGCGGTCCGCCGTGCTTGGTCGAGGAGCGCTAGTTGCATCTCCTGATCCTCGCTGGCGAGCCAAGTCTCCCACTGCTCCCTTCCGGAAAGTTTGTCGGCTATTTTTGGTGTATTAATTTTGGGTGGCCTGTTCTGGCAGTCCCACGTAATGTGGGCGAGAGTTGGCCGGCCTCCGCACCAAGGACAGCGAACGCTGTACAGCGTTGGGTGAATGGCATTTTTCAAATAAAGGTTTGGAAATGTGTGCGTCTGTATTCGGCGCCAGTCATAAGAGTCCTGCCTGGACAGGTCAGGGTGTGGTGGACTGTACTTTCTTCGCTCGCGCCGCTGGTGCCGCTGATGTCTCGTGGTAAAAAGGGGTTTTCGTCAGAGTGGTCGACCGCTTGGTTGACAAAAGCACGAGCTGCGCCGTCCGCTCTCTCATTGCCCTCGAGTTCTGCATGACCCGGGCACCAGATGATCATGTGTTTCTGCGTTAGGTCTATGAGACTTCCTTTCTCACTGCGTGCCAGAGAACTTAGCACGGAAATGGATGTCCCAATTCTCGAATGCCTCCAGCTAAGCTATTACCGCCCTGGGAGTAGCAGGTGATAGACTGTGACGTATCTTTTGTAGAGGTCACAAAACACGCACCTTACCTCGAAATCGCTATGCATTTCCGTGAACTTCAATCGAAGTACTCCTGCTCAGAATTCTACACAGATGCGTCAAAATCACATGCTGGTGTATCTTATGCTGCTGTTGGTCCCTCTTTTTCTAAATGTGATATATTGAACCCGCAAACAAGTATCTTCACTGCAGAAGCCTATGCAGTACTGTCTGCAGTAAAACATATAAAGAAATTAAAACTCGACAGAGCAATTGTATTCACAGACTCGCTAAGTCTTGTAAAAGCGCTAAATTCTTTGCAAAAGCATAAAAATCCTGTTTTCATTTAACTTTACTCTCTCATGCATATTTAGCTATCACGTAGACACGTAGTTATATGCTGGGTACCTGACCATAGAGATAGTGAGGGCAATGTACTGGCTGATAAAATGGCCACATCAATCACATCAGTAACCACTTTTCCTACGGCTGCTGTCCCTGTCACAGATCTGAAGCCTTTCTTAAAAAAGAAACTGCGACAACACTGGCAACGCATGTGAAACGCATGTGAAATGCAGAAACAAATAATAAACTGCACGTTACAAAGCCACAGTTAGGTTTTTGTCGCTCCCCAACAAAATCACGGCGAACAGATGTCCTATTCTGCCGTCTCAGAATAGGGCACACATTTGGTACCCACAATTTTCTGCTTACTGGAAATGAACCTCCAACCTGTGGTCGATGTGGTGAGAGGCTGACCGTCCTCCACGTCCTCTTGGAGTGTCGGAAAGCCGAATTCGAGAGAAAGAAGCATTTTCCTCTTGCATGTCATTATTGTGTCTCTCTTCACCCGGCTATGTTTCTAGGTAAAGAGCCGTTTTTTAACACCAAAGCAGTCCTCAATTTCTTAAATGATGTGGTACTACATGTTATAAGCCTATTAAGTTCGTAGCGGATCCTCTTTCCAGAGGACGCCGCAGTGATAGTTTTGTATAGCACATGGCTCTAGACCCTAGTGTTTCAAGGGCTCTAACGAAACCTTGGTGCTCTAGTGAATTTTAGAATCTTATACATATTTTATATGGTATCATTATTTCGCAATGTACCCTAATGCTCATAGTACACGTCTTTTGTCATTTCCGTAATGTTATTACTCATAGACTTTATGAACATTAGAGTGACGATATTTTAAGGCCCCTTTACAGCCACGTCACACCAACTTCACAGAAGCCATAACTTCACTGCAAACTCATCAACACTGGCTTGGCGCTCTTAGGCTACAGAGGCTAGAAGGTTTTCCTAGTGTCGTGAACGGCCGCCATTACAAGGGGCCCCTGTGAAACCAGTTTGGATGCTCTGCGTAGGTGGCGCTGCAGCTACCAGGCGAGTGGCTTTGGCCGCGCTGTTCTATGCGCGCCGTTCGCCCAGCCAGTTGGCAAGTGCGCGCGGGCTGGGATTTGTGCGTGATTTGTTTGTGCCTCTCGATGCACGTGTGATAATGACGACAAAAAAGGTCGCACGTGTTTTGTGCCGCTCTACAAAGGTGGCTACAAGACGTCAAAAGAAAAAGTATCGTTCCGCGCACCGTCCGACTCTCATCGGTTGCAAGAATGGGCTCGAAACATAACGTGAGATGACAAGGCTCTCGACGAAACCTGTGGCGTGTGCTCAAGGCATTTCGACGAACGCTAGGCTCAAAGGACGAGATAAATTGCTACTTTGCCCCGGCTGTTCGATTGAGCCTCTCTCACCTGGCCAACACACACAGTATGGGAAAGCGTACTTCTCGAAAACCTGCACTGTGACGACGTCCGATATGCAATACTTGCCTACGATGCAAATACTCAAGAAAGCTTATCTTGAACCAGTTCAGCAGGCAGCATAAGAAGCGACTAGCGACTTTGAAACAAATAAATGCAAGGAAGCGAAAATCCCTTGACTTACTCCGCCCCCCCCCAAAAAAAAAAGCTTTCAATAAGACCGTCAAAGACCTCCGGGCACTCACGCAGTCCATGCCAACTATTGTGCTGCTTTCCGAAACCAGGCAAACAGATTTTTCTTAAATCGTGTATAAACCATGCAGTTCGAAATTTGTTTCCTTTGTTCTTTTTTGTCAAGTGAACATATTTGTCATGTGAACATGCATTTTTTTTATTGTCGTATAGGAGATCCAGTTGGGATTCCTTGCTTTGTTTTTTCTTTTCTTGGTCAAGTGAACATGTTTGTAGGTATTATACATAATTAATTAGATAGATTTGAATTTACAGTGTATGTATATTGCTGTATGTGAATTGTTACAATCTTCATGTAAAAAAAAAATTGTACTTCGCAGCTTACCATACCGAAACTGTGCGTGCGTGAATTCAGCGTGTCTAGGGCCTAGTCAGGTGACCGCGTGTGTCACCTTTAGCCCTCTTCACCCGGACAACTGTATATTGTCTAAATTTCAATAAAGTCAAAGTCAAAGGAGAAAATCGGAGGCCTTCTTCCAAAGCAGCGCCTTGGTGTGAAGGCATGTTTCGAGGCAGCTTCCAGAAAGTCAACCCGGGGCATGCGGTTCGATCAGCTGTGGGTGTTGGTATGTAACCTCATGCGGATGAGGAGCCCACAGCTCCTGATCCGCATTTGCAAAGGGACAAAGTCACAAACATCGACATGACAGAACGGTTTGTAAAACTAATGGAAAGACTAATTTTTATAATGTCGTCTAGAATCCCATCAAAAGGCCTTCGTGCTGATTCAAGGAAGTGCACAGTTTCTGAATGAGTTTATTGTTTTTCTCAACGATTGAGAGGAATATGCTGCACAGCATGGCGACGGCTTTCTAAGTGCAGGAACTGCCCTTGGACTGCGTGTAACGCTGCAAAGCACCCTGCCACTTGTAAAACACCTGACCACGTCCTTGCAATACAAGTACTTGTTGACCGCAAACCTAAACCAAGACAGGATGGAGAATGTATTTGGTATTGCGTGCCAGTGCTTCGGTTGCAATGATCGTCCAATAGAGGAGCAGTTTTCGATAATTATCAACAACCTGGCTTTCTACAGCCTCGCAAAGCCTCCAAAAGGAGCAAAGGTACCTGCAGAAGTAGTGACTGCCCTCTTGCAACCATCTTACGTCCCCAAAGAAAAAAAAATGCGCGAATAACTGAACTTGTCGGTAATTTACTGGATGGCGGAAACTTGGCTTCTGCTGCATGCACAGCTGCTCGAGGAGCACAGCAGCCTGAGCGATCCTCAGGGCTGTGTAGACAAAAGAAAAGTGACAGTAGACTAATTTTTTTATGTAGCTGGGTATGTTGTCAGAAAAATCCTTAAAATATTTCCTTGCCATGAATGTGCAACTTGTTTCGGCACTTTTTCTTTGCAAGCGGAGTTAAGCAACAATGCCTCGCTTACTCGAAATTTTGACATGGAGGCTTAGTTTATCCATCAAGGCCAATTGAACAGCTCATAGCAAAGCTTGAGGACGCATTTACGGTGTTTTTCAGTTGCAATAAGCTACACGCAGATAGCATGGTCAGCTTTCTGCATTTTCTTCGGGGACGTGAGCTTCAAGGCAGGCACGTACCCAGGGGGGGGCCCGGGGGGGCCCGGGCCCCCCCCCCCCCCGAAATCAAGTGGCATACCCCCCCCCCCCCCACACCACCACTCCTCCCACATTCCTAAAGCGCCGCCAGATCAATGTTGAGACTTGGCAGCTATTAATCGGTCAGCATTATGCTGCCTTTTTCACTCCTTTTAGATGGCGGTAGTTATCGGCATCTCTTGTAATGTGCAGGACAGTTTTCTCATAGATTCCGCACCCGTGCGATTAACTCGAGATGCGTTCAGTTGTCACCATCTATTCAACCGTCACGCGCATAGCTGTTGCTTTTGTTAGTTCAACTTTCTTTGTTTAGGCTGATCCTGGGACCAGGAAAGGGATGCGGCTGTTACTGAGCTGGTCTGTACTCTCGTGGAACGAGTTGCGGCCGGAGAAAACGCCAATTGCGTTTAACTTTTCCCTTTGCTTCATTATTTCCTTGAGTTACGGCTCGCCGCGAGGCTGTCAGATGCCCGCAACCATATACACGTGATATGGGTTAGATAAGGTGGGAAATAAAATAATGTAAAAGTGCGTCCATCATGATACCCTGCAATAACCCTTAAAACCATAAGCAAGATGGCTGTTGCCCGTCACCTCGTCTGTTTTTCCCTAATTGTATGACACTTTTCGTGCAAAATTGGCAACTGGAAACAAAAATCGCAAGGAGTTGAGAAATGAAGCGATCTACTAAGGGAGAGAGCAAACGCAACAACCAAACTGCAAGGAAAAGCGATTAATAAAAAAAGTTAACCGTTGTTTATGACAATACTTATGGATCAACATCTTCTTATTTAAAAAGGAAGTAGAGAAAACGCTGCCGGAAGTGGAGAACAATTACTTGCTTTGAATGACGCTTCTACAGTTATCGGTCGAACCGCCTCACGTAGCCACTTCTCTGCTGTGCTTATGTGGGTGTTTTCCTAACCTTTCGCGGTGAGCGCAGTACATCTAGAATCGCAGAGTCCTGCGCTCTACGCGGTTGTGTGGGACTGGCGGCCGCACAGCGTTACGCAATTCGCGGAGCTGTCAAAACTGATCAACAAGGCGAAAATAACTGATATTCGAAACTATAACATGAGAAAGACTGAAGAAGCCGTAAAAAATGAACGCAGCCTGAAATCAGTAAAAAAGAAACCTGGCTTGGGACAAACCATGATGTATACACTAAAAGATAATATCATCAGCAATCTCGAAGATATAGTAAAAGCAGCGGAAGAATTCTAAGCTGACCTGTATACAGTGCTCAGAGGAGTCACTATACCTCACTTAGAAACAGTAATGAACAGGATACAGAAACTCTCCTATAACTAGCGATGAGGTCAGAAGGGCCCTGCAAGAAATAAAACGATGAAGAGCGGGAGGAGAAGGTGGAATAACAGTCGATTTAATCAAAGATGGAGGAGACATAATGCTTGGAAAATTGGCGGCTCTTTATACGAAGTGTCTATCGACTGCAAGAGTCCCAGAAAACTGGAAGAATGCAGACATTATACTAATCCAAAAAAGGAGACGTTAAGGAATTGAAAAATTATAGAACCATTAGCTTGCTCCAAGTATTATGTAAAAGATTTACCAAAATAAACTCCAGTAGAATAAGGGCTGGCTTTGTCAACCAAGGGAACAGGCTGGCTTCAGGAAGAGATACCTTACAATGGATCACATCCATATCATCACTCAGGTTATCGCGAAATCCGAAGAGTACAATAAGCCTCTCTACGTGGCTTATATAGATTATGAAAAGGCATTTGATTCAGTAGAGATACCAGCAGTCATAGAGGCACTACGTAATCAAGGAGTACAGAACGCTCACTTAAAAAGCTTGGAAAATATTACTACATGCGTGTGGTATTTGTTTGTTTTAACAAGGCGCGCGGGCGCCATCACTCCAGAAAAGAGGAGGAAGAACGAACTGGGCTCGCGCTGTGAATCTAACCGGTCTTCGCTGCAACCGTTGTTGTACATATAATCTGTAAGTAGTTTCTTGTCCTACTGACTTTTCCTTGGCGTAAGAATATCTACAGAGGTTCTACAGCTACCTTAATTCTACATAAGAAAAGCAGGGAGGTACCTATAGAGAAAGGGGTCATACAGGGAGACAATTTCTCCAAAGCTGTTCACTGCGTGCTTAGAAGAATTCAAGCTATTAAACTGGAAAGGCTTAGGAGTAAAGATCGACGGCAAATATCTCAGCAACTTTCGGTTTGCCGATGACATTGTTCTATTCAACAACAGTGCAGACGAGTTACAACAAATGATTGGAGACCTCAACTGAGAGAGTGTCAGAGTGGGGTTGAATATTAATATGCAGAAGGTGAAGATAATGATAAATAGTCGGGCAAAGGAACAAGACATCAGGATCGCCAATCGGCCACTAGAGATTGTGAAGGAGTTCGTTTGCCTAGGTCAATTAACCACAGGGAACCCTGATCATGAGAAGGAAATTCACAGAAGAATAAAAATAGGTTGGATCGCATACGGCAGACATTGTTAGCTCCTGACTGGAAGCTTACCATTATTATTGAAAAGTAAGGTGTCCACTCAGTGCATCTTGCCAGTGCTGACATATGGGGCAGGGACTTGAGATCAAGTTAAGAACCGCGCAAAGAGCGATCGAACGAAGATTGCTAGGCATAACGTTAAGATAGAGAAAGAGAGCGGTTTGGATCAGAGAGCGAACGGGTATAGACAATATTCTAATTGACATCAAAAGGAAAAAATGTGGCTGGGCAGGTCATGTAATGCGCCGGCTAGATAACCATTGTACCATTAGGGTTACAGAATGGGTACCAAGAGAAGGGAAGCGCAGTAGAAGACGGCAGAAAACTATAGATGGTGCGATGAAATTAGGAAATTCGCGGGAGCTAGTTGGAATCGGTTGGCGGCAGGACAGGGGTAATTGGAGATCGCAGGGAGAGGCCTTCGTCCTGCAGTGGACATAAAACATTATTATTATTATTATTATTATTATTATTATTATTATTATTATTATTATTATTATTATTATTATTATTATGAAGGTGGTGCCCCCCCCCCGAAAAAAAATCCTGGGTACGTGCCTGCTTCAAGGTGTGAGCTGCGAGGAGCATGGACGTCGAATTATGACAGAAGTGATAAAGTTTTACGCCTTGACTAGGATGCATTTTCTTATAAAGTCAGTAAACAAAGAGCGCAGCGATAAAAGAAAAAAACTGCTGAAAATGAGGCGCTGTCGGTAGCCTCGCACAGGGCACTTCGCACAAGGAAAGGCATTAGTATATTGTTGCCATGGAACCTTGTGTAATAAAGACATTCCACACTGCAATTTTTCCCGCTTCATTTTCTCGTTTCAGTATCATGTACAAGCTGTGTTTTTACGCTTCTTTACGGCGCAGTAGGTCGGGCCCGACGTGACGCTTGCATTTGCTACTGCCGCGGCACGCTGTCGTGTTACAGCTAGTCCGGGTCGAATCTAAATGACCAGAGAACCTGTGCCAGAGTTTGCACTGTCTTTAGCACTTTAACGCCTTGTCAAGGCAGTGACAGCAGCACACACACGATCAACCGACTGAACCAGAAAGCACTACCCCCATAAGGGCTTCTTGCACCCGTCCGCGCGCCAGCGGGCGGTAGCGCCATCTGCCTTGCGCATAGCAAGTTATTTCAGCTGCGCCGGCTCGGTCGTGACACTAGGAAAACCTTCTAGCCTCTATACTTTGGCCATACTTGGCCCTTGCGCCAATAAACACCACACATTCAATTCAATATGACGTCGCCAGACGCCGCCGCCACCCCGCCCGCCTGTCGGCCAGCGAAACGCCACGAGGAAGACAGAAATTTGGCGCGCCCCCGACCACCGCCCGCTCTGCGACCAATGCGGAGAAGCCGGGCATGTGAACCGCCGATGCCATGCATACCGCGACTTGGGAGTGCGAGGGTTTGCCGTTAACGTGCCGCGTCCACAGCTTGGGGAGCGCCCTCGTGACGTCGCTAACGACCTCGCCGCCACTCAGTGGAGCTCTCGACGACCGCCCCGTTCGCCGTCACCAGGCCGCTACCTGTAGCCGCAACGACGACCATACACTGGCTCAGCCCGGGGCCGGTCTGCGAGCCCATATCCGGAAAACTAAAAGCAGCAACCCATGGAGGTGCGGTTGCTGTTCGTCGAACTGACGAAGATCCTGCGCCGCCGACGAAGTCGCCGAAGAGACCATCTCGACGATGTATCAACGAGACGCCGCCATGCTGGCCTACGTGACATTCGCATATAACTCGTCCCGACATGACACCGCAGGATACTCACCCTTTTATCTTTTGTATGATCGCGACCCTACATTGCCGTTTGACAACATCCTCCCTTCTGTGTGACGTGTTGCAACTGAGTACGCTCGTGCAGTGGTCGATCGCGCTCGCATAGCGCGTCAAGTCACGTCCGATCTCGTTTATTAGACTCGCAGCATATAAAAAAAGAGCGTTATGACCGGTGCCATCGCGATGTTCGCCCCAGCTGCTTGGGTGCTCCTCTGGTCACCATGTCGTCGGGTCGGCCTCTCCCAGAAGCTTCTCTCTCGCTACCCAGGGCCTTATGAAGTCCTACGTCAAGTTAATGTCAACTACGAGATTTCGCCGTTACAGTTTAACCCATCCTCAAGTGCAAAGCCTGTTGACATCGTGCACGTTTTGCGGCTGAAGCCATGTTTCGCTTGCAATTCTTCGCCTGCCATGCGCCGAGACGGCGCTTCAGCAGCAGGGGGTCCTGTTACGGAAGGATAAAAGAGGAAGGAAGAAGAAGATGGCGATACGCTCGCTGCTGCGTGTTGTTGCTGGTCAGCCATTTTTCGCTACACTGACTTTGCTTGTGTATATATTGTCACGTGGTAGTGACGGTGAAGAAAGAAGCAATAACACAGTAGCAATACTGTGAACGAGAAAACTAACTTTTATTGGGCGAACCTGTGCCCACAAAAACAGGCTACACTTATAGAACAACGATAGCGGCGAACACGGTCGGCGATCGTCGGAAAAAACTGATCAGCGGGTCAAGCGCGTCGGCTTTTATAGATCAGTCGTCGAATGTTCCAGATTACCTGATGGGACCCGCGTGTCTTCCACAAAGTTCTACACCATTCATGTCACGCGATGAAATCTGATAACACAAGGTTCGGCGACAACAGACACGCGGATAGAAGCATCGATAACTTTCCAGAAACTTCGGATACATGCAAGCGCGTCCCGCGATGCGCGATAAGATTTGTTAGGCGGTGAAACCTGGTCGCCCGATAAATATAAATACACGTGTCAATACCCCCCTCTTAAAAAGCATCGACCCGATGCTGCAAAGAAACGAAGGTAATAAACAAAAGCACTCGTAGCAAAGAAAAGAACAAAAATGGCGAAGTTTGTCAGCGTCCGTAAAAGGGTTTAAGGCGCACCACGTGGACCACTTCAGATCGTGCGCGGCGCCGCTGTGAATGCGAAATGCCGTCTGGCACGACCTCATAGTCCAGAGCGCCAATGCGTCGGATGACCTTGTAGGGTCCGAAATAGCGTCGGAGTAGTTTCTCACTGAGTCTTCGTCGGCGTATCGGGGTCCATACCCAAACACGGTCTCCGGGCTGGTACTCGACGAAGCGTCGTCGGAGGTTGTAGTATCGGCTGTCGGTCCTCTGTTGGTCCTTGATCCGCAGGCGGGCGAGCTGTCGGGCTTCTTCGGCGCGCTGGAGATAGCTAGCGACGTCAACATTCTCTTCGTCAATGACGTGGGGAAGCATGGCGTCGAGCGTCGTCGTCGGGTTCCTGCCGTAAACCAGCTTAAACGGCGTGATCTGTGTTGTTTCTTGCACCGCCGTGTTATAAGCGAATGTTACGTACGGCAGGACGGCATCCCAGGTCTTGTGTTCGACGTCGACATACATCGCTAGCATGTCGGCGAGGGTCTTATTCAGCCGCTCCGTAAGACCATTCGTCTGCGGGTGGTAAGCCGTTGTCCTCCTGTGCCTTGTCTGACTGTATTTCAGAATGGCTTGGGTGAGCTCCGCTGTAAAGGCCGTTCCTCGGTCGGTGATGAGGACTTCTGGGGCGCCATGTCGCAGCAGGATGTTTTCGATAAAGAATTTCGCCACTTCGGCTGCGCTACCTTTCGGCAGTGCTTTTGTTTCAGCGAAGCGGGTGAGGTAGTCCGTCGCCACGACGATCCACTTATTTCCGGTTATTGACGTCGGAAAGGGTCCCAGCAAGTCCATCCCGATCTGCTGGAATGGTCGGCAAGGAGGCTCGATTGGCTGTAGTAATCCGGCTGGCCTTGTCGGCGGTGTCTTGCGTCGCTGACAGTCTCGGCATGTTCTGACATAACGGGCGACGTCGGCGGTCAGGCGCGGCCAATAATACTTTTCTTGTATCCTTGATAGTGTCCGGGAAAATCCGAGGTGTCCAGCGGTCGGATCGTCATGTAGGGCATGCAATACTTCTGGACGAAGTCCTGACGGGACAACAAGAAGGTAATTGGCGCGGACTGGCGAGAAGTTCTTCTTCACGAGTAGACTGTCTTGAAGCGTGAAGGAAGATAATCCGCGCTTAAATGCCCTGGGGACAACGTCGGTGTGCCCTTCCAAATAATCGACGAGGCCTTTAAGTTCCGGGTCCGCTCGTTGTTGTTCTGCGAAGTCTTCCGCGCTTATTATTCCAAGGAAGGCGTCGTCATCCTCGTCATCTTGCGGCGGCGGGTCAATGGGGGCGCGGGATAGGCAATCGGCGTCTGAGTGTTTTCGTCCGGACTTGTATGTTACCGCAGCCCCAGAAAAAGGACGGAACCCTACGTTTCTGCGTCGATTATCGTCGACTGAACAAAATCACGAAGAAAGAAGCAATAACACAGTAGCAATACTGTGAACGAGAAAACTAACTTTTATTGGGCGAACCTGTGCCCACAAAAACAGGCTACACTTATAGAACAACGATAGCGGCGAACACGGTCGGCGATCGTCGGAAAAAACTGATCAGCGGGTCAAGCGCGTCGGCTTTTATAGATCAGTCGTCGAATGTTCCAGATTACCTGATGGGACCCGCGTGTCTTCCACAAAGTTCTACACCATTCATGTCACGCGATGAAATCTGATAACACAAGGTTCGGCGACAACAGACACGCGGATAGAAGCATCGATAACTTTCCAGAAACTTCGGATACATGCAAGCGCGTCCCGCGATGCGCGATAAGATTTGTTAGGCGGTGAAACCTGGTCGCCCGATAAATATAAATACACGTGTCAATATTGTAAATACAGTCTTTCTGTACCCCCAACATACCCGTAACAATATGACCTGCAAAAGGGACATACACCCGTCAGTTCTTTCAATAATAAAAAGACAAGTGCCATTTTTTCTTGTAAACAGAGTGCTAACCAGAACGGTATTTAGCAATTTTTTCTTGTGTGTGTAGGCGCTGCCGTGCGGCCATATGAGCACAGTTTGGCAACACAGCAGAGCCTCAAGAAAGAGAAGAAAAACAGAGAGAGAGAGGGCTCTTTATTAGAAAAACAGAATTTTGCCGGAAGAAAAACAGAAAACCGGTTGTCTCCATTCTGCGTCATACTTGCGGTCATCTGGAAGAACCTCTTCTCGCAGCAGAGATGAAATGCATGCAGGCCGAAATAGCATCTTTAAGAATTATTATGTTTGGTTGATGCGGGGACAAATATATGGCGGTAAAGGTAGCTGCAAGAAATTCTGCGAGAAAACAAGGTGTGTAATCAGGCAGACGGAGAGCAACATACCAGTTCAGTAGAAAAGGTGACACTCTTTCCTTCACTTTTTGTTTTTTGAGTTGCGTCCGTATAGAATTGAGTCACGAGGAAATCGAAGGAAGTGACCTGGAAAAACACGCGCAGACAAATATTCTGAGTGATTTGGAAAGATCATCGAAACTCAAGTCAACCTATGTCGCATTTGAACTTTGAGGACTTAAATAGCAGACGAGCTCCATTTTTTCCTTGACCTCTTTGCAGAGACAATGGGTAGCTTTCGGATCATTGCACGGTGAAGGCCAGGAGAAGTTGTTCCTCAATAACCTGGCGTACCGACAGAGATGCTGTTGTTGTTCCCCTCTTGTTCTCCATCGTTTTCCCTTCCCTTACACAGTGGCTGGAACGTTTCAGACTGGGTTTCTTGCGTGTCCTCGTCAGAAACTAAATTGTTCGTATACTGACCGCAGTGTTTTGGGCCTATAGCTAGAGCCTTCAGAAAGTCTGGTTATATATGGTGTCGTGTATAGGACTAAATTTAGGTTGAATTATGGGGTGTGTGGGAAAAACCACGATCTCATTATGCGGCACGCCGTAGTTGAGAACTCCCAGATTTGAATCCCCTGGAGTTCTGCAACGTGGTCCTAAATCTATATAAGTTTACTGAATGTTCTTGCGTGTTAGCGCGAGTATATATGACTATAGAGGAACACAAGGTTATTTCTTGCGTCACCTTATGTTCAGCGACACGTTCATGGCGCATCATTTGCACTGTTAGATATTAAATCTTCAAGAGAAACAGAAATCAAGCAGAAACCAAGCTACTGCCACGAAATTGTCCGGGTGACCAGGTTTTGTCATTAGGTCGATGTCGGTGCTTATTGAATATATTCCGTGTATGCCAAAATCATTTTTCACACAGTGCACCAGAACGAAAGCCTCACGGCTCTTACTGGACACTAACATTTATGGATTCGTTGAATTTATCTCATGGTCGGTCGTTTCAGTTATCTATACTCGTCAAATGATTTAAGAAGATCAGTTCAAATGTTAAAACCGTCGTGCTGCTGGCATTTCTACCTTATTCAACTTTCTTGTACGCAACGGAGTTCGAAAACTTCGAGAAATGAAACGCATCTTAGCGCCATTGTCCTTCTCTTTCTTTTCGTTTTTCACATTGCTTGGCGCCTAGATACGACGATGATGAAACGGCAATCTGCTCCGCGTTTGCTCTCAACTGCACTTTTCCCGGCTTCGTAACTGCAAAGTACAGCGTTACCAACGGGATGCATACTTTGGTTTCGCCCTCGGAAGTGCTCGTCAGGCAACAGCCTATAGATAAACTCGGTGCGCAGAATATGGCCATGTATGTTGTATCAAACCTCCGCGTCTACACCCCGTCTTTTTTTTTTTTGCTTTATCAACATATCAGACATCGATATCTACACCGCTGTGCCCTTCATGTTCAATGGCGCCGCTGACGACACCGCTTTACGTCCACGCTCGGTGCTCATGACGCAACAGCGCTCAGCAGCCGGCGCTCCAGGTCTCGGTACGGGGCGCAGTCGATCTGCTGCGTAGGCAGGCCTGCACCGTGCATCATCTTGCGCAGCCGGCGCAGTGCATCGAGCAACGCCAAAGCACGCTCGGCCTTGCGGCGGCGAGTGCGCTCCAGCCGACTGGCACTGAGCAACAGTCCGCGCCAGAGGTGCAGGAGCGCGTTGAGGAACGCAGCCGGCTCGAGGTGTGCCCGCAGCGCCACCAGGCAGGTGTCCAGGTGCGCCGCAAGCGCTATCAGCGCGCGCTCTTGCGCCTCGGGGGCAGCGCAGTTCACGGCGGCCGCGAGCAGTCGGTCAAGCTCTGGCTGGACACGCACCAACAGTGCATCGCCCAGCCGAAGCGCACACGTGGCCAGCGACTCGGCTGCACGCTGAACGGGCGTGCACACGTCGGCAAGCGCGTCGTCGCATTCGGGGCGCGTGTGAAAGCAGCGCAAAATGCTGCGCTGTGCCAGTGCTAGGCTCGCCACCAGTGCCTGCACGTTGCCTAGTGCAACGCACAAGCGCGTCGACACGCCACCAGTCGCGGTAGCGTAGAACCGTTGACGGCGTGCGCGGCGCTCGGTGCTCTGAGCGAAGAGGGTGGCGCATGCAGACACGAGCAGCGCGAAGCGACGTGCCACTTCGGGCTGCGGCCAGTCTAGGCTGGTCCAAAGGCACACAAGGCGCTGCTCGATGGCGTCGGCCACGCGCTTGGCCGAGGAACAGGCGCCCGGTACCAGGCTGTCCGCCTCCACGGCGGCCGGGATGGAAGCCAGCAGAGGCCTCTGCGCGCTCTCGAACCACTCCAGCACGAGCGGCGCGCCGAACCACTGCACGTACGCGTCTATGGCGAGCGGCGGCCGCTGTGCGGGAAGCTGAGCCGACACGGCGCCCACGAACGTGCGCAGCAGCCGGAACGCCTCGAGCGAGCGCTGCACGAGTCGCTCACGATCAGCACCCTTGGCGGACAGTGCGGGCGCGCACAGGGCCACCACGCGTGGTCGCACGTGCGCGTCGAGCAGCGAGTCCAGCTCGCGCGCAGTGATCTCGGTGTACGACTGCTTCCAGGCGCGGCTGAACACAGCGTCGGCGGCACCGTGGAACTGGCCGAGCAGCAGCAGCAGACGACCCAGCTCGGCCACGTCGCGTACTGCCAGCGCGGCAAGCTGCAGGTGCCAGCGCCGTGCGCTCTTGCGCACCTCCTCGCGTGCGGCCACGTTCACCGGCCGCTGGCTAAGCGCTTCGCACAGGCTGCAGCACGACAACACGCCGAGCAAGTCGTGCGCCTGGCGGCCGTCGCGCAAGCAGAAGTCGTCGTGCAGCCGGCCCAGAAGTGCGCGCACCTGCGTCTCGACCGCGCTCACCGCGGCGTCCGGTGCCGGCGCACCTTGAAGCAGCGCCTGCAGCACGCGGTAGCTCAGCCGGCCGTGAGAGTCGCGCACAGCCGCGGCCGCCAGGAGTCGGCAGCCAGCCTCGTCGACGGCCGCCACACCCCACCGCAGGGCGTGCTGGCGTAGTAGGGTGAGGGGTTCGCTGCCCAGGCAGTCCTCCCAGCAAAGCCACTGCAGCGGATCGTCCGCGTGAGACACGGCGTCAGCCAGGAAGAGCCGCGTGAGCATCAGGTGGTCTTGCCGAGCCTCTTCCTCGGATTCCGGCGCGCCGCGCAACTCGAGCCGCAGCTGCAGCCGCCCGGCAACTCCCAGTGGTTCCCAGCGCTCGACTGCCGTACAGGGAAGCTCGGCCAGCGGTTGCGTCGTCGCGCCCAACAGCCGGGGCCGCCAGCAACCGCGTCGGCGCCACAGCTCGACACTCAGCCTCGCTTGTCGCCATTCGCGCTGCGTGTCCAGAACGAGCTCCTCGTCCCAGCGCGGCGCAGCCGTGTTGCAACGCACCGTCGACCGGACAGTGGCCCCGGCCGGTAGCAGTCGGGCGCTCACGTACGTGTCGCACGGCTCGCGCAGCCCGTCGGCCTGAACCACCTGGACGGCCAGTTGCAGCGGCGGTGGGGCGAGCGCTTCTACCCGCTGGCGGACGATCGCCTCTCCGCCGTACGCTTCGAACACGTCTGCGAATAAGCGACGCATGTAGTCGCGCAGCTGCTCGGGACTCGCATGGTGCGGACGCGTCAGCTTGCCCACGGGATCGTCGCTGAGCGCAACGCAGAGGGCGCACAGGCGTAGCCGCAGCTCCCTGCTCCGGCTCAGGTCGTCCTCCATTAGAGGCCAGGCTGCACCGCATTTCTCGATGCTCGCGAAAGAAGGGATGTTGATTACTTCGGACATGGCACATACCCACGAGGGGCACAAAACGACGAACGAAATGATGCCGATGAGCTTTAGACTACAACACATACCCACAAGCGGGGGACGTGGCGGGGGGATGGCGATACATTTTTTAGGACATACCCGATCGGCTACAGAATCGGTCGGCGGAAGCAACCGACGCAGAAAGAGCACGCTTTCTGAGAAAAATAATGAGGTACAACAAGAGCGCGGTTCAATAGAGCACCTACTGAAAAAAGCTGAGTGGCGTGCTAAAGATGTGCGCAATCATCATCTGCCCAAATGAACTGAAGAAGCACGCGGGGCTGCGTTCCTGGTTCCTTTGTTCCTTCTGGCCTCGACAGAGCGACCGTTTCGTTGACCTGCAGTGGTGTTTTGGCTGAGCATCAGGTGGTTTCAGGTGTCTCAATAACCTTATTTTAGTTTCTGGTTGATTGGCATTCCTTGCGTCAGCCGTCTTGAGCTGATGTCCACCAGTTCTCCTGGCCAGGCGCGATCCGCCTGGTCAGCATCCCTGCAACCTAATGAATTGCCCATAGATTTATTTTTTCGCAGTGGCGTCAGCACCATTCCTAGTGGCACTTGCGCCTACCAATGGAGGGTCCATCAGGATCACGAATCCACAGGCTGTCCAGAAGGCACTTAAGGCCACGTCCAACCACTTCCAGACCATCACTGATGTGCGAGCGTTCGGACGGGGATGTATAGTGTGTCGTTCACCAGACCAGACCTGTGTTGAAGACCTCTTGAAATGCACTTCATTCGCTTCCACCCCGGTGAGTGCTTTCATTCCGCCGCACCTTGCGTGCACCAAGGGTCTTGTACGGGGCGTAGACTCCCGATTAAGTCCTACTGAAACCCTGGACAAGCTTTCCGCAGCAGGCGTCATTGCTATCTACCGTTGCAATCGACTGGCAAACAACGAGAGGGTTCCGACAGAATCTGTAATTGCAACGTTTGTGGGCACGACAGGTGCATCTGAAATAAAGGTGTGGTCTCTTGTGTTCCGTGTAGAGCCTCTTGGGTCACGTCCAATTCAGTGTCATAATTGTTGGAGATTCGGGCACAGCGCAGGAGGATGCAAGTCTAGCTTGCGTTGGCACACCTGTGGGGATGGTCATTCTCCAAGTGAATGCTCTACTCAATCTCAAAAGTGCTGCCTCTGTGGGGGAGAACACTCAGCAGACAATTCGAACTGCTCAGCTCGCGCTCAAGAAATAAAAAATTCTTGAAATAATTGATCGCCGTCGCTGCTCCCGAAGAGATGCAATTTCAGTTATCAAAGACAAGGCCTTCGGATACTCTGGTGTTACAGCGCGCAACACTCCAAGCATGGATCTTAATCTCTCAGAAGCAATTGACTCTGCTGTGGAAAAAGCAATGGCTAAAGCTATGGATAAATTGATATCCAGTCTCTCTGATTGCTTAGCGCAAATCATTTCAAGTCAAATGGTGCAAATAATCAGACCACTAAGACACCAATGCAGTCCCCAGTATCTAACGCCACACCTCGAATGCCTAGCAACGAGGTAGAGACGCCTTCCACTGTTGCGGAACATTCCACACACACTACTTCGTTAGTACAACCACGCGAGGATGATCCTTCTTATTCAGACACTGTAGATATGGAACTTGACACTCGAGCTCCCAAACGTATGGGGTCCTCGATCTCAAAAACTATGAAACCAAAATAAAAAAACAGTCAACCATCTCCTGTGCTTACAGAAAGTATTCTAAAGGTGGCAGTTGCCGCTACTGTGCGTTCAACACCATTGGACAGTTGAAAGTGCTGCAGTGGAACTGTCGTTCTATATTTTCAGCTTTAACAGATTTATCTTGCCTACCTATTCAATTCAATCCAGATATCTTACTTCAAGAAACTTGGCTTCCACCAGAGAAAAACTTTCATTTAAAAGGTTTTCGGTCTTTCCGATTAGATCGAGACTCTCGAGGTGGAGGATTAATAATACTTGTTTCCAGTAAAATTTGTCGCAAGGCAAAAATTTCTTTTCAAATCATGGACTGCGACTGCGAAATTTTGGCCATAGATTTATGTCTCCCATGATACCATCGATTTTCAATTATAAATGCTTATTTCCCCACCGGTGTGCAAAGTACACGTCAACTTGATAGGGCTGGGGCTGCCTTTAGAAAAATATTATTTGTAAGGGATTTTAATTCGCATCACGTGTCGTTTAGGCTAAAAACAGAATTGTGTGGTAAGCGACTTTGGGAGTGGGCCATTGATAGTCACCTTTCATGTGAGAACAGAGGACAAGTAACGTTTGCTAGAGGACCCTTTCGTTCAGTGTTGGATTTAACATTTTGTAGCGCTGGCATCAAAGTTTTGTCGTGGGTAGCGGTTGACTCAGCAACCAACAGTGATCATCTTCGTGTGTCATTTGAAATGAATTGTCCAAAAACATCTTTAGAATACCAGGCATGCACATTTGTGGATCATACGAAATTTAAGACTTTCTTGCGTTCTGCCGTTTCGAAACTTGCCAATGCCAATGATAAGGAAATCGCTTCAACCATTTGCTCAGTTCTAGAGGATTCCCGGAAGCAAAGTGAATTTGTCATCCCTTCGGCTAAAGGCACCGCTTGTCGTTGGTGAAATAATGAGTGTACGCGGGACTATAGAAAAAGAAGGGCCGCTTGGAAAATGCTTCTGTATAATCAGTGCCCGGCAAATTGGAAAAATTATCAGTTTTACGCTGGTGTATTTAGGCGTACTGTTAATCGAGACAAAGAGGAATACAATATTAGACATTAGGATTATCTAATTCAAAAAATAAGCGTGCTTTTTTGCATTCCTTCGTGCTAGGAAGGTGCTACCAAAACCCTTGAGATTAGACTCAATTGTTTTGACCCCTCAGGAACTGAGCGCCTCCCTAGAAGAAATTGCCTAAGGCTTAGAAAATCGATTTACGGCCAGGCTTCCGGCTATTCATTCTACATTAGATCCTTGGGATGGCTTTACTCCAATTTCCTTAGCTGAACTAAATGAGATTGCACTATGTTTACCGAATTCAGCCCCTGGCCCTGATGGTGTCACAAATGCAATGTTAAAAATATTGTTACAGGAATCGCCTAACATTCTTTTAGACCTGGTGAATTATTCAATTAAATATGCTTGGATTCCGTTGCACTGGAAGCTCGCCAAAGTAATATTGATGCTTAAGAAACAAGAAGGAAGGTATGTATTGGAGAACATTAGGCCCATTGCGCTTACATCAAACGTAGTAAAATTAATTGAGGCTTCTTCACCGTCGTATCATGAAATTTAATAATGATGATTACATTCTTAGTCCCTGTCAGATTGGTTTCAGGGCCGGCTGCTCCATCTGGCATGCCCACGTCGACTTAGAAAGCCGAATACAACTCGCTCGACGTCATAAGCAATACGCTGCCTTAGTGACGCTCGATATCGCTAAAGCATACGACACTCTGGAGCACACTGTATTGATCAATCGGTTAACTTCCTGTGGTCTTCCTGGGTATATAGTAGCGTGGATTCAGTAATTCTTAGGTGAAAGATAATTCTATTACTACCAAAGCGGTGTTTCTTTCGGTGTATAAACAAACGAGAGGCGTACCGCAAGGCTGAGTCCGTTCCCCGGTGCTTTTTAATATTCTGATGAGCACACTACCTTGTCATCAGGAAATAACTACTTATGTTTATGGAGACGATATTGCGTTTTTTGCATCTGCAAACGACATCCACACGCTATACCGACGACTGCAAACTTACCTTTATGTTCTGGAGAGGTGGTTAGATACTAGTCACTTCACACTCAATGCCAGCAAATGTGCTGTTCTCGTTTTTCCGATACGTGACATAGTGCACATTTCTTTGTCTTACCACCTGTAAGACATGCCACAGGTGGAATCTGTTAAATACCTCGGAATTATTTATAACACCTCTCTCAACTGGCGCTCACATATAGATCATGTGACTGGAAAAGGTACCCGCGCAATTGGCAAATTGTGTAGGCTGAGCAGTCGTCGAATAGGATTGAGAAGAGATACACTCCTAATGATATATCGTGTGTAAGTTCGCCCTGTATTAGAATTCGGTTGTGCGCTCTTCTCTGGAGCTCCAGCCTACATGTCCCGTCCTCTAACCCTCTTAGAAAGAGAAGCATTACATTTGTGTTTAGGTCTTCCTAAATTTGTTGCAAATTCTATTCTTTACCTAGAGTCCCGTGTTCCTCCATTTTCGTGCAGGTTCCGGCTTTTGACGGTGCAGACGTTCTTAAGGATTTATGAATCACTGCTGCGTCACCCCAAGCAATATTTATTTCACAACCAGCATTGTTTTTCGGTGTCATCTGGCCGCAACTACATACTCCGCAAATCATATTCGTGCAAAAATTACTTGACTCTTTGGGCGTGCGCATATGCGATGTACATCCTATTCCCGACAGAGCTGTTGCAACGGATATTCAATTCGATGACATTTTTCCTAATAATGCAAAATTACTTCCACACCGTATTCTAGACGGTATATTACAATATTATCTGAAAAAAAAAACATTCAAACAAACGTTGTAATTGCTAATGATGCTTCACAATGCGAAGAAAAGTCAGGTGTAGGAATATTTTCCCCGATTCTCGATTTGACATTTTCTCTTCGGCTGCCAGATTTCATACCAATTTTTTTACCCGAATTCATGGCCGTGGTGCTGGCATTACGCAAATTAGGACCATCAATTACGTCAGCCGTGATAGTCACTGATTCGTTATCATTGTGCTCATCCCTTACTGCTTCTAGGGATTCTCGCGTGATGAGGACATTTCATTCATTGGTACCTGGGTACTTGAGAAGCGTGCGTTTGATTTGGGTGCCTGGCCATAAAGGACTAATCATAAGTTAAATTGCAAACTCTCTAGCCAAGGCATCGATAAGTGGCCCGATTCTCCCTTGCTGCCCTTTGACTGCTTATGTTACTGCTGCTAGATTTCGCAGGAGTGTCGTTATTCAGACAGTATCAGGCTCCGCAATTAATAACTCTGTGGATTATGGACATCCCTTGAAACAGAGATTTTTGCCGAACACCGAAAATTGAAGTGTCCATCACAAGGCTGCGCTGTCGTATACCTGCACTGAACTTCTATCTCCACAGGTCTGGTCTGGTCCCCTCACCATTATGCTCACTCTGTGGCGAAGCGGAGACAATACACCATTTCTTGTTGTCTTGCAGACGTTGTTCTATTATAAGAAAACGACTACTCGAAATCCCGCTTCGCTCTATTGGTAAAACTTTATCAGTGCCTGTGGTCTTATCTTTTGGAGCCTCCATTATTGGGTTCAGCCACAGAAATGTTCGCTTGGCGATCCAAAATTACCTCATTGAAACCAATCGATTTCCATGTTAGAGTGATCGTTCTCCCTCCCAACCATAGCTTTCTTTTATTTCTTCTCTATTATTAATTATTATTATTTTTATTATTATTATCATTTTATACCCAGTTTTCACCTGATTATTTCCTTTTTTCTCTAAACACAAAACGTTTACTTTTAAACTCCAACGCTCAAATTGTTAACTCCCTTGTTATCATTATTGTTTTTATGCACCTAATTGAACCACCGGATTCTTGGCCAATCCCCCACTGTGGGTATGTGCCACGGCCGCTTAGGACAACAACAACAACAACAAAGATTCGCAGAATCCTCACACTTCTAGAGACCAATTTAGCCGATTCTGTGCCCCACTCAGGTGGTTTTCCTAGGCCCTTTGTACATACACAGCGGTAAAGAGAGAATGAGAGAGAATAAAGTCTTACTTTGAGCAAGTGCGTTCTGCTTCCTAGGTGGACGGTCTCCTTAATCCAGGTAGCCACGTGCCATGGCCATCTCTTCTGCCCGTTCGATCAGTCTGCGCTGTCTCTTCGGGTCCGGGTGTGGTAGCTTGGCCTTACACTTCTATCCGGTTAGCGTTTGGGTGTCTGCAGTGCAATGTTGTGTCATCACAGTGCATGCAGAAGTATGAATGCTGAGGATACCCTGGACGTCGCTGTTGGTTTGCAATTTCCTGGAGGTTATCGTCTCTTCCCTAGCTAGACTGGGGTGAAATGGCGGGTAAGTTCTTCTGTATAGTCTACAGTGTTGCAGAATGCCGGTTTATTTTTAGAGCGCAGTTCTTAGGCGCCTCTTCCTGCGTTGAGCGTCGGCGTCCTCGGCGTAACCGAGTGAACGAGCACAGCGAAGGATGAAAGAGCGAATGCGGACTGTAGCGGGGAATTAAATTTAGGCGGTGATAGCAAAGAGAGCGTGAGGACGAGCGAAGGAAGAGCGTCGGCGAAAGCGTGAGAAGAAAATTGGCAGTGGGTAAGCTCGGCTATGCCAGGATATACGTAGCGAAAGCTAAGGCATAGCATGGTTAGCCTTGGTTAATCTTGATTGCAAGTCCAGGTTAGTTTGGTCATCTAGCTATGTTTCGGCGTTTAGCCAGTTATTCGGAGCGCTGTTCGTCTGTTTCCTGGGCGATTCGTTTCCTCTTCATCTCGTTCCGATGTCGATTCCAGGCCTACTCCTACTTATCAGAATTGTCGCCGTCCGTACTGCCGCCTCAACTGTGGTTGCGGCGCAGGCGAGCTCTCCTTTTCAATCCTCCGACGTGTGGTCAGGTATGCGACGCAGCTGCAGAAGCGAGCGGAGGCGAACGCAACGACGAGGAACGCGGTGTGACGTCATGTGCCTCCACGGAGCACGGCTACGGCGAAATCGCAAGTTCGCGGCCAGTAAAGCTTTCGCTTTAAAAGCGTAATGCCGCGCAAGACGTGTTCTGTGGTGACGGTCGGTACGAGGTGGCGCCAGAGCAGCGCGCCGTCGTCTATTCACCGATGACGCCATCGATAAAGCATGCAGCGAGCGCGTCTGCCGATACCATGTAAGGAAGCAAAGCGCTGCATGAGCGGAGGTCGTTCAGAGGCCAGTGCTGTGAATCGCGCCCAGCGTTACCCACGTGCTGCCTCTCACTAGCGGGACAGTCGTGCCACACTTCGCTCCCTTTGCCACGTTACCCGCGAGACAGGTTGTCCGGGCCAGTCAACATATCGCGAAATGAAAACAAGTGTAGAGTTGCACTCAAATTTCGCGTTAGGAAGTATCATAATCGTCGGTGAATTTCTGCGGTTCTTCACCCATCCTTCTTGGCGTGTCCTGTTAGAAAGCCCGGTGAACGTGAGCTCAGGTGGAGGCATCGGCTGCCTCATTCCACCGGAAGGACTCATGCCCCGGAGTCCGAACGATATGTATATCTGGCAGGTGCTTCTTTCATGTTTCTGTAATGACTCGTACGGCTTGCCTGGCGAATCTTGCTTTCCGTAAATTCCGGCAACCTCCTTGTGAATGAGTATTATTGCTCCCTCTACCCAGGCTGAGATGGCCAGGCCTACTACTCTTTCATCTGACGTATCTGTTTCTCTTGTTAAGATGCTAGCTGCCGTTATCTCTTTCCCATTGCTGCCGACGACGCTGATCGCATGGCCTGAGTTGCTGAATATTTCGGTGCATCAGTGTGTCGTGGGTCCGGAGTCGCTGTGATAAAACTTTGATTGTTATCGTGATAGCTGCTACAGCGTATGTAGCCTGGAGACTCGGCTTTCGATTGATTGCTATTTACACTATTGTTCCCAAAAGCCGTTTTTGGACAGTCCTGCAAATTCACGTGGTATCTTTAAAAAACCCTAGCGTATCCCTGCGGACGCGTTGAGCCATGGCCAAGTTGTTTAATCGCTCGCACCTATCCTTCCGCGTCATGTGGGCAGTGGTTCGGTACCGTGCTGCGTGATTTTGTTTTTTTAAGTCACGTATGACTTAAATCGACAGTCTCCGACCAGATGGCCGAAACACAAAACTTAAGATTGGTTTCGGTTTTGGTTTTTTTTAGGAGTGCTCTTCAAATATTTTCTGTTTTTACTTCCTAAGACTTAGCAATGGGTCGCACATTTGTTAAGTCATCGCTTTTATAATCGGATTTTTATTCCTTGGACAACATAACTAGATGCTGGCGCATGTCGTGTTACGTAAAAAAGGGAACTTTTGTACCTTGTAGCATGAGATGCACCTATAACGCAAACATGTCCCTGAAATGAAATTGTGGCATAGAAAGGAAATAAACTGTTTTTTGCATTAAAAAACAAACAAACAAACAAACAAACAAACAAATTATTGGTTTTTAATGTGTAACCATCTTTTTGGCTAGTGCCCTAGTAAAATCTGTTTGTCACGCGAAAAGTCTAATGCCTTGTATCTGCACAAAAATGCATAATTTGTAAAGTTGGGACATTTAATTGGAATTCCTGTGGCAGAGAACCTTACTCTGCCTACGCGCCAGCATCTCAAAAAGAGACACACAGGACCTTGTGGCGTCAGAACCTTCGGCGAGGTTAGTCTTCCAGACTACGTTGAAAGTGTTCTTGAATTTGGTCCCAAGTTCGCTGTAGAACCAAGGTTGAGCGCGTCAGAACTTCTGAGCATTGTTACGACTTTGCACCACTGCCACCACTATTACGACCTTGAGGTGGTCCCGTAGCGCACGTCACCCGTTTCGTGACAGAGCGTTGGTAGCGAAGACTCCGAGCCAGGCGTCGGTGAGAATAACGAAAGGGATTTTATACACTATATACAGGTCATTATGCAGGACAAGATCGGATCGGCACTGGGGCCTAGAGTGCACAGCAAACGCGACTGTTCCCGCACGGCGACGTCCGGCGAAAACGCGTGACACACACTCCACTCGAGAGCGGCACTCTGCTCCCGGTGGGTCGGCGGATCCGGTTTTCCAGGCGGCGCGTCAGGCCTTATAATGCCCCGAGAAACCATTGTCACTCAAACGGCCCAATATAAAGCCAGCACTCGACGGTCGTCCGAGAGGTCCAACCAGCGACCGCGCTGTCCCCCCCCCCCCCCCCGGTTCAAAGTTGGCGGGCGCGGTGACCTCCAGGCAAAGGGAGGTACGGCGCCGGGCTGTCTGGCACTTGGTTGCAAGTTTGGACATGTCGCTCGCCGATACTTCTCCGCAGGACTCCGCTGCCTGACGGCTCAGCATCTTGACTTGTCAAGGGAGAATTAGAGCGCTGTCCCTTTCGGCGCAGCCCCGGGTTTGTCCAAAGGGCGCTCGCAGGATCAATTCTGCATCTTGTAGATTCGGAATCCGGCCTGGTGGTAATGGCACAACAGCATCCCCGCCATCAGATAAGGCGCCGGGAAGACGAGCTGCCTCCACGTGGCTCGGATACCAGGCGGGCACGTTCGTCAGGCTCGTCCAAGTTCACGTCCAGCGTCTGGACGCCAGGTAACTTCACGTGCCCAGGTCCGACTCGCCAGGACAGGAGCTTTGCTCACCGCGTTGTCGTCAAGGCACCTCGACCAGCTCCGCTCGGGTCGTTCCTAAGCCCTTGCTTCTCGCCACTGGTCCCGGTTGGTCGTTGTGCAGCTTGCAAAACCGACCGGAAAAGGGCAACACCCAACACGAATAAGTGCCCTCTGTCTCCCGTCAAACACCAGACAAGGCCATAATCCAGATCAACCTAACTAAATTGCTATCCCTCTTTTTTGCTCCCGCTACAACAAGAGGCAGGTGTACGATCTGGTACACAAGGCTCAAACAACCAGTTTTCAAATTAACAACACACCAAAATATCAGGAACAATTAATAATCAGCAATAATAATGACAAATAGAATGGTCCCCTTGAAATCACTTGGACCGAAAACATACTACTGAGGAAGCAAATGAGGTCATTCCTTTTTTTCCCGATGATATTTTCGAGGAATCAGAAGCTGCTTAAATTTGCGACCCTGCTTATTCGTGTAGCGGCGGTACAATAAACCAGATTCCTCGTAAAATGAAACCCTCTTTTGTTTCACTCCCAGTTTGACGCTCTTCCTCAGATCGGCTAGTGAACAGTCTTCCTGTTGCTCGCGAATCAGTTTCCCTTTTCAACTGCAGCCTGCTCCTGCCAGCTGGCGGGAACCGGAGCGAGTGTGGAGCCCGCGTCACCTAACTGTGGCGTCGCGTCCATATCATGGCTAGCACTGCACGTGTCAATCCCACTCACTTCCAGGACACGCTCGCCCAGGCCAGCCTCCGAGCTCTGCCTCTCCCGTGCTTGCTCGCCACTCAAGTTACCTTGATCGGTCCGTGTGCCGCACCGCCTTTCGCTCACCGACGCAAAGTCAAGTTCCCTCGACAGCGGGCGCGCTTTGGATCGCCTGAGGGCCATGTACGCCACGTCGGCAAAGAATGATTTTGCCCTGATCCTTCAGCAGCTGCTCCGAGCTATTTGAGAAGAGGTAGGGAAAGTGCTCCGGGAGGACGGCAGACATAGCGGATCCTGTGTTAAGTTTCTCAAACTCTCCTTCAATGATAACCGTTGCGATCGGTAAACAGACACTCTCTTCCTCGGCCACTTGCCGTATCCTTGCGCACTCTCCCGTAAAATCACTCGAGGACACGAAAGACGGGTGGCCAACGTCCATAGTTGCTGCAGAGACCCGAAGTGCAAGGCACTTCTTACCGTTTACCTTAATTTCCTGCACATATGGCTCCAATAGTCGTGTGTTTTTTGTCAGTTTCCTGTATTGTTGCAAAAACAATTTTCTTTTCGCAGTTCGCAGCGATGTGCCCTTCCTTTTTGCAATTGTAGCAGGTTAACGGTTTCCGTTTTTCAAAAGAACGCGTCGTATCGTTTCGCTGTGTGGGACCATCGCTATCATTCTGAGATGCATTCTGTCCTTCCCCTTACAGTTTCTTTGTTAAGGGACTCGTCTTCCCGATACTCGCGACGCGTGTTTTGCTTCCGTTCGTCGGGCCTCCCGGAAAACCCATCTCTGCTATCTGCCTTTTCTACGCGCACTGCCTTGCTGTGCAAGCTGCGGCGGGTGTAATACTCTTCCGCTAACTCTGCTGCCTTGTTTAGCTTAACCTCCTTTAGCCTATCTTGCAGCCAGAGCCTGACCTCCTCATCAATGCAACGGTAGAACTGCTCGAACGCGATGCATTCGACGATTTTGTCGCGGTCGTCGTAAACCTCTTCGCCCTTCAGCCATTCCACCAGGTCGGCTTTTAGACGAAACGCGAAGTCAACATTCGACTCCCTACCCTTTTTTTGCATACCGGAACCTCTGCCGGAAAGCTTCGGGCGACAGTTTGTACTTCCGCAGTAGCGCTTCCTTCACATCACTGTAGCTCTCAAACGCCTTTTTCGATAAGCAAGTTATTACGTCTGATGCCTCCCCAGGAAGCAAGGCTAACAGATTCAGTGCCCAGAGGGATCGCTCAATGCTATTCCGTTCGCACACGTGCTCAAATTTTCACGAGGTATTTGGCCATATCCTCTCCGACGACAAAGGGTGGAAGTTGATCGCGTATTCTTGGAACGTTAGAAGTGAGTCTAGGTGCCGGCGAGCTATTTCGGGTCTCCAACTCTATCATTTTAAGCTCGTGCTCACGACTCTCTCTCCTTTCCTCCCTTTCTTCCTCGCGACGTTCCTTTCTTTCCTTTCCTCCTCGCGACGTTCCTTTTCTGCCTGCCGCTCCCGACGTCCATCGATATCCGCCCAGGCCTCTTCGGCTTCCTCAGCCGTTACGTCCCCAGTCCTCATGACCTCAAGGATCGCATTCTTTCTTTTGGTTGAGCCCAACTCAATGCCCAACTCCTCACAAATTTGGAGAAGTTCCTTGACCTTGTACTTCTCCATCGTTCACACTGTCCTCCTGCTGTTTGCCCTTTTTGAATATACCTGCCGTACGCTACTATAACACTACTAGTAAGACACATGCAAGTATTTCACACACTGCCCCGTTTACCCCCTCAGCATCCCCTGGTTTTCAAAACACTCTCACTAGGCTTGAAACACACAAGGTGCAACACCACACAAGGTGCAACACAATGCAACACCAAATCCTTCCCTAAGCTACTATAACCTGTGTCAGAGAAAGTCTGGTGTTTGAGGTAAACTTCAGGCACTCACCGCGCCGAGGTAGCCGATGCCGGTCAATCCCGTAGCTGCCATCCACTGTTACGACTTTACACCGCTGCCACCACTGTTACGACTTTGAGGTGGTGCCGTAGCGCTCGTCACCCATTTCGTGACAGAGCGTTGGTAGACTCCGAGTCAGGCGTCGGTGAGAATAACGAAAGGGATTTTATACACTATATACAGGTCACTATACAGGACAAGATCGGATCGGCACTGCGGCCGAGAGCGCACAGCAAACGCGACTGTTCCCGCTCGGCGACGTCCGGCGAAAACGCGTGACACATCTCACTCCACTCGAGGGCGGCACTCTGCTCCCGGCGGTCCCAGGTGGCGCGTCGGGCCTTATAATGCCCCGAGAGACCATCATCATCATCATCAGCCTGGTTACGCCCACTGCAGGGCAAAGGCCTCTCCCATACTTCTCCAACAACCCCAGTCATGTACTAATTGTGGCTATGCAGTCCCTGCAAACTTCTTAATCTCATCCGCCCACCTAACTTTCTGCCGCCCCCTGCTACGCTTCCCTTCCCTTGGGATCCAGTCCGTAACCCTTAATGACCATCGGTTATCCTCCCTCCTCATTACATGTCCTGCCCATGCCCATTTCTTTTTCTTGATTTCAACTAAGATGTCATTAAATCGCGTTTGTTCCCTCACCCAATCTGCTCTTTTCTTATCCCTTAACGAGAGACCATTGTCACTCAAACGGCCCAATACAAAGCCAGCACTCGACGGTCGTCCGAGAGGTCCAACCAGCGACCGCGCTGGTCCCCCGGTTCAAAGTTGGCGGGCGCGGTGACCTCCAGGCAAAGGGAGGTACGGCGCCGGGCTGTCTGGAACTTGGTTGCACGTTTGGACATGTCGCTCGCCGATACTTCTCCGCAGGACTCCGCTGCCTGACGGCTCAGCATCTTGACTTGTCAAGGGAGAATTAGGGCGCTGTCCCTTTCGGCGCAGCCCCGGGTTTGTCCAAAGGGCGCTCGCAGGATAAATTCTGCATCTTGTAGATTCGGAATCCGGGCTGGTGGTAATGGTACAACAGCATCGTGCGAAGGATTTCAAAGTGCGCCCCACAAGGTAAAGTGAACCGATGTATCTCTGAAGGGGTCGATGTGGTCTCGCACAACAAACCCATTGTCTTACGTGTACCGGTCACACGCGCAACTTCGTTTTTGATGCAGAACCGACTGTGCGTTTTGCCTACCGACAAGGAATATGGCTTTGTTGTTCTCAAGGAAGGTGATTTTAATAAGAAAGCCTGCTCTGCGATTACCTCTGTGTTCGAGCAGTGTCGTGATATTTCTCTTAGAAAGATCAAGCTAGAAACAAAGACTCTTTGCAAGAAGGCAGACCGTAGTCAGTTGCTTCGTGAAACCGACAAGTCGGGCTGCCTTCGAATTATGTTTAGTGCAAAGACGCACAAATCCGAGTGCCCATTAGGTGTAAAAGTTTGAGAAACAGGGTCATGGCAAAAAAGTTTGTTCTTTTCTAGCAAGAAAAACTCAGAATTCTTATTATTGACGACTCATTCTTGGTTGAGAGCTCCGAAGAAATCGTGGATTTCACGAAAGAAAATTCTGACAAAAGCTTGCTCCTTTGACATAAAGAACTTGTACAATTCATTGGCTCAAAAGAAGTTAATAGCATGCGTAGAAGAATGCATCGACGAGTATGGCGTGGTTGCATTTCAATATTCAGCCGGTTTATCTGTTCAGGGCTTTTTAGATATGCTTCGTCACTACCTTCACTCGACGTATGCAGCATGGAACGACGAAGCATTGATTCAAAAGCAGGGTGTCCGCATCGGTTCATGTTTTGCGCTTATACTAAGTGACTATTTTTTTTTAGCCCACCATAACCAAAACCTGTCGCGTGCCTTCTCGGAGCATAGGGTGGTTAAAGTTGTCCGGTACGTTGATGACCATCTAGTCCTTTTCGAACTAGATACACGTTCTGCAGTAGGGAAGCTTTACAAAGTTTTTCTGCAGGCCTTAGCCCACTTACTCTCACGTTTGAAGAGCCCACTGATAACGTGCTACGTTTCCTAGATATTCAGCTCGAGTTCACGGAACGACACACGTGTTGGGAGTAAACCCAGGGCTAATAAGACCCTGTTGCTGTATCGGTCCGCCCACTCGAAGCTCGTCAAGAGGAGCATACGATTTGTGCTTTGGAAATGCTCTAAGAAAGTCTTGCCACCATAAGATTTATGCAAGTCTTATGGATCAGTCGGGAAGGTTATCATCAGCAGTTTCCGCCGTCAGTGCAGGTTTCGGTCGTAGATGGGGTGCTAAAGAATGCGGTTCAGACAGTATAACTCGGGACGCGGCATATTAACAGACGGAACGCGGATTGAAGGTAGCGGTAGTGCCTTATCTCTATTGAAGGACACATAGTCTGTGGGATCGCACGCGCATCCCGATATCTCCGGTGCGGCCACGCGCTTATCATGCGATAATCATGTGCTCGCTCGCGAAGGGTAGTGGGGAGCGGGCACGTTCGCCGCTCCCGCTGCTCTTCGCGCCTGGCCGCGACACCGAAGCCAAGGCACCCCGTTCCCTCCTTTTTCTTTCTTGGAATCGGGGAGACTCCCTCTCCGCTGCTCGGGGAGAAGCGCTTTTCTCCCGGTGCATCTTTGTCTTTCGACTGAGGAACTTGCGAGTGGCCGCATCTCAATTCAGCCGGTGAGACAACCGCACGCAGTCCCCCTGCTGCGCTCGGCTTTCGTGAGCGAGTGACCGCCCCAGGGCCCGAGCGCGGATCCACAGCTGAACTCTCACCAGCCTATTTTGTGGTTCCAACATTGTGCGGTTTATTTCGCCTCAGACGCGCGGAACGCTCCGCCGCTGTGGTTTTGCATTTGTGTTTGCTGTTGTTGTCCAGTTGGTACTTGTATCTTAAGGTGAATAAGCACCTTAAGTCGAGACTCACCCTGTCCCCCTGGCCTGAACCCGCCGTAGTCGCAACTCACTGCGAACCGCGGCTTAGGGGTCACAGCTCTGACTGTTAGGGCTAATGCGAATGTGCTCGCGAGCGACTGCCGCTCTGCCGGCGCTGTGCGATCCAGAGAAGGGTCAGGTGCGCACGCGCGAACTTGAGTAATACCCCTATAAGTCTTAAGAAAATGGTTAGCCGTGTGGACAAAAAAGGGTTCTCTTCAGTGCCAGGAAAACTCTCGTAAATAGGTCGGTTAACGGACCCGTACCACAGGCCAGTTGTCGGATGTTCTACGGATCATCGTAAAGCACCAGTTGGTTGCGTAGAAGCTGTTGTTTAGCAGCTTCCGCTGTCCTGTGGGAAAAATACATCGGACAGAAAGGAAGGTGTCTTACTGACCGGCTACGAGAACATAGTCTACACGTGAGAAATAAGGAATACGGTCATTTGTCTGCTCACTGTCAGGAATGCGGCTGTGCGCCGGCGTACGAGTCCTGCCATGTTCTTGCGAAGCACAAAGATAAAGATATGCGAGAGATTAGTGAAGCTCAGGCTATCTGTCGGAATAGTGATACGCCTGTTAGTGCCCTTTCGGTCGACGTGTTAGATAAGGAGATTACCTTTTTGAATGGTTAAAACTTGGATGATGTGGTGCCACTGTGCATGGGTTAAATAGGTGGTTATTGCCTGAAAATGAAGCTGAAGTTTGCGCATTATGCTGTCATATCCCTTCTGTCCTTGTTCGGTGGCGCGAAACATGCTTTCCTTGTCAGTTTGCCAAGATTCTCAACAAAAGGCAATAATAGCGTAAATGTAGATGACTGGTAGTTTTATAAGCAATAAGTAACTATTGAAAAAAATGATATTAAAATTAATATATGGGGTTTTACGTGCCAAAACCGCTTTCTGATTATGAGGCCGCCGTAGTGGGGGACTCCGGAAATTTCGACCGCCTGGAGTTCTTTAACGTGCACCTAAATCTAAGTACACGGGTGTTTTCGCATTCCGCGCCTATCGAAATGCGGCCGCCGTTGCCGGGATTAGATAGATTAGATAGGTAACTTAGAACGTACTGATACCACTAAACTATACTATAACAAATACAAAATATTAACAGCATCAAAACTTCACACTTACAAATTATTCCTCGAAATTTCACGGCAATTCTGGGAAGACAAATGTTCCTTCCAAAGTAAATACCATGGCAGAACGACAAATTATAACCTCAGAAAAACTCTGATAGAAAGACCACGTTGCAGAACGAAATACGGAGATCAAAAACTAGCAGTTCAACTTCCTAACCTTCTAAACGACTACCCCTTGGTATTGGACCTGCTAAATTCTGGAATATCAAAGCAAAGCTTTAAGAAAACGGTAAAAGAATTGTTACTATCCGAAGACTAATAGAAATGTTGAACTACAGGTATAGAAAATTTTGTTCATGTTTCTTGTTGTTGTTTTTAGAAAACTGTGTAAACTTTAACCTTTCAGCTACAGGTGTGGAAAATTTCGTACATACTTTTTTTGTCGTTGTTGTGCTTCAATTGATTAGGAAACTGTATAAACTTTAACCTTTTTTTTCTTTCTTCTTACGCGAATTGTGTACTCAAGTGTTGAAAATGTGTACTACTTTAATTTCATGTGTGACCTCCTGAAAGCCTGCCACTGCCATGTTGCTGCCAATGTACGGGTGGCACGGCCTAGTCAGGCAAATGTTTTGCCTTTAGCCGTGTCCCCTAAGACAATCTGTTCATTGTCTTAAATAAATCAATAAAGAAAGAAAGAAAGAAAGAAAGAAAGAAAGAAAGAAAGAAAGAAAGAAAGAAAGAAAGAAAGAAACAAAGAAAGAAAGAAAGAAAGAAAGATCCCGCGACCTCATGCGCAGCAGCCCAACACCATAAAAAATGATATTGATCGAAGAGGATACTCATAGGGATACATAGGGCTAAATTGAAAATGCATAGGGGTGGCCCAACTGAAATTTGAGGGTGTTCCAAGTAAAATATGACGTTGGGCGTACTTTAGGATCGGGGGTGGGCAAACTTTAAATTTGGGGGTGGGCCAAGCGAGTTTTCGGGGGTAGGTCAACTTGAAATTTGGGGGTGCGCCAACTTTAGTTAGGGGTGGCCGAACTGATATTTGGGGGTGGCCGAATCGAACTTTCGAGGTGGGCCAACTGGAAATTTTTGGGTATCCTTACGCATACTTTAACTCCAGTAGAGTTTGCATACGTTTTGAGTGATAAAGGGGCAGTAGGGTGAAGGCACACAACGGGCAGAAATGACAAATTAGTACTAGGCATTCGTTCCTCGACAGGGCTCAATGGAGTTCAAAGAGGGATCGCTGTCTTATGATGAAAAAACAGTGTGCCTTACCGCTTAAATTATGTTTGCTTTCTTTGAAGACCAACTGCATCAAAATTACGGGCAGCAAAAGTGGCCTTGTTTCAGAAAGTGAAGCAAGAGTAACCTTCGCGGAACATATTACGCTTGAAACAAAAGGGGGTGCGTTAGCAAAAGCTAGACAAAGAGATGTTATTGGCAATGAAACTGACAGAAACGCTACTCACTTGCTGAAATGGCGCGGGATTCAGATTATGAAGAATTAGCTAGCTCAAAAGATTGAAAATACGTTCGGACTCTTGTCATATCCGCTAACTACGGTGTGTACGCGCCGTGTCCTTAGGTGATGCTGGCTGGTAAAAAAACAATAAAAGACAATTACCAGCCCCGCATGTGTGCCTATATTGCTATTATAACATATACGCTACTCGTTTATAACCGACTTTGCCGACGTAAAATTTAGTTGTAGTTAGACTTTACATGGGATATAAAGCGCCCTTTGGTTTTGAGTACTTCGAAGTGATCTCGACACTTCAGACAGGATGCTGTTTAGAGACCCGCACGCATTTGCGAAAGTATTCCGTAGGCATCCAGATGTAGACATGCTTAAGCGGGCACTGAACACTGAACCGCGTTTTGTGGTTGCTCTCATGACTAATGAACCTCACAGTCAGCTGCTTAAAATTTAGTATATTGCCTAGAAGTACAAAATGGCTGTATCGCTGGTGCTGAAGTCAGAGTGACAGCAGGGACCAGTTCCGAGCAAACAAAAGCACTGCAGCGTCTATTCGCGTTGGTTTAGTACCAGTCACAGGAAAGGGTACCCAAGTTCTGAGCATGCGCGCCGCAGGTGCTGCACGCGTCACATCGCTTATCTGTACGACACATCTCCCTTTCTTGAACTGACAAACTTGAAACCACGTCAAAGTTCCACTCATATTTCGCAACACTGTTCAGCCATGAAAAAGAACAGTTTGTTAACACAATCACAACGTTTAGAGTTCCATCACGGAACCTGTACAAAGTTCTCGTCATACCCCAATCGCCGTGGTTCTCTTTTCTCGCTGGGATCTTCTTGGCGCTGGTGTCGGTGCCGAGGGTGCAGTGGTAGTTGCGCTTGCAACACATGGTTGTACCTGGAGTCCTTTGGCATGTCATCACTAGGTGCAATGACGAACGGCTCAGCCGTCGCCCTGAGGTGTTGTCGGTTGCGTCGCAAAACACTTGTATCTTCGGTGACAACCTGGTAAGACCTTGGTAGATCCGTAGCTTTGAGAACCCTGGATTTTGGCGACCAAGAGCCTCCTCGTACTCTGACAACCTGGCCTCCTTGAAGCTGGGGAAGACTATGTGTCGGGGATCGGTACTGTTTTTGCTTTCTTACCGACTTGCGTGGAGCTTGGTTGAACTCTGGAAGAGGTGTCCGAAGTCGCCGGCCCTGAAGTAACTCTCCATGTGACTGACCGTCTTCTAGCGGACTGCTTCAGTAACTAAGCAATCCAAGCTAGAAATCCTCGTTCATTTCACTAGTCGTTAGAATTCTCTTTACTATTTGGGCATCTTTTACCGCGAGGTCATTCGAGCGAGGAAGCCTCGGGCTGGGCGTGACGTGCTTAAAGTTGCACTTTGTAAACTATGCAAACTTGTGACTTCTAAACTGTCGTCCATTGTCTGTGCAGACTACGATAGGTCATCCATACCTTGCGAACACAGCACTGAGCTTCCTTATAACAGCAACCGTCGTTGTGTCCCGTAAATGTTCTACTTCTGGAAAGTTTGATAGCACATCAAAGACAAAAAGGTATGATTTTCTAGCCCACTGAAATATATCTACACCTACTAGGTACCATGCATGTTCAGGCACTCGGCGATCCATGAGCGGCTCACTTTGTCGTCGATATGCGTACTTCTGACAAACTGCGCATCTCTTGATGGGGGCTTCGATGTCAGCGCGAAGGCCAAGCCAAAACAGGAACGTATGCGCTCGAGATATGCATTTATTTATACCTAAGGGGCCTTCGTGAATTTTTCGAAGTAGCTCAGGACGCCTGCTTGGTGGTATCACAGCTTTGCATCCCTTCAGCAACACACCGCTCACAACGACTAGTTCATTTTCGAAGTGCTCTAGTATTCCAAGGACTGGATGATTACTTTGTAAGGAATGACTGACTTGTCTCAAGTAGGCGTCCTTACTAGTTTGTTCTGCCAAACGCTTCAAAGTTGCTTCGTTGACAAGTAATGAATTACAGCCTGAATTTCCACGCCATCGTCGGCGTTGCCCTACTCAGGGTTTTCGACGCTCGCTCGAGACAGCATGTCAGCGACTACCAAGCATTTCCCTGAAACAAAGTGAAGCTTGTAGTGGTATCTAAGCAAATGAAGGAATATCGCTGCAATCGATCTGGGCGGCATCTCTCCAATCGGCTTTCAAGAGATTGCGATTAATGGTAGGTGGTCTGTCTCAAGGACAACATTGCGTCCGTACACAAAATGATGAAGCTTTTCGCATCTGAAGACGACAGCTATCGCCTCATTTTCCATCTGGGAGCATCTTCTTTGTGCTTCAGTTAGGACGCGTGAGGCATAAGCAATGGGTTTCCACGTAACGTTGCCAGAGAGCTGAACCTATACCACATTGAGAGGCCTCCGATGCTATCTTCGTAATTCTTCGTAAAAGGCGTTTACAGGTTTCTGTTCTTTGTGTGGGTTACTCTGGGTAGACTGTGATGCTGGATGTGCAACTATAAATCTGCGTGGTTGAGTCTCTGCATGCGTTTACTCATGAAACCTTGCAAAATTTTGGGGAGATATGATAGAGTTAAGTGGCATGGGCAGAGAAAGTGGACGACTACTCACGCTGGAGAACAATGCTGTCCTGCCCTGAATGCCTGGCCTGAACCTTAATTCTTTCTGAGGAGAAGATTCATCCAAATAAGGAATGCATCAACTAGGCGAAGAGATACAGGGCCTGGATTAATCGCCACTGTTATCGGGTTAGCTGAAGTCGTGTGTTATGAATGTGCAGGTGTGGCGATTAAAATGAGTTTGACTAAATGTCCCGTGGTTAATTTGCCCCAGTCGATATATGTAGAAGCAGATTGACGTAATAGTTCTGCGGAAACCCGCAAGGTGGAGAGAAGTGATTAGAAGAATATAGAATCATAGCTTGGCTAGCCGTTGCCGTTCAGGATCAACATATGGGCGCTTCGTACGGTGCATTAGTTTTCCTGGGAGGCGGCAGTACATAACGGTGGGCAGCCACTATGTATTTAAGCTGTTGTGTAGCACGAGTGCCTAACGTACACTGCTGGATCTTCTAGATAGGTAGCCTTGGATTGGTCTGCGATAGGATAGGATAGATAAACTTTAATAAAAGAATAATCAAAACAATTGCTAATGGTCTGGGTCGCTACTCCAACGCTCCGCTGCCTCGCAGGGTCGTCTGCGACAGCAGGCGTTTGGTGCGTTGCGACACCACGTACCCGAGCACACGAGGGTTGGACCCTCCCGCGTGTAGCCGTGCGCGGCTTAGCCATGTCCGGGGAAAGGGGGATCTTGGGGGTTGAGCCGATGCCGGGTGTCCGGACCTTTAAGGCCCCCCGGCGGAGGCAACACACCTCTTTGGCCTCTGCTTCACGTAGACGGCACCCCCGGACTCACCCATCTGGGAGAAACCGGTAGTTGCCTTTTCCTGTCTCTCTCTCTCTGTAGCCTTCGTCTTTCCCTTACTTTGCACCTTTCCTGTCTTCTTCTGGCTTCCCCTTTGCTTCCAATTTTTCCAGGCAGCAAGGGTTAACCTTGTGTGAATAGCCAACCTAGGTTATTTATTATTTGGTTATGGCGGTAATGTACAGCTGGCGTTTGCAGGCCGTGTTTCACAGGTCCTGCAGCGTTCCCTTGTAGGACTCCACGGTGGGTGGCTGGCGTTACTGCCAAAATCTCGCATATCTTTATGGTTTGCTCTTTCCCCCCCACTCCCTGATCGACCTCAGAAAAGAGGGCGCACCGATGAAGTATTCCAATTTTTTGGTCGGTAAAAAGAATCTTTCCCTCGTTTCCACGTGATCCATTCTGAAAAACTAGCTAAACCAGTGCGAACAATCTCACCATTCCTTGTATCGAAGTCTCTTACCGAAGTTTTTGGTCCAGGTTATAAGGCGTCGAGGATGGCTAGCGGTGACCTCCTCTTGGGGCTCCGCGATCAGAAGCAATTTGGGAAACTGCCTAAACTGGTATCAATTGTGGAGACCCAAGTAGTAGTAACCCCGCACCGCACGGTGAATACCACCCGCGGCGTTGTCTCGGACGATGATTTGCTGGATCTCACTGAGGATGAACTCTTGGAGGGCTTCAGTGAACAGAATGTTATAAATGTCAAAAGAATTAAGATGAGGCGAGATGGCAAAGAAATCCAAACCAAACAATTGATAATCGCCTTAGGTTTGAGTGTCCTGCCCGAGTCAATCGAGGCAGGGTACATCAAGCTCCGTGTTAGGCGACATGTGCTCAACCCCCTCAGATGTTTCAAATGCCAACGCTTCGGCCACAGTTCGCAGAGCTGCCGAGGACGCCAAAGCTATGCGAAATGCAGTGTCCATGAACCCACATCTGCAGCTTGCGAGAACACTCTCCATTGTGTAGAGTGTGATGGGAAGCACGCCGCGTACTCGCGGTCGTGCCCATCCTGGAAAAATGAAGAACTTGTTACAATCAAAGTCAAGGAAAACATAACTTTCAAGGAGGCACGCAGGCGGGTTTCATACCTGCCCAAGAACACCATTGCCGATGTGACGCGTCAGGGGGCAGCGACACAACGGCCTACGGCAGCTGTCCGACAGTGAGGCGGCAGTGACGCCATCCCCCCCCCTTCCCTCCGCCCCCCCCCCCCGGGCGGCTGCAGCTAGCGCTGCTACGCCAACCCAGCAGAAGGGGCCATCTACCTCCGGGCAGGTGACTTCAAAGGCCTCGTCCAACGTGCCGAGGCCTTCACGCCAAATAAAGCGCTCGGAAGAGCGCGTGTCCAGCGCCTCGCAAGAGGCGATGGACACAACCACCAGCGAGATGGCGCCACCAGCACCTAAGGAACGGTGCAGCACTCTCGATCAATCCAAAAGAGAAAAAACTCCCGTCACGGCGCTAATCCTCGTCTCTCCAACACACAGCACTCAGCACATATAGCATAATGGATACACAAATACTACAGTGGAATGTTAGAGGAGTTGTACATAACCTCGACGGCATTACAGAACTACTACACAAACACAATCCCAAGTTGCTGTGTTTTCAAAAGACACGTCTAAAACGCACGCAAACAAACTTTTTTCGCCATTATACAATTTTCCGCAAGGACCGTAATTAGGCTAACACCTCATCCGGCGGTGTAGCAATTCTTGCAGACAAGTCCGTAGCTTGTCGCCAGGTAGCCTTACAGACAGCCCTCGAGGCAGTGTCGATTAGAGGGATTATTTTCAATAAGTTGGTAACTGTCTATTCCATATATATATCTCCAAGCTATCACCTCCAAAAAACCGATTTCTACACCCTCATAAATCAGCTGCCGGAACCCTACATACTTGTGGGTGATTTGAACACCCACAACACGTTGTGGGGAGAAGCGCGTTTCGATGAAAGAGGGCGACGCATTGAAAATTTTGTCCTTACATCAGGTGCCTGCCTGTTTAATAAGAAGGAACCAACTTATTGCAGCCTTCAACACAATTCATATTCATCCATAGACCTAGCAATAGGCTCTGCTTCTGTTCTGCCTCATCTGGAATGGAATGTGATCAATAATCGTTTGGAAGTAACCACTTCTCTGTAACAGTAAACTTAATAGCGCAGCCTGGCAACCCTCCCCGTCTTCCCATTTGGAATTTAGCATCAGCTGACTGGGAGCATTTTAAAGAATCAACGCATTTATCACCCGATTTTATAAACAATTTTAGTATAGATGAAGCTGTCGCATATTTTACCGCTTTTATTATTGATGCTGCTGAAAAGTTTATCCCGTAAACAAATGGTGGTTCACATAAAAGACGTGTTCCCTGGTGAAATGAAAACTGTAGAGATGCGCGAAAGAGGCAGAATAAGGCATAGGGCATATTGTGCCGATTGCCGAATACAAAAAATCTTATTAAATTTAAGCACATAAAGTCACAGGGAAGGCGGATACGACGTCAGGCGAAGAGAGAAAGCTGAGTGAGGTTCATTTCAGGTATAACTTCGTACACACAGGAGGCGAAAGTTTGGAATAGCGTAAGGAAGGTAAAAGGGCAGCAAATAAATGTGTTGCCTTTGGTGAACGATCATGGGAATACCTTAGAAGAACAGGCAGACACCCTATGGGAGCACTTTGAGCATGTGTCAAGCTCAATGCACTACTCAAAATCCTTCAAGTACAGACAAATAGAAGAACGTGAAGTATTTCAGCGGAAATCCCCACAAAACGCACCATACAACCGTCCTTTCTGTATTGCCGAGCTGAGAGCTGCCTTGATCGTATGCAATAGCTCTGCACCGGGACCTGATAGAATAACGTACGACATGATTAAGAACGTACACACTGACACACAACCGTCACTACTTGCACTTTTTAACACTATTTGGGATGTTGGATATCTTCCAGCTGCATGGAAAGAAGCGATCGTGGTCCCCATTTTGAAGCAAGGTAAAGGTCCTTCGTCAGCTGCAAGCTACCGCCCGATAGCTCTCACGAGTTGCCTTTGTAAACAGTTTGAGAAAATGATTAACCGGAGACTCATGCATATCCTTGAAATGAACAATATACTTGATTCCTACCAGTGTGGCTTCAGAGAGGGTCGGTCCACAACCGACCATCTCGTGCGCAATGAGGGGAATATTCGTGACGCGTTTGTATACAAACAGTTTTACTTATCGATATTCCTCGATATGGAGAAGGCGTACAACACAACATGGCGGTACGGGATCTTGCGAGGGTGGTCAGGAATGGGCATCCGTGGCAACATGCTAAACATGATAGAAAGTTGTCTGTCCAATCGTACCTTCCGCGTGAAAGTCGGGAATGTACTCTCACGTCCGTTTATACAGAAAACTGGTGTACCCCAGGGAGGTGTGCTTAGCTGCACATTCTTTATAGTTAAGGTGAACATACTCCGCGCTTGATTCATCATCAACATCAGCCTGGTTACGTCCACTGCAGGGCAAAGGCCTCTCCCGTACTTGTCCAACTACCCAGGTCATGTACTAATTGTGGCCATGTTGTTCCTGCAAACTTCTTAAGCTCATCCACCCACCTAACTTTCTGCCGCCCCCTCCTACGCTTCCCTTCCCTTGGAATCCAGTCCGTAACCCTTAATGACCATCGGTTATCTTCCCTCCTCATTACATGTCCTGCCCATGCCCACTTCTTTTTCTTGATTTCAACTAAGATGTCATTAACTCGCGTTTGTTCCCTCACCCAATCTGCTCTTTTCTTATCCCTTAACGTTACACCTATCATTCTTCTTTCCATAGCTCGTTGCGTCGTCCTCAATCTGAGTAGGACCCTTTTTGTAAGCCTCCAGGTTTCTGCCCCGTAGGTGAGTACTGGTAAGACACAGCTATTATACACTTTTCTCTTGAGGGATAATGGCAATCTGCTGTTCATGATCTGAGAATGCCTGCCAAACGCACCCCAGCCCATTCTTATTCTTCTGATTATTTCCGTCTCATTATCCGGATCCGCGGTCACTACCTGTCCTAAGTAGATGTATTCCCCTTACCACTTCCAGTGCCTCGCTACCTATCGTAAACTGCTGTTCTCTACCGAGACTGTTACGCATTACTTTAGTTTTCTGTAGATTAATTTTTAGACCCACCCTTCGGCTTTGCCTCTCCAGGTCAGTGAGCATGCATTGCAGTTGGTCCCCTGAGTTACTAAGCAAGACACTATCATCAGCGAATCTGAAGTTACTAAGGTATTCTCCATTAACTCTTATCCCCAATTCTTCCCAATCCAGGTCTCTGAATACCTCCTGTAAACACACAGTGAATAGCATTGGAGAGATCGTATCACCCTGCCTGATGCCTTTCTTTAAGGAGCACTACGGTGGCTGTGGAGCCGCTATAGATATCTTTCAGTGTGTTTACATACGGCTCGTCTACACCCTGATTCCGTTATGCCTCCATGACTGCTGAGGTTTCGACTGAATCAAACGCTTTCTCGTAATCAATGAAAGCTATATATAAGGGTTGGTTATATTCCGCACATTTCTCTATAACCTGATTGATAGTGTGAATATGGTCTATTGTTGAGTAGCCTTTGCGGAATCTGCCTGGTCCTTTGGTTGACAGAAGTCTAAGGTGTTCCTGATTCTATTTGCAATTACCTTAGTAAATACTTTGTAGGTAACGGACAGTAAGCTGATCGGTCTATAATTTTTCAAGTCTTTGGCGTCCCATTTCTTATGGATTAGGATTATGTTAGCGTTCTTCCAGATTCCGGTACGCTCGAAGTCATGAGGCATTGCGTATACAGCGTGGCTAGTTTTTCTAGAACAATCTGCCCACCATCCTTCAACAAATCTGCTGTTACCCGATCCTCACCAGCTGCCTTCCCCCTTTGCGTAGCTCCCAAGGCTTTCTTTACTTATTCCAGCGTTACTTGTTGGATTTCAAATTCCTCTAGACTATTCTCTCTTTCATTATCGTCGTGGGTGCCACTGGTACTGTATAAATCTCTATAGAACTCCTCAGCCACTTGAACAATCTTATCCATATTAGTAATGATATTGCCGGCTTTGTATCTTAACGCATACATATGATTCTTTCCTATTCCTAGTTTCTTCTTCACTGCTTTTAGGCTTCCTCCGTTCCTGAGAGCATGTTGAATTCTATCCACATTATACTTCCTTATGTCAGCTGTCTTACGCTTGTTGAGTAAATTCGAAAGTTCTGTCAGTTCTATTCTAGCTCTAGGGTTAGAGGCTTTCATACATCGGCGTTTCTTGATCAGATCTTTCATCTCCTGCGATAGCTTACTGGTATCCTGTCTAACGGAGTTGCCACCGACTTCCATTGCAGACTCCTTAATGATGCCCATAAGATTGTCGTTCATTGCTTCAACACTAAGGTCCTCTTCCTGTGTTAAAGCCGAATACCTGTTCTGTAGCTTGATCCGGAATTCCTCTATTTTCCCTGTTACCACCTACTCATTGATCGGCTTGTTAAGTACCAGTTTCTTCCGTTCCTTCCTCAAGTCTAGGCTAATTCGAGTTCTTACCATCCTATGGTCACTGCAGCGCACCTTGCCGAGCACGTCCACATCTTGTATGATGCCAGGGTCGGCGCAGAGTATAAAGTCTATTTCATTTCTAGTCTCGCCGTTCGGGCTCCCACACGTCCACTTTCGGCTATCCCGCTTGCCGAAGAAGGTATTCGTTATCAGCATATTATTCTGTTCTGCAAACTGTACTAATAACTATCCCCTGCTATTCCTAGTGCCTATGCCATATTCCCCACTGCCTTGTCTCCAGCCTACTTCTTGCCTACCTTGGCATTGAAGTCGCCCATCAGTACAGTGTATTTTGTTTTGACCTTACCCATCGCCGATACCATGTCTTCATAGAAGCTTTCGACTTCCTGGTCATCATGACTGGATGTAGGGGCGTACACTTGTTCGACCTTCAATTTGTACCTCTTATTAAGGTTCACAACAAGATCTGCCACCCTGTTCGTTAGTGCTATAGAATTCCTGTACGTTACCAGCATTAATCAGGAATCCGACTCTTAGTTCTCGCCTCTCCACTAAGCCCCGGTAGCACAGGACGTGCCCGCTTTTTAGCACTGGACATGCTTCATTTGTCCTCCTAACTTCACTGAGCCCTATTATATCCCATTTACAGCCCTCTAATTCCTCCGATAGCACTGCTAGACTCGCCTCACTAGATAACGTTCTAGCGTTAAACGTTGCCAAGTTCAGATTCCAATGGTCGCCTGCCCGGATATGTATAGGTTCCTGTAAGTGCCTGTCTGGAGTCTACGCCAGGCAGCGGTATCCTCTGTCTTTAGAGTTCGATGGGGTGATTGATATGGTCACGTGGTGGTGAGGTTGAAGAACACAGTAGCAATACTGTGAAAGACAGAACTAACTTTAATTGGGCGAACCTGTGCTTACAAAAATAGGCTACACTTATAGCACAACGATAGCGGCGAACACGGTCGGCGATCGTTGAAAATCTGATGAGCGGGTCAAGCGCGTCGGCTTTTATACATCAGTAGTCGAATGTTCCAGAGTAATCGCTGGGACCCGCGTGCCTTTCACAAAGTTCTACATTATTCACGTCGCGCACTCATGCAATCAGATTACACAAGGTTCTGTCATAGACAGCGGATGGAACCATCGATAACGTTCCAGAAACTTCCGATACATGCAGGCGCGTACTGCGCTGTGCGATAACATTTGTTAGGCGGTAAAACGTGTCGCCCGATCAAGACAAGTACACGTCTCAATAACCGCCTGTTAAACACCATCGACCCAATGCTGCACACAAACGAAAGTAATAAAGAAGCACTCGTAGCAAAGAAAAAAAAATAAATTATGGGGTTTTACGTGCCAAAACCACTTTCTGATTATGAGGCACTCCGTAGTGGGGGACTCCGCAAATTTCGACCACCTGGGGTTCTTTAACGTGCACCTAAATCTAAATACACGGGTGTTTTCGCATTTCGCCCCCATCGAAATGCGGCCGCCGTGGCCGGGATTCGATCGCGCCACCTCGTGCCCAGCAGCCCAACACCATAGCCACTGAGCAACCACGGCGGGTACGTAGCAAAGAAAACAACAAAATAAGGAACAATTCGTTAGCGTCCATAAAAGAGTTTAAGACGCACCACGTGGACCACTTCAGATCGTGCGTGGCGCCCCTGTGAATGTGAAATGCCGTCTAGCACGACCTCATAGTCCAGTGCGCCAATACGTCGGATGACCTTGTAGGGTCCGAAATAGCGTCGCAGTAGTTTCTCACTGAGTCCTCGTCGGCGTATCGGGGTCCATACCCAAACACGGTCGCCGGGCTGGTACTCGACGAAGCGTCGTCGGAGGTTGTAGTGTCGGCTGTCAGTACGCTGCTGGTTTTTGATCCGTAGGCGGGCGAGTTGTCGGGCTTCTTCGGCGCGCTGGAGATAGGTAGTGACGTCAAGATTCTCATCGTCAGTGACGTGCGGCAACATGGCGTCGAGCGTCGTCGTCGGGTTCCTGCTGTAAACCAGATTGAACGGCGTGATCTGTGTTGTTTCTTGCGCCGCCGTGTTGTAAGCGAATGTTACGTACGGCAGGACGGCATCCCAGGTCCTGTGTTCGACGTCGACGTACATTGCTAGCATGTCGGCGAGGGTCTGATTCAGCCGCTTCGTAAGACCATTCGTCTGTGGCTGGTAGGCCGTTGTCCTCCTGTGCCTTGTCTGACTCTATTGTAGAATGGCTTGGGTGAGCTCCGCTGTAAAGGCCGTTCCTCTGTCGGTGATGAGGACTTCTGGGGCGCCATGTCGCAGCAGGATGTTTTCGACAAAGAATTTCGCCACTTCGGCTGCGCTACCTTTCGGAAGTGGTTTAGTTTCAGCGAAGCGGGTGAGGTAGTCCGTCGCCACGACGATCCACTTATTTCCGGTTTTTGACGTCGGAAAGGGTCCCAACAAGTCCATCCCGATCTGCTGGAATGGTCGGCAAGGAGGCTCGATTGGCTGTAGTAATCCGGCTGGCCTTGTCGGTGGTGTGTTGCGTCGCTGACAGTCTCGGCATGTTCTGAGATAACGGGCGACGTCGGCGGTCAGGTGCGGCCAATAATACCTTTCCTGTATCCTGGATAGTGTCCGGGAAAATCAGAGGTGTCCAGCGGTCGGATCGTCATGTAGGGCGTGCAATACTTCTGGACGCAGTCCTGACCGGACAACAAGAAGGTAGTTGGCGCGCACTGGTGAGAAGTTCTTCTTTACGCGTAGGTTGTTTTGAAGCGAGAACGAAGACAATCCTCGCTGAAATGCCTTAGGGACAACGTCGGTGTGCCCTTTCAAACAAGGCGTTTTAGCTCTGGGTCTGCTCGCTGCTGTTTAGTGAAGTTTTCCGCGTTTATTATTCCAAGGAAGGCGTCGTCGTCCTCGTCGTCTTGCGGTGGGGGATCGATGGGGGCGCGTGATATGCAGGCGGCGTCAGAGTGTCTCCTTCCGGGCTTCCGTTCCGTTCCGTTCCAAAAACTTTTATTTCCATCAGAGAAGGAGACCCCCTACTCCCTGCCCCTGGCGCTCAGGCCTAGGGACAGGGGTGGGAGTCTCCGCGACTAGATGCAGGCAAAGAGTTGTTGACTCTTCGCGGCCTCTGCCGCCAGATGGATGGCTCTCCTCTGCATGGCGGGGTCCGCGCTTTGCAGAAGGGTGTCCCAGGCTTCTCTACTATTTATTCCTTCCTTGACACCTGGGGAGTCTACGCATTGCCAGATTATATGGTCGAAGGTCCCCCTCTCCCCGCATCTCTTACATTTATCGTCTATATCTTCGTCTTTCAGTACGTTTGACGCCCATACTGGATTTATGTAGTTTCCTGCGTGCAGTCTGCGCCAGGCTCTCGCCTCTCTATTTCCGAGCTCCTTGTCCGGAGGGGGGACAGTTCTACGCTGAAGCTTATAGTTTTCAATTATTTCTGTGTAGGTCTGTAGTCTCTCGTCTAGTTCCTTGCAAGCGGGCGGCTCTGTTCCTGCCCGGAAGTAGAGATCTCGGGCTAGGAAGTGTGCCGCCTCGTTGCCTGGGACCGACGCGTGAGCTGGTGCCCATACGAGGCTGATTTTTCTGTCAATTTTCTTTCCTGTTAATATTCGTATCGCTTCTGGTGCGATTCTGCCTTTTCCGTAATTGTGGATGGTTGTTTTGCTGTCGCTTATTATGTAGCTCGCCTTGGTCCCGACACAAGCAAGCGCGATTGCTACTTCTTCCGCTGCTTCCGGATTGCGGCTGCGTATTGTTGTTGCTGAGACTGCTTCGCCTTGGCCATCTACCACTGAGGCTACTGCCGCACCCAGTTTGCCGCTGGCCGCATCCGTGTACGCCACTATCTCCCTGTCTATTTCGCTGAAGCGTCTGACCAGTGCTTCGGCTCTCTTTTCTCTCCTTTCTTTGTTGAAGGTGGGGTGTATGTTTTTGGGAAGTGGGTCTATCCTTAGCTGTTCTCTGATTTCTCTTGGGATGTCACGTTTCTTTTGCATGCCTCTGTCTGTGTGCAGCCCCACCATGTTCAGGATAGCTCTGCCTGTATATGTTTGGCTGAGTCTTTCCTGTTGGGCGGTTTTAACTGCTTCGGCTGTTTCTTGCCAAGTATTGTGAATTCCCATTGTTAGGAGTCTCTCAGTAGAGGTGCTTATGGGTAGTCCGAGTGCTCGTTTATAGCATCTTCTGATTATCGAGTCTAATTTGTCTCTTTCTGAAGCCCGGATGTTAAGGTATGGTGTGGCGTAGCTAAGTCTGCTGATGACGTACGCTTGTACTAGCTTAACGAGGCTTCTTTCTCTTAGCCCTCTCCCCTTGAGAGCTATTCTTCTGAATATCCCGGTGACTTGTGCTGCATAACCTTCCAGTTTCCTTATGGTTTCGTCGTTGTATCCATTGCATTGGATGAAAAGTCCTATTATTCTTATCTTATCTACTTTGGGTACTGGTTTGCCCCCAACCGTGATGTTGAGATCGCTGTCTCTTTTCAGCCTTAATGATTTGGGGTTGTACATTAAGAGTTCCGATTTTTCTGGTGAGCAAGTAAGCCCCCTAGTTGCTGTATACTCAATTACTGTGTCCGCGGCTGTTTGCAGTTTGTTTTCTATTTCCGCGTCGTTACCTTTGTGTATCCAAACATTTATATCGTCTGCGTAGATGCTGAAGTTTAAATTTTCTATTTTCCTGAGTTTAGCCGGGAGGCCCCTCATAGCCAGATTGAAGAGGAGTGGGGAGAGTACAGATCCTTGCGGGGTACCTCTGTTTCCCAGTTCTATTTCTTCCGATTCCAAATCCTGGTATCTAATCTTTGCCGTCCTGTTTGTCAGGAAGTTCTTTATATAGTTGTAGGTTCTGCATCCTACACCTATTTCTTCCATTTCTGTCAGGATTGCCTCGTGTTTGACATTGTCAAAGGCTTTCTTGAGGTCTAGAGCTAGGATTGCTTTTATATCTCTCGATCTTGAGTTTATGATGTCGTGCTGAAGCCGCAGCATCACGACCTGGGTACTTAAGCCCGGTCGGAATCCAACCATCTCATTCGGCCATAGTTCATTTCCTTTCATGAATCGGGTTAACCTTGTCTGGATTACATGTTCCATTAGTTTTCCTACGCATGATGTGAGGGAGATCGGCCTGTATATTGCGGTGACATCATATTCCTGCAGTCTGAGGCTCCACCGCGCCAGCCGTCCTGAAGGGTCCGTTAAGTTAGCTTGCGAACACAACGCGTGTCGTCACTGACGACTTTGAATGTCCTGCCATAGAGGTAAGGGCGGAATTTCGCTGTAGCCCAAATGATGGCGAGGCATTCCTTTTCAGTCGTAGAATAATTGCCTTCCGCTTTTGACAGCGACCGGCTAGCATAATATATCACCGGTTCAAGTCCGTCTTTCCTCTGGACTAGGACGGCACCTTGGTCTAGGCTACTGGCGTCAGTATGGATTTCGGTATCGGCGTCCTCGTCAAAGTGTGCAAGCACCAGCGGCGACTGCATGCGTCATTTGAGTTCTTGAAATGCGTCGGCCTGCGGCATTTCCCACTTGAACTTGACATCACATTTGGTTAGATGTGTTAGCGCCTCCGCGATACGTGAAAAGTCCTTGACAAAGCGCCTATGGTATGTACACATGCCAAGGAATCTGCGCACGGCCTTCTTGTCGATTGGCTTCGGGAACTTTGCGATGGCAGCTGTCTTCTTCGGGTCGGGGCGTACTCCAGATTTGCTGATGACGTGGCCTAGGAATGGAAGCTCATCGTAAGCGAAGCAGCACTTTTCCGGCTTCAGAGTGAACCCCGATGACTTGACGGCCTCTAATGCTGTCGCAAGCCGCCTAAGGCGATCGTCGAATTTTCCGGCGAAGACAACGACGTCATCCAAATAAACAAGACGCGTCTGCCACTTCAATCCTGGTAACACCATGTCCATGACGCGCTGAAACGTTGCAGGCGCCGAGCACAGTCCGAATGGCATGACCTTGAACTCGTAGAGGCCGTCTGGCGTGATGAAGGCGGTCTTTTTGCGATCTCTCTCGTAGAATTCTATTTGCCAGTAGCCAGACTCTAGGTCCATCGACGAGAAGTATTTAGCGTTGCAGAGCCGATCCAATGCGTCGTCTATCCGTGGAAGGGGGTGCACCTCCTTCTTCGTGATCTTGTTCAGTCGACGATAATCGACGCAGAAGCGTAGGGCTCCGTCCTTTTCCTTCACCAGGGCCACAGGAGATGCCCAGGGGCTTTTCGACGGCTGGATGATGTCGTCGCGCAGCATTTCGTCGACTTGTTGCCTAATATTTTCACGTTTTCCCGTCGAAACTCGGTAAGGCTCTGGCGGAGTCGTCGAGCGCACTCTTCGGTTATTATGCAATGCTTTGCAACTGGTGTTTGTCGAATCCTCGATGACGTCGAAAAGCAGTCTTTGTATCGTCGGAGAAGACTTCTAATCTGTTGCTGCTTACTCATAGGAAGACTTGGATTTACGTCGAAGTCTGGTTCGGGGACTATGCTCATCGGGGTAGATGCGGCAGAATCCGAGAGGACAAAGGCATTGCGGGGTTTCACAATTTCCTCGATGTACGCGATCGTCATGCCCTTGTTGATGTGCTTGAACTCTCGACCGAAGTTGGTTAGCATAACTTCCGCTTTCTCTCCATGGAGTCGAGCGATCCCTTTTGCGACGCAAATTTCACGGTTGAGCAGTAGATGTTGGTCGCCCTCGATGACGCCTTTTACGCCAGCGGGTGTTTCGGTGCCGACGGGATGCTCACTTGATCTTTGAGCACACTCAAGGCGTGGTGACTATGAGAGCTCTCCGGTGGTATCGCTTGATCTTCCGACAGGTTTATCGATTTTGACTTCAGGTCTACGATTGCGCCGTGGTGGTTCAGGAAGTCCATGCCGAGAATGATGCCTCGTGAACATTGCTGGAGGATAACGAAAGTGGCAGGGTAAGTCAGGTCATGAACGGTAATTCTTGCCGTGCAGATTCCAGTCGGCGTAATGAGGTGTCCTCCAGCGGTTCGAATTTGAGGGCCTTCCCATGCAGTTTTAACTTTCTTCAACTGGGCGGCGATATGCCCACTCATTAAGGAGTAATCGGCCCCTGTGTCCAATAAGGCGGAAACTGCGTGGCCGTCGAGAAGCACGTCGAGGTCGGTGGTTCTTTGTCTGGCGTTGCAATTAGGTGTGGGCGTCGGATCACTACTGCGTCATGTTAAACTGAAGCTGGAACGTCGCGTCGTGAAGTCGTCTTTCGTCGGTGTAGTCTTGGCTTCCTGACTTCGTCGGTACGGCGGCGTGTCGTTAATATGTCGTCGAGATGGTCCGTTCGTCGTCTTTGTCGGCGGCGGAGGATCTTCGTCAGTTCAACGAACACCAACCGCACCTCCATGGGCTACGACCTGTGAATCTCTGGAGGCGCAATGTTTATTTTCCTTGTTTGACGCGTCGTGTACTGTGACCTTATATATATATATATGTATATATATATATATATATATATATATAAACGAGAAGAAAGGGGGTTAACCGAGGGTCCCGATTTTATTAGTCATATCATAAGAAGCCAACAAACATTGACACCAAGGACAACATAGGGGAAATTATTGTGCTTAATAAATGAAATGAAGAAACGAAGAATTAATGGAAATTAAAGTGGATGAAAAACAACTTGCCGCAGGTGGGAACCGAACCCACAACCTTCGCATTTCGCGTGCGATGCTCTACCAATTGAGCTACCGCGGTGCTGTTTTCCCATCCACATTATTGGGTGTTTATATGTCCTAGTAGAACCCTGGGAGTGTTAGCCAGCGCCACCACACACAGACCTTGGCGGCGGACGTTGGACGTCCTTTTTTTTTGCCGCAGGCGTCACGAGAACGTGATCTTTTTGAGTGAAGGCAACTGGTCAATAAACCCACATATGCTACCTGAAGGCATCAATGTAGCCAGATTCGAGACCCTCGTTATGGACCCTCAATTGGTAGAGCATCGCACGCGAAATGCGAAGGTTGTGGGTTCGGTTCCCACCTGCGGCAAGTTGTTTTTTCATCCACTTTAATTTCCATTAATTCTTCATTTCTTTATCTCATTTATTAAGCACAATAACTTCCCCTATGTTGTCCTTGGTATCAATGTTTGTTGGCTTCTTATGATATGACTATATATATAAATATAGTGGGAATTCATAAGCTATTCTTTGTCATCTGTACGTGATCATCATCATGTGGGGTTCATACAAGGAGGATACATAAAAAGTTTTATATATCCTCCTTGGGTTCATATAAGGTTCTTCGTCATCATCGCTTGTGGGGCTGGCTCTCGAGAGTGATCCGCGCTGTGGGCGTGGTCGGTTCGCCGCATCTTTGACGCGGAATAAACGTCGTGATAGCTGCTGCGTCACAAGTGGTGAAGTGTTCTCTTCGGTCCTCCGTCCTCTGACTCCCCGCTCAACCTCCTGGAGCTTCGATCGGGTCGCCGATTGTGCCAGCTGTCCGCCAGCATGTCGCAGGACGAGCCAACAGGCACTTCTACTTCCACCATCTCGGCCTCGGCTACCCCAGCCTCTCCATATGGGGTTGTCAGTGGGCACCAGCGTGATCCCCATCTGCTGTCTGGACTTCGCGGTGAAGACGTCGAGGATTGGCTGGACGACTATGACCGAGTGAGTTCGGCTAACCGTTGGGACGATGCCTCCAAGCTACGTCACGTCGCCTTTTATCTGACAGGAGTAGCGAAGACTTGACTTTTCAACCATGGGGTAGATTTCACGAACTGGGGCGCTTTCAAACAGCAGCTCCGCCAAATCTTCGGCACACCGGCTGTTCGTTCCGCCCTCGCAAAAAAGACGCTCGACACCCGCAAGCAACAACTGGGGGAATCTTATACGTCGTACATCGAGGATGTGCTTGCTCTTTGTCGACGCGTGAACACGGCCATGACCGAATCCGACAGGGTTCGCCACATCCTCAAAGGCATCGGAGCTATTGCTTTCAATGCTTTAGCCATCCAGAACCCCTCTACCGTTGCTGATATCGTCGCTACTTGCCAGCGCCTTGACAAACTCGAATCAGTACGGTTGCAGCCAGACACCACTGCGAACACTACTGCCGACGACTCTACTTTACGAGCAATGATACGCGCAATAATTCGAGAAGAGCTCCAGTATCTTGGCTTAGCCGCAGGGCCTATGCCTTCTCATGCCTCCGAGACCAATCTGCGAGACGTTATCGAGGAGGAATTGGCGTCCTTGGCTGGTGCAGCGTACACGGACCCTCTAACCCCTAGGGCCCCATCCACGCACGCACAAGTAGCCGCAGCTACTCCAGTCATCTTTCCGCCGATGCCTCCAAAACCAACACCGGCCCACATGGCTTCCATGACTAGCAGCGCCCCTACCCAAACCAGCTATCCGCAGTGGCGTCCTCCTCATCCCATCTGCTACTACTGCGGCTATCGTGGCCACATAGCACGCTTTAACCGCAAGCGTTAGCAAGACCAGCGTCGCGGATATGACGTATACCAACGGGATAACTTTTCGCCCGGAGCTACCTTCCAGCGTCTATAGAGCTTCCATGAGCAACGCCGTCCTTATGGTCCACCATGCGGCCGCTCTCCATCGCCTACTGTAGCATCTGAGACGGCTCAGACGTACCATCCCACGAGACACCGCTGGCCGTCACCCCTGCTGAGTTCTCAATTCGCCGAGCGTCGTCCGGAAAACTGAATTATGCAGCTTTTGGAGGAAAAGCTGTATCGAACGACAGGACAGAAATTCCTCCATCGCGTCCGTCCAATATGATAATGGTTGTAGCAGAAGGTGTACACGTAGAAGCTTTGATAGACACTGGTGCTAGTGTTTCAGTTATTCACCGTGAATTGTGTTCGCGACTTCGGTAAGTTACGACCCCCATTGATGGACCTACGACTCGCTACTCAAGGGGCCGCCATTCGACCTATCGCCATGTGCACTGCTCGTATTTCCATCGATGGGCTTCTGCATTACCTACAATTTGCAGTGCTAAGTTCGTGTGCCCAGCAGCTCATATTGAGATCGGATTTTCTTTCTGCAGCCTCCGCCTCCATCTGCTGCGGGCAACGCGTTCTCCACATGACCGACACGACCTATTCATTTCATGCAGATGACGCACCACTTCACTTGTTTGCTGCAGAAGACACCCCGCTAGCTCCTCGCCATCAAAGCATCGTTACCATCACGTCTGACGTCATTGACAGCGGCGACGTGCTCGTATTACCATCTGCACGCTGTCACGCAAGAGGGATAGCCTTTGCATCAGGGCTGGTTCGGTTTGATCATGGCTCTGCACTTCTAAACGCTACAAACCCGACATCCGAAAAGATTCTCATCCCTAAAGGCACTACATTGGGTTGCGCTTCTGAATCTGAGTCTATATCTATTGTTTCCGTTAAACCAACTTCCTCTGAAGTTCCTTGTACCGGACGGGCCGCATCTCCATCAGTTCTTGCAGCTGCAATCAATTCCGACCTGACGCCTTGGCAGTCACAACAATTCCTTGCTTTGCTCCAAAAACACGAAACTTCGTTTGACGCGCGTTCAGCTTCGTTGGGAAAGACTTCGATTACGATGCATCGGATAGAGACAGATGGTACATCCATCATGCGCCATAGGCGATATCGCGTATCGCTAGCCTAGAGGAAAGTCATTGACGAGAACGTCACCGACATGCTTCAACGGAACATAATACGCCCCTCTGCTAGCCCTTGGTCTTCCCCCGTTGTTTTGGTTCGGAAAAAAGACGGCTTTGTTTGATTTTGTGTCGACTACCGAGCACTTAACAAGATCACACGCAAGGATGTATACCCTATGCCGCGAATAGACGATGCCTTGGATTCTTTACAGGGGCCGAGTACTTCTCCAGCATCGATCTGCGTCCCGGCTACTGGCAGATACCTATGCATAAGGACGATAAAGAGAAAACAGCGTTTTCAACACCAGATGGGCTCCACGAGTTTAATGTCATGCCATTCGCCCTCTGCAATGCGCCCGCAATGTTCGAGCGCATGATTGACACCGCTCTTCGCGGCCTGAAGTGGAAGATTTACTTGTGCTACATTGACGATATTGCAGTTTTCTCGTCAATCTTCTCTCAGCACCTGCAACGTCTGGATGATGTTCTCACGTGCCTTGCCAATGCTTGACTTCAGCTAAACACCCAGAAAAGCCATTTTGCGAGCAATACGATCAAGGTACTAGGTCACATTGTCAGCAAAGATGGCATTCGTCCTGATCCTGACAAGGTTTTGGTAGTTCAGCACGTCCCTCGTCCCGAAAACACCAAAGATTTGCGTAGTTTCTTAGGCCTCGCTTCCTATTTTCGCCGATTCATACGAGGCTTCGCCTCAATAGCGTTACCTCTGCACAAATTACTGGGCTCTAATGTTCCCTTTGTGTGGTCTCCCGAATGTGAATCTGCGTTCACCCACCTGAAGCGCGCTCTCACATCTGAACCAGCACTACGCCATTTTGATGAAGCTTCTCCTACCCACCTGCATACGGATGCTAGTGGTCACGGCATTGGTGGCATTCTCCTACAGCAAGACGACACTTTAGGTGAGAGGGTCGTCGCATACGCAAGTCGCGTTCTGACAAACGCCCAAAAGAATTACACCATCACGGAGCAGGAATGCCTAGCTATCATTTGGTCTGTGCAGAAGTTTCGACCTTATCTTCACGGCCACCATTTTACGATCGTTGCAGACCATCATGCATTATGCTGGCTTTCAACGCTGAAGAACCTGTCTGGACGACTTGGTCGGTGGATTCTTCGTCTGCAAGAATACGACTTTACTATTACCTACAAGTGCGGAAAAAAGCACCAAGATGCAGACGCGCTTTCTTGCTGTCCGCTTCCTACGACATCATGAAATGGACCTCAAACTACCATCCGTGACAAGCTTTCGCGCGATCCCTCCTCACATGCTTTCTTGTTGGGCACTGTCGACGAGATGCCTCCACGCGACAACAATTCCTTCCAATCTCATCAGCTTGCGGACTCTTACTGTCGGCGCATCATAGACCACCTTCAAGGAGCTTCGCGCCCGCCTAACGCCCGCCTTCGTCGACAGCTGACGCAATATTGACAACTGCGTCCTGTACTGTCATGTCTATCACCCTCACGGTCAACGCTGGGTTCATGTCCTGCCACGCTCTCTACGTGCTCATGTCCTGCAGGCTTCTCACGACAACATGACTGCTGGTCACCTTGGTTTCCACAAAACCTATGACCGCATCAAAGGTCGCTTCTACTGGCCTGGATTGCCCGCTAGTGTAGCGAGATATGTCGCTTCCTGCGCCCTATGTTAGCGTCGAAAGCTCCCTACACCAGCTCCAAGCGGACAACTGCAACCGGTTCTTTGTCCGTAGCAACCATTTGAGTTCGTTGGCATTGACCTGTATGATCCTCTTGTTGTGACTCGCACCTGTAAATGATGGATTGTGAAAGCCGTTGATCACTTGACACACTACGCCGAAACAACTTGTGTGAGTTCTACCGCAGCCGCTGAAGTTGCTGCATTCATACTTCAATGCTTAATTCATTTCATTTCATTTCATTTATTTTACCCTCAAGGTACATAGTACATTATACAGGGGAGGGGCTAAGGTTATACAAAGTAAACATCGGTAAAAGTAACTCAAACAAAAAAAATAATTATAACAGCAGTAATAATTCCAAATTTTGAGTTGACATCCGATGATAATAAACAGAGGTACAAAAGATACAAATACAAATGTGATGTACACAATGGTAAAGAGATTCAAAAAAGATAATATGTACAGTAGATTTACAAAATGCATTGTTAACTTTTTGATCATGATGCTGATGAAAACTGATGAAAACGCTGCAATAGAGAAAGGTACATACACATAGGCAAGACAAATGGTAAGTATATTACAAAAGTTCGTTTTCAAGTGCGTTTCTAAACATAAGTGGATTAATTATACCTGTTAATGAAGGGGATAAGCTGTTCCAGTCTTTGCTAGTCATTGGTAAGAATGAATTTGCGCCCATGATAGTATTGAAATGAGATATGCTAACCTTCTGATTATGATCACGACGAGAAGAAATGAAAGGTGCTGGCCTGATCCAAAGAGTGTGTAAAAAGGTGTTATGATAATAGATTTTGTGAAAAAGACAAATGCGTGAGTGTTTTCGGCGGTCGGATAGGAGAGGAAGGTCTAATAAACATTTCATGTGTGTTGCGCTTGCTGTCCGATTGAAGTTATTTAAAATGAAACGGGCTGAACGGTTTTGTACAGCTTCCAGCGTATGTATTAGTGTTGAATGCCAGGGATCCCATATTGATGAAGCATACTCAAGTTGCGAGCGAACGTAAGTGGTATATAGTAATTGTTTTAATGATGATGGCGCACGAGAAAAATTTCGGCGTAGGTACCCTAAAGTGCGGTTAGCTTTGGACACTATGATATCAGTATGCGATTTCCAAGACAAATTGTTAGTTATGGTCACTCCTAAATAACGATACGAGGTGACACATTCAAGTGATATATTAGTGAGAGAATAATTTGGAGAACTAGAGTTAGTACGAGAAACCCTCATAGTTTTGCACTTCTTAATGTTAAGTTGCATTTTCCACGTGCTGCACCAATCAGTTACTTTATTTAAGTCGGTTTGTAGGGCTGTTACATCGCAGTTATTGGAAATTTTGCGGTATATCACACAATCGTCTGCAAATAAACATATTTTTGATGAAATATTAATAGGTAAGTCATTAATGTATATAAGAAACAAAAGTGGGCCCAGGACAGATCCTTGAGGGACGCCTGAGCCGACAGGGGCTAGAGAGGAAGTACATTCATTAGCAGAAACAAACTGAACGCGCGATGTAAGGAAGCTACAGATCCACTTAAGTAGTGTAGGGTCAATGTTTAAAATGCTTAGTTTGTGTAAGAGTAGAGCATGACACAACTTGTCAAATGCCTTAGCGAAGTCCAAAAAAATACAGTCCGTCGTGAAGCCTGCGTCAAGGTTAGAGTGTAAATCGTTTGTAAATGTGAGAAGCTGTGTTTCGCAAGAGAAGTTTTTTCTAAACCCGTGCTGGTGAGGAGTAAAGAAATTATTATCGTCAAGGAAGTTAATGAGATGCGTGTAGATTACATGTTCCATAATTTTACAAGGTACTGAGGTAGGAGAAATTGGTCTATAATTAAAGGGATTATGAGTGTCACCTGATTTATGTATGGGAATGATTTTTCCTGTTTTCCAATCAAGCGGAAGCATGCCAGAGTTATACGATTGCGAGAATAGATATTGCAATATGATAGATGAATATTCAACTGTGCTAATTAAAAATTTGGTGGTGATTTCATCGACACCGCAGGAGGAAGTAATTTTCAAATTTTCGATTATTTTTTAAATTCCTGTTGCATCAAATATAATAGGGTCCATAGGAGGAAAGTTACAGCCCTGTAAGACGGGACATTCGTTGTTAGGTGCGGGAGAGGAAAATGATTGCACAAACGCGCTGTTCAAGGCGTCTGCGCAAAGATAGCTGGGAACCTGACTACCAGACTGTGTTAATGCAATCTTATTTCCACGTTTACATTTTACTACGCTCCAAAAGCGCTTTGGATTGGTTTTTAGTAATAATGGCAGGGTTTTGCTAAAAAATGTGTGCTTAGTATTTTTAGCAGTGATTGAGTAGTTGGAGGCAGCGTTTTTATATGCAAGCCAATGTGCAGGCTTTTTCGTCCGAGTAGCAGTGCGAAAAAGGCGTCTCTTCCTATTTGAGAGCATATTAAGAAATCTGTTATACCAGGGGGCTTGATTATGAGAATAAACGCGCTGGAGTGGAACATGCTGACGGATTAATTCTAAAATTTTAGTCTTGAACATACACCAATTTCTTTCAACTGATCGTTCAAAAAACTGCGGTAAGAAGTCGTCAAGAAATGAACATAGGCTTGAGTTTATGGGAGAAAAATTGGCTCTTTTGAAGTTTCTAATTGTCTTTAGTTGTTTGCATTGATACTGCTGGGGGAATGTAAGCGTGAAGTGCAAAATGTCATGATCACTCAGACCAGGTAAGTGAGTTATCGATGAGACGTTGTTGGGAGAAGTTGTGAGCACCAGATCAAGTAGTGAGGTTGAGTGCCGAGTTATTCGCGTTGGTGAGGTGACCATTTGTGAAAAACCGAAGTCAGAACAAAGTGTAATGAACTCATTACATTCAGTAGATGAGGGCTCAGAAAACGGACTGATGGGTGACCATACGATGTTTGGAAAATTAAAATCGCCCATTAGATATATTGGCACTCCAGGATAGCGTATTGTTATCTGGTTCAAGTTGTCATACAGGTCATTGCAAAAGGACAAAGGACTTGAGGGTGATCGGTAACAAACCCCTATTAGTAGCTTTTTAAATTTTATTGTAAGGCAGCACCAGATGATTTCTAAATCTGAAACAACCGGCACACAAAAGCCCTCAAATTGGTCACTGATTGCAAGAAGCACACCACCGCCTACTTTACCGGTGCGATCGCTCCGAAAAACTGCGTATTTATTTCTGCAAAAAAACAACTCAGAGTTGGCTACCCTAGATGACAGCCAGGTTTCAGTTAACGCAATGATGTCAGCGTCACAGTCATCAATAATGGCACACAGTTCGTCCCTCTTTGGCAGAAGACTACGCATGTTCGAGAAAAGCACCGAGCAAGAACACAGCTGAGAACCACCTCCCCGTTCGTTCCCCTATATTTCTTTTAAAGGGAATTCGCGTCCAGAGCGAAGAGTACGAGGGCTGAGGTCGTCCTGTGTGCTATCGAAAGCTTCTATTTCAGTAGCAGTATTATGAGCTTCATTGTAAACATACGTTTTTCCACCGATAATCAATTTATTGTAATGCAACTTGAATGACTTTTTTGTGTTTTTTCCAAATTCGATCAACTTTTTGCGGCAGTGTCTTGTTGCTGGGCAGTAATCTTCGCTTACTGATATTTTTTTTTCATCCTTTAGAACTTGGCGCTTGGAAAGGACTAAGTCCTTACATTTGTATGTTTCAAATTTTACTATTAGTGGTCGTGCTTTCCCTGTGGCAAATCGCCCGATTCTGTGCGCTCTGGCTATGTTGTTACTTGAAATATCAACTTTTAAAGTGTCGGCGAAAATTTTCAGTATTTTTTCTTCCGACTTGGAATAGGTTTCATCAGCGGAGTAAGGCACATCGTATAACAACAAGTTATTCCGGCGAGCGCGGTCTTCGGCGTCGTTTAGTCTTGAGTGGAGTGTGCGCGTGTGCTTTTCGACGCGGACTACGGAATCCCGCACGTCGTCGAGATCGGTCTGCTTTTGTTCAATTGCAAAAGTTTGCTGTTCAACTTTTTCTAATCTGGCTTTTATATCCGATATTACCTGACAAACTGACTCCTGCTTTTCCTTTAGGTCTGATATTGACGTAGCCATAGATTTCTGTAGGGTTTCCATTCTTATAGATCGCTCGTCTAGATCCTTAAGCGTTTTCAAAATTTCTTCCACAGCATTCGAAGATTGCGCTTTTTGCGAACCTGTACTGGGACCGGGATTGCTCTCAACGTCACCACATAACAACAAAAGCAAAGAATAAAAAGGATCAACCAAGGCTTTTGGGCATGGAAGCACGACAAGGAACAGGTCATCAGATTTAAAAGAAGCGCGAGGTAGTTTTGGGAACCTACTAACCTGCACAATGAAGAAAAGCGTGCGTAAGCCCATCGTTGTTTTCCTTGTCGTACCACCATGCCCACTGAAAAGCGATGCAGCCGGGCCTGGTTTTATATCCTTCGCCACCAATGCTGTACACGATCTTGCAGCTGCGCAGTCGTGAACATTGTGCACGTGCACGAATATGCGCATGTGCTGTCTGGCTGTCGGTAGAATGATGGGCGAAAGGTAGGCGAAGTCGTTCTCGCTTTCCAGAAGAGTCGATGCGTTGCCGATGGGCGGACCCTGGTGCTGGAAAGCCGTAGTCGAGCCGCACTGCCGTGCAGGTACCGAAGAACTGAAGAACTGCATAATGAAGAAAAGCGTGCGTAAGCCCATCGTTGTTTTCCTTGTCGTACCACCATGCCCACTGAAAAGCGATGCAGCCGGGCCTGGTTTTATATCCTTCGCCACCAATGCTGTACACGATCTTGCAGCTGCGCAGTCGTGAACATTGTGCACGTGCACGAATATGCGCATGTGCTGCCTGGCTGTCGGTAGAATGATGGGCGAAAGGTAGGCGAAGTCGTTCTCGCTTTCCAGAAGAGTCGATGCGTTGCCGATGGGCGGACCCTGGTGCTGGAAAGCCGTAGTCGAGCCGCACTGCCGTGCAGGTACCGAAGAACTGAAGAACTGCACAATGAAGAAAAGCGTGCGTAAGCCCATCGTTGTTTTCCTTGTCGTACCACCATGCCCACTACTACGTCACGGCGTCACGGCGCTCCTCGCGTCCTCCTGAGCAACCGTGGAAAAGCATTCCTCTCGCAACTACTAGACGAAGTAATCAGAGCCTCCGGAACCACCCACAAGACTACCTCCAGATACCATCCGCAAACCAACGGCCTCACAGAGCGATTTCATCGCACGCTGTCAGACATGCTAGCCATGTACATCAAACCGGATCACAGAAACTGGGACGCAATTCTGCCATTCGTGACTTTTGCATATAATACCGCCGTTCAACGCTATAATACCGCCGTTCAAAGGTTCTCTAATGCTCTCATACACTGAGTCCGCTTCCACATGCTTGCGTGACATAACGGACACTCCAGAAGTTGAACAGCGTGGTATCGTGGGGTTTTTGACAGCTGAAGGTGTTTCCCAAAAAGAAATTAGTCGACGTATGGCTGCTGTGTACGTTGAACATTGCATTTCACTGGCCACTGTGAAGCATTGGAGTAAACGATTCAAAGAAGGACGTGAAAGTTGCAAATTCGATCCAAGGCTGGGCCAAAGCCACCGTGCAATCACCCCCACCACAATTGCGAAGGCTGGTGAGCTGATTAGACAAGAATGGAGGATAAGCATCGATGAACTGGCAGAGCGTGTGAACATCAGTCACGGTTCGGTTCGCACCATAATTCATGAACATCTCGGTTATCGGCTTTTGCGCGCGCAATTAATGCCCAATATTTTTAACCGCCGACAGAAGACGGTGCCTTGACTCATCCGGTATCACAATTAGGGTGACGACTTCTTGTCTGCAATTGTGACCGGGGACGAATCATGGTGCCACTACTTTGGGCCTGAAACACGACGGCAAAGCTTATAGTAGAAACATTCTAATTCACCACCCCTAAAGAAAGCAAAGGCCGCAATTTCTGCAGGAAATGTGCTGTTGACTTTTTTTCGATCGTCAGGGGCCATTATTCACCTAATTTCCTGGACCTGAAGAGAGTATCAACCGTTTCCGATATTGTGAAACGCCGGGCCTGCTGCGTGTCGCAATCAAGAGCAAACGACATGGAAAATTGAGGAATGGGATCATCTTGCTTCACCACAATGCCCGTCCCCACGTCGCTGATGTGGTTAATACGAAACTGGCAAAGTTCAAGTGGGAAACGCTGCAGCATCCACCATGCAGCCCAGACCTGTCGCCTTACGATTTCCACATTTTGGGGCATCTGAAAAAACAGCTCAAGGGAACCAGATTCGTGTCGGACGATGACACGAAAGAGTCAGTCGCAGATTTTTCGAAGCAGCAACCCGATAATCTTTATGAGACGGGAATCACGTGGCTCGTTAGTCAGTGGGACAAACGTCTAAATTCTCATGGCGACTACTTTTAAATACAATACCTCGTTTGTCATATATTCGCGTTGGCATCACTTTCATTTGATTCGCCCTCGTATATGTTGCAGAACTCCTGCTTTCTATATGTGCTCTCTGTTGCGACTTGTTGTGCCATTACCACAAGCCCGGATTCCGAATCTGCAAGATGCAGAATTTATCCTGCGAGCGCCCTAATTCTCCCTTCACAAGTCAAGATGCTGAGCCGTCAGGCAGCGGTGCTCTGCGGAGAAGCATCGGCGAGCAGCATGTTCAGACATGCACACAAGTGCCAGACAGCCCGGCGCCGCACCTCCTTTGCCTGGAGGTCACCGCGCGCGCGAACTTTGAACCGGGTGGCCAGCGCGGTCGCTGGTTGGACCTATCGGACGACCGTCGAGTGCTGACTTTGTATTGGGCCGTTTCAGTGACAATGGTTCCTCGGGGATTATAAAAGGCCGGACGCGGCCGCCTGAAAAACCGGATCCGCCGACCCACCGGGAGCTAGTGCCGCTCTCGACTGGGGTGAGATGTGTCACGCGTTTTCGCCGGACGTCGCCGTGCGGGAACAGTCGCGTTTGCTGTGAGATCTCGGCCCCAGTGCCGACCCGTTCATGTCCTGTATAATGACCTGTATATAGTGTATAAAGTCCCTTTTGTTATTCTCATCGACGCCTGGCTCGGAGTCTTCGCTACCAACGCTCTGTCACGAAACGGGTGACGAGCGCTACGGGACCACAAAGTCGTAATCGTGGTGCAGCGGTGTAAAGTCGTAACAGTGGATGGCAGCTACGGGATTGACCGGCATCAGCTACCTCGGCGCGGTGAGTTCCTGAAGTTTACCTCAAACACCAGACTTTCTCTGACACAGGTTATAGTAGCTTAGGGAAGGATTTGGTGTTGCATTGTGTTAACTTTGTGTGTTTCAAGCCTAGTGAGAGTGTTTCGAAAACCAGGGGATGCTGAGGGGGTAAACGGGGCAGTGTGTGAAATACTTGCATGTGTCTTACTAGTAGTGTTATAGTAGCGTACGGCAGGTATATTCAAAAAGGGCAAACAGCAGGAGGACAGTGTGAACGATGGAGAAGTACAAGGTCAAGGAACTTCTCCAAATTTGTGAGGAGTTGGGCATTGAGTTGGGCTCAACCAAAAGAAAGAATGCGATCCTTGAGGTCATGAGGACATTGATGAGGATGTCAGGCTCTGGCTGCAAGATAGGCTAAAGGAGGTTAAGCTAAACAAGGCAGCAGAGTTAGCGGAAGAGTATTACACCCGCCGCAGCTTGCACAGCAAGGCAGTGCGCGTAGAAAAAGCTGTTAGGAGAGATGGGTTTTCCGGGACGCCCGACGAACGGAAGCAAATAACGCGTCGCGAGTTTCGGGAAGACGAGTCCCTTCCCAAAGAAACTTTAAGGGAAGGACAGAATGCATCTCAGAATGATGACGATGGTCCGAAACAGCGAAACGATACGACGCGTTCTTTTGAAAAACGGAAACCGTTAACCTGCTACAATTGCAAAAAGCAAGGGCACATCGCCGCAAGCTGCCCAGAGAGAATTGCTTTTGCAACAATACAGGAAACTCACAAAAACATACGTCTATTGGAGCCCTATGTGCAGGAAATTAAGGTAAACGGTAAGAAGTGCCGTGCACTTCGGGACTCTGCAGCAACTATGGACGTTGTTCACCCGTCTTTCGTCTCAAGTGATTTTACGGGAGAGTGTGCTAGGATACGGCAAGTGGCCGAGGAGGAGAGTGTCTGTTTACCGATCGCAACGGTTATCATTGAAGGAGAGTTTGAGAAACTTAACACAGGATCCGCTATGTCTGCCGTCCTCCCGGAGCACTTTTCCTACCTCTTCTCAAATAACTCGGAGCAGCTGCTGAAGGATCAGGGCAAATCATTCTTTGCCGACGTGGCGTACATGGCGCTCACGCGATCGAAAGCACTCCCGCTATCGAGGGAACTTGACTTTGCGTCGGTGAGCGAAAGGCGGTGCGGCACACGGACTGATCAAGGTAACTTGAGTGGCGAGCAGTCACGGGAGAGGCAGAGCTTGGAGGCTGGCCTGGTCGAACGTGTTCTGGAAGTGAGTGGGAGTGACGCGTGCAGTGCTAGCCGCGACATAGACGCGACGCCGCAATTAGGCGACGCGGGCTCCACACTCGCTCCGGTTTCCGCCAGCTGGCAGGAGCAGGCGGCAGTTGAAAGATAAACTCTGATTCGCGAGCAACAGGAAGACTGTTTACTAGCCGATCTGAGGAAGAGCGTCAAACGGGGAGTGAAATAAAGAGGGTTTCATTTGGCAAGGAATCTGGCTTATTGTACCGCCGCTACACGGATAAGCAGGGTCGCAAATATAAGCAGCTTCGGATTCCGCGAAAATATCGCCGGGAAAAATGAAAGACCTCATTTGCTTCCTCAGTAGTATGTTTTCGGTCCAAGTGATTTCAAGGGGACCATTCTATTTGTCATTATTATTGTTGATTATTAATTGTTCCTTATATTTTGGTGTGTTGTTCATTTGAAAAATGGTTGTTTGAGCCTTGTGTACTATATCGTACACCTGCCTCTTGTTGCAGCGGGAGCAGAAAGGGGGTTAGCAATTTAGTTAGGTTGATTTGTTTTATGGCCTTGTCTGGTGTTTGACGGGAGACAGAGGGCACTTGTTCGTGTTGGGTGTTGCCTTTTGCCAGTCGGTTTTGCAAGCTGCAGAACGACCAACCGGGACCAGTGGCGAGAAGCAAGGTCTTAGGAACGACCCGAGCGGAGCTGGTCGAGGTGCCTTGGCGACAACGCGGTGAGCAGAGCTCCTGTCCTGGCGAGTCGGACCTGGGCACGTTACCTGGCGTCCCGACACTGGACGTGAACTTGGACGAGCCTGACGAACGTGTGCGCCTGGCATCCCAGCCACGTGCAGGCAGCTCGTCTTCCCGGCGCCTTATCTGAGGGCGGGGATGCTGTTGTGCCATTACCACAAGCCCGGATTCCGAATCTGCAAGATGCATAATTTATCCTGCGAGCGTCCTGATTCTCCCTTCACAAGTCAAGATGCTGAGCCGTCAGGCAGCGGTGCTCTGCGGAGAAGCATCGGCGAGCAGCATTTTCAGACATGCACACAAGTGCCAGACAGCCCGGCCCCGCACCTCCTTTTGCCTGGAGGGCAGCGCGCGCGCGAACTTTGAACCGGGTGGCCAGCGCGGTCGCTGGTTCGACCTATCGGATGACCGTCGAGTGCTGACTTTGTATTGGGCCGTTTCAGTGACAATGGTTCCTCGGGGATTATTGGCCTCGAGCTCCACCACTGGAGAAGCTGGCGCCACCGTCGGCGTGACGTGGTAGGAGGGATCACGTGGACATAGCGGCCGCTTCGGCTGCTTCGGGCGCGCCGAAGCGAGCTGAAAACGAGTTTAAATTCCCTCGTACGCTGCGGTTTTCATTTAGTGGTGAAATTTTCCCGCTTCGAGTGTCTCCTTTACAACGCTTGAAAGCACTACAATAGGTAGTGGCTGCCTTTGAAGGCGCGCAACATGGTAGGCTACTGCTCGGTGCTGCAGGGCCGGACGCACGAAACGGAGGCCGGTGTCGGCCTTATTCACACGTAGCCGCAGGACAAGAAGCTGTGTGAAGCTTGGCTCGCGAAACATAAAACCGGCAGTCATCGGCTACAACTCGGGTATGCAGCAAGCACAGACGCGAGGAAGATTTCTGCTACGGCGCCCGGTCTGCGATGTTCTCAAAACGCGCACTGAGACGCTCGCCTGAGTCCGCTGCCCGACTAATGTCATGACGGTTTGGTCTATGAACTTGTCGATACTATAGATACTGGCAAGTTCAGTGGAGTGGAAAGGCAGCGGTGAGAAGCACATTTAAAGAAAGCATGGCATATGGTCATGTTTGTGTTATGAATTAATGCACTGGATTACAAAAAAGGAGCAGCGGGAAATTGCACGCTGAGAACGCCGATAAACATACAGTGCGACGCAACTCGAAAAATAGTATTGAAAGGTAAACAATTTAGAAGAAAAAAAAGATTGCATCGTCGCGACGGCACATCAAGTCCCCGTAGGCGTCGAAGTCTCTACAATGAAATTATTTTTGAACAGCTCTGATAGCGCCCACGCAACAATGGTTGCCTGTATACTGTCAAATGCTCATATTCTGCGGCCTAAAGCTCATGGCACGGTGCGAAAACGCGCGCGCGGAGAAAGCGAAACAGTGCGCGGACAAGCATGCCGACGCGCAATCGGTCGCTGCGAATCTGCGCGATCGCTGCATTGAGGCTTCATTTTATTACGCTCCATTTAGTTATAAAAACACTATAAGAACATATTTCACATAGTTTGCTCTCGGCGTTTACCTACCTTTCACGCAAGAAGCCGGTTCGGGAGACTCCATCGCGGCGACCGCGCGCAGTGGCGTTCACTGTACGTATTCGGTAAAGAGATAGCGGCTGTAAACGATTGTGTGCTTTCAGCTTGCCCAAGATTATTATTTGGACAGTAAGAAACTTCTCTCGTTTCGAAAGTACTTACAGAAATGTCCGGGAGAGCTCGCGCGTGGTGTTTTCAGTGAGCGCTGACAGCAAAACCTATGAGGAGCGCGTCACGTGATCCCTCATACTACGGCATCGAGGCGCTTCCGATAGAGGGCGACTCCGTAACTCCTCGCCGCCAATAAAAGGCCGGACGCGGCCGCCTGAAAAACCGGATCCGCCGACCCACCGGGAGCTAGTGCCGCTCTCGACTGGGGTGAGATGTGTCACGCGTTTTCGCCGGACGTCGCCGTGCGGGAACAGTCGCGTTTGCTGTGAGATCTCGGCCCCAGTGCCGACCCGTTAATGTCCTGTATAATGACCTGTATATAGTGTATAAAGTCCCTTTTGTTATTCTCATCGACGCCTGGCTCGGAGTCTTCGCTACCAACGCTCTGTCACGAAACGGGTGACGAGCGCTACGGGACCACAAAGTCGTAATCGTGGTGCAGCGGTGTAAAGTCGTAACAGACTATAGTTTCGGTGCAATTACTCACAATGCAAGACCAGTGACAGCGGCTCCTGCGCAATACATCATAATAAAGGACAGCGTCATTGAGATTTTTCCTTGTCCGTTGCATATATACAAAAATGTAAGCAAGGTTCTTGAATGACAAAGTTTCGTGAAAATATTTGTCCTCAGCTTGTTCATTTCATGGCCTTTGCATTTTTCATGTCAGCGGCATGCACTGCCTTGCTGGTTTCAAATGGATATAGTTCGAAACTTCATGTGAAATTTTCTTTACCTAATAAATAAAAATATGGAAGCATTGATGTCAGCTATTTTGGGCACAACTTTTGGGACATGCGAGTATATTCTTTAATGCAAAATACATATTTTACTTGCCTTGACAACGCGTAGCGTTCAATAATTCATCTGCAGCATCTTTGGCAATGGCAATGCAGTTATTATTCATGGGTCTGATACCTCCACAAATTTTATGAAGAGGAGGCCGAGCTGCAACGTGACGGCCACTGAAATGCAGCTTGACGTCTGGTGCTACATCGGGCTCATTACGTCGTTTGAACGTAAGAAGGCGTTCCGATTTTTCAACTGCACAAATCAGCCTTCCTCTTTCGAGTACTGCTGTACTATGTTTACATTTCCCTTTAGTGACTCCTGGACGGCGCCATGCGATACTGTAGTCACCGAGATTGTTACACCGTTGGCTTAAAGGGCTTGCTGTGCTGCACGTTTGTGAGTTTGTTTAATACATAGCCGGAATTAATTATGTTTAATTGAAATGCAGAAATAATGAGGGGAAGGGAAGTGCAAGTGGCAAAAGCGGGGAACGAACCCACATGTCTCACGTGACGTGCATTCATGCGCTTTAAGCCACCGTTGCGCAACCCCTGCGGTCACTTTATTGTGTGTGATAAAGTACCACTTTGCATGCGCACCACTTTGTGTGCACAAGATTAGCCCTGGGAGCGTAGCGCACTGCGAAGGCGGCGCAGCATCCTTTTACCGCAGACGTCACATAGTACGTGAGCTTAGGAGCAGGCAACCGGCTAAAAAAACCATGTATGCCTATGCCAAACTCGTGGCCCTCGCTGTGCAATGAGCGAAAACAAGAGCATCCGAGAAACTCTATTTTTTTCTGTCCCTACCATGCGAAGTAACAGGCAATGAAGTCACGAAGAGCCCCCGGACCCCCTTAAGAGAGAAAACAGAGAAAGGCAGGGAGGTCAACCAGAGGTAGTTCCGGTTGGCTACCCTGCACGGGGGGAAGGGTTAAGGGGGATAAAAAGAGAGAGTGGAAGGGGGACACAGAGAGAAAGAGACGAGCACGAACTAAGCGCGTACACTATAGGGCGTAGGGGGCGGCATTCTTAAAGTCTATCGTGAAGTCCCGTAGACCACAGGAACCTTAATAACGCGAGTAAGGCCTTCAACACGAATGTTCTTTTGGAGTACTGACCTAACGCTTTGCGTTGTGATAGTGGACGATTGTCCAACCGGTCCAGTACTCTGCACACCATTTGTCTCTGGGCACTTTATCGCGGGCAGACACAGATAATATGTGCGAGCGTCTCATCGATGTTACATGTGTGTCACGTGGGGCTGTTGGTCATTCTAACAAGGACAGCATATGAGTTCGTAAAGGCAACGCCTAGCCACAGACGCAACAGCATGCTCTGTTCACGTCGTGGTAACCCAGGCGGGAGGTGCATCCGTATGTCCGGAGACAACGAACGCAAACGACACATGGTGAAAACATTCGAGTCCAATCGCAGACCAGCCGCAGCGTCTGTTCGCGAAAGCGGAATGAAGACTCGTTGACCACTTTCATACGCAGATCGGGCGGCTTCGTCAGCGTGGTAATTCCCGCTGATGTTACAATGTCCTGGAAGCCATTGAAAGAATAATATTCTCATTTAGAAGCAGTGGCTGCTTCGCCATGACTACGTTGAACAGGGTCGATGTGAGAACCGATTCATGGAGTGCCTCTGCCACAACGTCTTGTGGTGTTCTACCGAAGTTAGTCTAGGATGACGGTGGCCGTGCTGTTAATAAAAACAAAAACACTCGGGCGCGATCGTAAGTGCGTTTTCCGCATCTGGAGGGGACAATGTTGTTTCAAACGGGATCACGGGAGACGTTTTCGAAGGCGCTCTTGAGGTTCAGTATTTCTGGTTTGAGCTATACTGGGGCCATCTGCAACATCCTCATCGAATCGCAGTAGCAGTATGCCTTGTGTGGCTAGGCTTGAGCGGTACTCGAATAGGGCATTGGGGAAGAATCTATTCGCCTCAAGGTGAGGCAAGGGAAACGTAAAAAAAATGGCTGTGGCTTAGGTAAGGTTCAGCCCAGGATGCGAAGCGTACTGGGCTTAACCTTACCTAAGCTTTACCTAAGCTTTACCTAAGCCTTACCTTACCTAAGCTTTATTTTAGTTGTTGAACCACTGTTTAGCTTGGTGAACTGCTGTTGCTTGGCTATATTTGGTTCGGCTAGACGAAGAAACAACTCATGCGTTACTCTGCTTAGCCTTGGACGCCCCGCATTGGACGCGGTGAGCGTCGAGCAACGCAGCGTTCGTCGCGGCAACGAAATGTGCGCCTGAGCAAGCGACGCACGCCTGAGCCTTAGAAACAGCTCGTTTCTAAGGCAACACCGCATTCACTAGAGGCGCTTTTGTACCGCTTTGGAGCATCGTACTCGTGGCTCAGTGGTAGCGTCTCCGTCTCACACTCCGGAGACCCTGGTTCGATTCCCACCCAGCCCATCTTGCAAGAGTTGAGCCAAAGCCACTTCTCCTCTGTCGTGACGTCACGGTGTCACGTGGTTTCAAGGCGACACCGCCGCGCCTGAGGAGCTGGGTTGAGCCCTCGTAATATGCTTCGCATAAAAACACCGTTCGAAGTGGTTTGCCTACACAAGAAGTCAAGGATGCGTCTCTTTTCGGCATAGTATTTCGCCTTATGTATCACGTCATTACTTGCAGGAAACTGCAACTTTTTTTTGCACGTATGGGCTCCTTGAAAGCTGCGCGTGCGTCCTAAAGGGGCCCCTCAGGATTTTTTAAACGATGATGGAGCATCGGCTGTTGGAACGGTTGTCGTTAATTGAAACGAGGACGACATACTCGTTAGCTAATGGACAATCAAGAACAATGGGAGAACACTTAATGAGATGTAGCTTTTATTCTTGCGCGCATAGGTCTCATTGGTCAGATTTTCAAAAACATGTCACCTATGCTGGTTTTCCCACGTGGCTAAATATAGACGCCTCCATAGCGTCATTCTGCAGAGCCTACAAACATCTTGTTTCCGTCACAACAAGCGGGACAGGATAGCCTCAACCAACCGTGTTGGCACAACCAAAATACCGCTAGCACAATGGCTACCTCTGCGACAGGAACCGGAAAATGTACAGCTCTCCAAGTGTTTCGCGGTGCGCTACTCTTGTGACGTTCGTTCAGTTAGAGCAATGACTAACTCGAAAAGAAAATGAAAAAAACTCCTATTTCTCTCACTTCGCTCTGGTTTTTCTTGCATTACATTGTCTACTTCGTAATGCAGACGTTACCACTCCATTACTGTTTCTCTTGCTGAAGCTCATTGCTTTTGAATTCCATCGAAGATGGGATTTTTATGTGTGCTTTTCCATTTTTTGATACTCTCATAACTTGTACATGGTTATGGTGTCTTCGCGCTCTTTTACCCCTTGGCACATGTGTTCTGCGTGTGTGCCCTAAGGGGTTGTCATATCTAAGGGGCGTTGCATGTGAGCGCTTTGTATGTTTACGCATTAAGTTTTACTTCGGGTTTTCACATTTGTTAACGTCTTCCCCGTTTCTAAACAAACCTTTGCGAATAGTGTTTCTTTTCCTTCTTTCCATCTCGGGGTTTCGTTTTTGACAACGAAACTGTATAGAGGATTTCCACAGCGGTTTTTGTGCAGCAGCGGCAACGTGTGGAAGCGTGGGCGGTCATTCTCCAATGACAGCGAGACAACATCCAGGCACGAAGCTTGCGTCGTGCAGTCCCACAGAGGCTGTGTAACAGCTGCGCAGGCGAGAACGTGCAGCTGGCTCTAAGCGTAGTGCACCACAGTCGAGACGCAGCTATTGACCAGGGGTGACATTCTGGACGTCGTCAAACTCCGCTATGTTGTGTGACGCCGGCATTTTGAACCAATCACCGACCGAAACAGACACCTGGCCCAATCAGAGCTGACAAGATGGCACTTTGACAGTGTGCCAGAATTTGACAATGCCCAGAATAGCATCCCGGGCCGTAGGAACGCGCAGCCGGGCGCGTGTAGAGACGGCGCAGCATGCGGGATACATGCGTCCGACATAGCGGAGAGCATCCAACCTCGAATATTATGAATCGTTTGAAAAGGCTCGGATGTAGCGAGCAAATTGTACCGGATGTATTATAGTGAAGTGTCTGCAAATTCTTGCTTAGATTTCAGGCAGTAAGAGACTAGATTCCAAGAACTACCGAAAAGATTGAGGGCTCCTTTAAACCACCCCTCTGTCATTGATACACGAGTTTCTTGGATTTGCATACATGTGCCAAGGTTATTTTTTCCTTCACAAATGTTTTTGGCTATAATTTTACTATAGTGACCAAATCTTCGCGGCTCACAAGTAAATCAGGCTGTCTAATGTACCCTGAAAGACATTTTATTTATTTTCACAGGAAAACTTCACAGGTAGATGTACATAAAGAAATAACGACGTTCTGTACACAAGCGGGCCATGGACATTCGTGCTACAAGAGAGTTCACATATGTTCGGAGACAATTCTTCACTACAAAAAGGAACAACACTGGCGTGGTCGCACCCGAAAAATACAGGACAAATGTTTTATTGATCTTGCAGGCACTTAGGCGAGTAGAGCTCTATTCCGCTGCGCATAGCAGCCAATTAAGGTATATAACACATTCACTGGCTGAGAAATTCTAGAATACATATTGCAACACCACGTCACAAGCACGCAGTTTCCTTAACACAGGAGAAATGGCTAATAAAAGGGAGGCAGTGTCAGTTGTGTAGTCTGGCAGTGGTAGTCCCGTATGGCATGAACGAGTAGCCAAACAAACGCAGTAAAACAGAATGGCAGTATGACAACCCGAAAAGGCGTGACTGCAACACGGTTGACAAACGTGAGTGATAATGTTGCTTTCATAGGTTACAAAGAACATGTGTAAATGCAAAGCTCTCTTAGCGGACTTGTGAGCCTTGTGAAATGTCCTGTGCACCTTCATAAATTTGTTAAAGACAGATTTTTTTCTCATACATTCTAGTTGCTTTTTTACAAGTAATAAGTGCTATGATGACCTCGTATTCACGTCAAGAACTGCGACGGCGCCCTAAAATATAGGCGCGATTTTCCCGTTACGTCAAACGCTTACTTACATGAATTGAGAACTAAGTCTTTGCGCCCAGGCTTCTTCGGCGAGAAAACAGCACACTTCGAGCCTTCATCTTTTGTTCGGAAAAGCTATGATGGAGTGCTATGCGCAGAAGCTAGCAGAGAAGATCAACGAAGCCCGTCTGACACGACTATTCTAGACGTAACTGTCTATGCCCCTGCGTATACATATGGTTTCTCGTAAGAGATTTATTGGCTAACAGTAAAGAAACTCGCCATGATTGACGTAAGAATGCGAATAAATTTGCACATTTGGCGGACGCGGCTCAGTAAATTTCTTTGAGCGCAGGTAGCCATTGGTTTCAACGGCACAGACCTCGGACAGTAAAATTAAGTAAACAAGTATACGTACAGAATCTCTATTATGGCCGCTATATGGCAGAAGCACGAAGACGCGTAATCATTTACCATTCGCGTAGGAGACAGTTAACAAGGAAACACTATACTCTGCACTGACGACGCACACGGTCGATCGTCTCTGCAGCCATTCTCCAAGGGTTACGTGCATTCAACTGCACATCGTGAGGCGTGATAAAGGCCTGTGGTGCTTTCAGTGCGCGTACTGTTGCTTGCTTGCGCTGGTCCATCACGTGCGGCTCTTAACGCATTTACCACGTGGCCCACGCAAGGACTTCAGCCCGCAGAAGTTCTTGCTTGAGAGTGCAATCGTAAATGGAGCCTTGCACCGTACAGGGTTGCTGAGACCTAGGCAGCGCGAGCTTAAACTCCAGACTGTGCACACAGGGCGAGGATAATCGAATTTCTATCGCGCTGCGGTAACATATGCGGATAAGTGCACATAGCCTGCGCGTCAGAACACTCCAAATTACGATTAGTGGACAATTCGCCGCCATTTTTGTCAAGCTAGTGCAACGCTTTTTGTACTGTAATGAGCCATAGGAACACTTTCGGTCAAATCAAGGTGACAATCAAGCAGGCGCGGGGTCGGTTGTTTCCAAGAGTAAAATAAAGGAGCACGCGGCAGAACTACCGACGTGTGTTCGCGTCCACGTCGCTGTCAACTGCTGCACGAGTAGCCACCGCCAGGTCTGCCCCACCCAAGGCACGTCTCGCGAGAGCAGTTGCGTGGCGCGTCGCACCCGCGCACCGTCGAAGAATGGCTGCCACGGTTCGTATTTTACGAGGTATCCACGACTCTAATTACACATAAGGAAAGCAATACGGTACAAATGGAGATACAAAAAATACTCTAAAAAGGAACGCTGACTACGTGCACGCACTAAACGAGATACGAGGGCCCCGACACCGGCTACAAGCACACGGAGAATGACGTGTGGTTACGGCTCAAAACAAAAAGAAAGAGCGGAATGCACCGCCCGTGTCCTGCAGATGCAGACGTCAGCCGCCCGTGTGTATTGTACAAAAGGCCACATAAACCATGACTGACGTGCTAAGGATGCCGGTCGGTTTAAGTTAGTCCCTGGAACTTTCTCCTCAAGGGTCCGTTGCGTTGCCTCTGCGTTTGCATGTCAGGCCGGGCAGACAATCCCCAGGGCTGATGCCCCGAGACATCAGCGCCGAGGCATAGCGCTAAGAAGCCCACCGAGTGGGGCAAACACGCGACGAATAACCAAAGAACGTGGGGCTTGGCTATGGGAGCTTGAAAGTTTGCAAGTGCATCAAGGTTCTTCGTATACTAACTGACCAAGAGCGTTGCACGTCTCCTAACGTGATGCCACTGTGCTGGAAACGGCAACTTTTTCTTGTTGTGTTTCTTATTTTTTAACTGGGTTTCGCATGCCTGTGCTTAGCATAACGGGTACACAAAAGAAAACACACACACATATATATATATGTATATATATATATATATATATATATATATATATATATATATATATATATATATATATATATATATATATATATATATATATATATTGTAGTTCTACGTTAGCCATGACAAACACGCGTTCCGCTACTCTAGTGCGCGACAGCGAGAACGTTTTCCATGGTGTGGCAGTCGTGCGCATGAGTGGTGCACTCATGCATTTAGTGTGCCTATAGAGTAAGAGCTAAGTAAGAATAAGAAAAGGCTAAGCGCCAACGCATATCAGAGTCCTTTTGGCACGAACATGTACGACATCTGTATGCGTGCTCGTATGAACGGCTATAGCTGCCTGTCATGAGGGCTGGACGGCTCATCGTCATGTGGTTTACGCTCCTTGGCGTCCTCTGTCATTAATTTGTGCAACTCGAAGTAGTTACATCGGAATAAATTAAGACAGCATAAACGGAAAAGAAAAGAAAAACAACATCGTAAATGAAACTTACCAAGCGTCCCCTAAGTCTTAAGTGTCTCTACTCTATTCTTACATGGCGTGCGTAGTCCTGAAAGCCTTTTCCAATACCGAACATATATGGTTGCAATGAGTCCCAAGCTTCCCAATATTGGCTGCAAATCGCATTCTACCTCTGTTCCTACACCGCTTCTTATTCGCAATCTTTTGCGATCCTAACCCAACAGGCATAAAAGCGGTCATTTCTGTGTACGGAACCGAACATATTAAGCGTGCTGTACTCTCAGCGCATCCTGGTGCCTTAAAAGCTATTTCTTACGCACTGTTCTTGAGTAAGAAAAAGATATTGAAAGGTTCAAATATCTACAGGGACGGAAAGCTGCTGAACCGAAAAACTGGCTAAGGTGAAAGAAACGGCTCCCACGCCATATTCGCCCGAAATCACAGCGAAAGCATCGCAGCGAAAATTTTTCTTTTTGTTTTTGGACATCCCCGGTCAGTATTCTGCACTCAGTTCAAGCAAAAGAGAAGGCAGTCGCACGCAACGCATGACTTGGTCACGCCTTCAGCCTCTCATGCTTGCCAGTGCACGTACTTCGAGCAGGATATGAAGAGGCAGCGATGACGTGAACTAGGCTAAGTAACGGGCATTGTGACGTAGCGTATAAATAAGGGAAAGGAAGAGAGGTGCCCGCGAGGATTTTGCCCTTACAACTTTTCTCTATACGCGGCCGATGTACCAAGCTCTGCAATGCAGGGCATGCACATCTGCTGGTCAGTACCTGCTTTTGTCTAGCACATGAAAGCTCCGACAGTTTTCTTTGTTTTCTTTTTTTTTCATATATTTGTCACTTGGCACTGCGTGTAAGCTGGTAACATGTTGCGAGCGTTGTAAATAAAATCATTTCGCTTTTCCTCTACCACGGCCTGAAGGTATGATTGAATTAGAAAAGTCGCTGCATTTTTTCAGTGTAGTCAAGTTTACTGCTTATGGTGCGGTTTCGGAAAAGCTGACTCTTTCTATACAAGTAATATTAACAAAAAAAAGAAAGAAAGAGGTCATATACTCGAATCTCAATTGCATGTTCTTGCAAGAGACATTTATGTTTTGCCATTTCTACAAAACACCAATGCTGATTTAGCTTGGTAGAAAAAGTTGCCGTCGCAAATGGTAGTAGCGGTTCAAGATAAGGGCCTGTCGATTTCGCTGTTAAACTTTTCAAAGAGCCTAAAAGGAGTAAAACGTTAGCCGATGGATATTGTATTTGAAAGATGCTGCCGCCGACATTACACCAGCTCAAACAGCTGAACAACAGTCTTCGTTCAGCTCACCAGCAGTCCTCGCTCGCTCTTGGAATGCCATCCTTCAAAAAGAAAAAAAAAGCACCGCTACAGCTTTGTCTATCTGTTAATGTGAAAATCTGACCTGTCATATCGGGGACCTTATCCGATAACATCCAAAAATTATCTGGCCCATTGCAGTGTAGTGACGGTTTTGCAAGGCCTGTGACGAACAACTTCTAATTAAGCATAGTAAAAAAGAAGAAAACATTTACGGTCGATTGTAGTTCTGAAATTTTGATTTTAATATCGGCACCTTAACGACTGTTTAGAAAGGAATAGCAACACCATAAACAGGCGCAGATTTGTAGTGTTGTAGCTAGAGCAGGGAAAGAACAAATGCACGCCCTCACAATAGCCGTTACCTTTGTTCTTTCAGCTCTGAGCCGGGAGTCACTCATCAGGACGTGTGGTCGACTTCGTGTGACGGCTGAAACTTTTCTTTTCAGCAAGAACCTGGCACTACGGGTTCCACTTAAGCGACGCCCACCGTAACACAAGCCTGGAATGTTGGACTGTAACAACGAAAAAACGAAAAAAAAATTCCAATCTGTCGGCGGAAACCGAAATGGTATAACACATTTGTCCCGATTCGGCGTTGGCACTATGTTACAGGAGAACAACATGCGGCCTGCCTGCAGTAGCTGACAGGCCGCGTCATGCAATCAGCGGTCTGTTGTATTCAGGAATAGCGTCTTATACAGGCTGGGCGCTTCGTTGTTTGTTGCTGGTATTCGCTGTTCGTTTCAGTCGACAGACGAACAACACTTCTCGGCGACTTGCGCACCAATCTAGAAATCAGCAGCAAGACACGCCGCTGTTTTGTTTTGCCGAATACGTCCCTACAATACGGCAATCAGCTCACGAAAGACTAGCGCCCGTGGTGGAGGCGCGTCCGCTTCCGAGCTGGTCGCGGTATTCTGGCGAGTGACTCCCGGCGGTGCCGCGCGGAGAGCGCCTACTCCCTCGAGTATCCGTGGTTGGAGTAGGGCCCGGAGTAGATGGAGCTGCCGGCGGTGCTGGAGCCCTTCCTGCGGCGGCGGCGGTGCAGGATGCAGGCCACCAGCAGCATCACCGCCAGCATGAGCAGCACGCCCGCGATGGCGATGCCGATGGCGAACTTGCGCGAGGACACGCAGAAGTCGTGGTCCGAAGAGCTGGCGGACGACGTCGGCCGGGAGCTCACTGCAACACAGCCGACACGCAAAACCCCTGTCGTCAATCGGCCGATCGGGTTAGCGCTGCCTGCACTATGACAGCGAGCCTTGCCGCGCGGGAGAGTTTTGTGCCGTGAGGCGAGCGTTGCGCACCTGACGCATTGTTTCTGGCATGAAATCTTTTTCAGTTCGGTCAGCATATGGTGTCGCTTGCCAAAACTGCATGCAACGATGGCATGTGATATTATTGTCGCTTGCATATTTGCAACCATACGACCCACGCTCCTTACACTGACACCGTTGTGTGGAGAAAAAGGGGGTCGCATGCACCGATGGCGAAGTTGTCGAGCCACGCATGACGCATTTAGAGCTAAATTTATCCTCTCGCACCGCGGTCAGATAGACCATTACTTGTCGCGTTTGAGAGAGGTCACTCTGCAATGAAACTGAAACCTGTGCTCATCGGGAGTTATCTAAGGCTTGGAAGTGTACAATTTGATGCAGAGATCTGACGGTTCATAAAAGGCATGAAAGGACTCGGGCAGCAAGAAAGATGGATGCCTGTTCGCGCCCACCATCTTTTACCACGGCGGGCCCAGTACGAATAGAGGGCGACTGCGAGATTAGACCGCCTCCGCCTCATTAGTTGTATACTAAATGAAGTATGCCAATTCTGCTATTTATGCGATTCGAAAGCAGCACTACAAGTTATGCTCTTCGTAGTGCAGCTAAAGTATGCTTCGACAGATAGCGTCTTGAAACACTGTCTGAGCGAAAAAGCTTGCCTAAATTTACTTAACTTATTACATCACCACCATAAAATACACATGTCAAAATATGTGTCACACTACGAATCTCGCACAAAATTTAGTAAACATCAGTACACATTGGCAGAGTGTCCTTTTCAATAACGAAACCTTTAAATATGTGTTCTTTTATCTCACTATACGGGGGTAGCATCAAGTTCATCTGTTCATTACGAATATAGACTCATTTTCAGCCTGCGCAGTGATGGTGGAAGTCGCGAAGGAATACGAGAACCTCCGCTAGAACTGTTGTAAGCGCTTGCCATGACCGTACTGAATCATTAATTGTAGCGTTCTCGCGGTATAGCTAACATGCATTTATTCTTATTGAATAGTGTTTTCTCTCAATATTTCTTATCACTTAAAAGGCTTATGCGTTCTTTTTTGTTCTTTAGTATATAATTTGTGCGTTGTGAACCAATAGTGCTCGGTTTGGAGTCACTGAACTTTTCTTCACACACACACACACACACACACACACACACACACATATATATATATATATATATATATATATATATATATATATATATATATATATATATATATATATATATATATATATATATATATATATATATATATATATATATATCGTTTCTCTCCTAAGCTTGTTACTGAGCTAGTTGGTTCATGACTTAGAAACAAAGGATGGGGCACTAAGCAGACGAGGAGGAAGTGAGACACAAACGACATATACGGGGCACGGACATTAATGGCAGCCGTATATGTCGTTTGTATCTCACTTCGACGTCGTCTGGTTAGCGCCATATCCTTTGTTTTCAACTATTTCTTTTCATTTTGCTGATTTGCACAATGTGAACTTCCATTGTTCATTACCGCATGAAAACACTGCTTTCTGTGAGTACAAGTTTGTAGTGCCAAGGTGGATACACGTATACAAATACGCTGCCTTTAATTATGTAAGCAATGTTTGCTAGTTGAGGCATTTGTTTGTTCATTAACAAACTTCTGGCGCGTTTTTCTTCTTTCTTGCGTTTTCGTTAATTGGACTTGATTGGATGTATATTTACGCATTGAGATATTTCTTGCCTTTATTTTCAAAATCATTGTATGCCCATGATCTCAACTGACAGCAGCAGTATTGAAAATCAATCAGTCAATCAATAAATAAGGAAGTCGCCGTTTCGCCGCAAATGCGAAGCATCGATTGCAACAGGAAATTAATTAGATAGCTATACGAAGCAAGAATAGTAGATTTGTCGGCCGTGTGAGCTTGTACGCATTCGCTTGCAAACTAAATTATCAAGTATTGTGTCATGCACGCACAGGCAAACATAAAGACATCTCACTAGATGAGCGCGGGCACTCGCTTTCAAAACGCTGGCGTGAACGCCAGCAGCAGCAAGCAAACGGAGCTTCGTGCTGTCTCTCGCTTCAACGCGCACCAAGCGGCGAGAACACAGCGCACGCGAATACGTCGGCCCTCGGCCCACCTAGACTCATCGCACAACGCTTTGAAGGTGGGGTTCGCGCGGCCGCGCTCAGCCGCTGCCGGAGTAGAACCTCGCGCCTGGGGTGTCCGTATAATTTCTATCGGAATCAAACGAAGCACGGGTGGCGACGCCACATTGAAGTTTGCACACCCCGCGACGTCATGGATTTTGAAGGCATCCACTCGAGCGTAGTTAACATTTTTATCGTTAAAGATGGGCTACATTCTATTATAAATGACCGAAAGACTGAACGTAGAAAGTTTCAATGACCTTTATTGAGCCACAAGGACTCGAGTATGAAATACTTGGGTCCTTGAAATGAAATGAAATCTGAAATATGTGACGTCACAATGAGGTTTAGGCGCTGCGGTTTCGGCACGAGATTCCTGAAATGGAACTTTGACATTCATTTGCTCTGATGATTATGAACTTACTAGCGCGAAATTCGCAAAAATCGGGTTTTCAGTGAATAGTCGATCAGTGTGAACAATAATTCAGTGTTTGTCCCTAGCATCTGCTCAAGCTTCCTGTGTGGGGATTCCCTGCACGGTCTGAGCTGCTAAGCCGAATATGCAGGCACCGGACGCGGCACAAAGTGGTCGTCGTCACACCGACCGCACCCACCTTCCGGGTCCTCGGAGTCGGTGACTTCGTTGACGTACAGTCCCGAGAAGACCTCGATGCTGAGGTCGCGGACATCCTGCTCGGCCTTCTCCAGCGCGGTCAGGTCTCCCTTGGCCTCGACGTCACGGCGGCGACGAACGCTGTGGCGCACATCACTGCAGTCCGGGGGCTGCGCCAAAGGCTCGCATTGAGTGCGGGAAACGGCCGGCCGTGGCGCCCGCCACGGCGGATAGAACTCGCGGAAGAAGTTGTGCAGCACATGATATTAAGCTGAGGGACACACGCTGTTACCTGGTTGTAACTGCTTGTCTCAACGCAAACAAAAAAAGTCGTCGTTACAGAAACGTAGACATCTTTATTTTTTCTGACAAGATCACAATATTTAGCCCTGAAGTGGAAGAATTTTCCTAAATATGTGCGAGCATTTGAGAAACTGCGCATTTTGGGCAGCGGATAGTCTGTTGCTGCGCTACACTTATGACAGAAGCTTTTTTTGTGCAATCTGACGGGTACTGATGTTGTAGTCACTGGTTGGAATGTGCTGCGCTCCCTCGATTCGAACCCTTATTGCCGCTTGTCCATTAAAGCGAAGCGTGCTGGAGTCGGGCAGAGTTTCATGACGTGGTCGGTGGTTGTACTATGGCGAGGAGTAATGTGGAGAGGGTAATGTGGAGAGAGGGGGCGGGTGAGAAGGGGGTGTTGAGAAAATAAGTGTGCATGGTTTTTAACACAGCTCTGCATGATGTCGTTACCATCTATGCTCTTTCCATCAATGTTGCGATAGTACTACTATGTTCCTCCTCCGGTTATTCTTATTTCGGTAGTATTGTTAGCTGATAAAGAAACTGGAAAAGTAATACGAGCAAGGTTCTCTTTGCCAAGACGAGTTCAACTCAATACTTCTTCTGCTGCCGTGTTGACACCTTTGCTCACGATGGTACTTTACGAATACAATGGCCGCTATTGCTGAATATTAACTAGGCGTATGACTCGCCGTGGCTGCTTAGTGGCTATGGTGTCGGGCTGCTAAGCACGAGGTCGCAGGATCGAATCTCGGCCACGATGGCCGCATTTCGATGGGGACGAAATGCGAAAACATCCGTGTCTTAGATTTAGGTGCATGTTAAAGAACCTCAGGTGGCCAACATTTCCGGAGTTCCCCACTATACGGCGTGCCTCATAATCATAAAGTGGTTTTGGCACGTAAGATCCTAAAAATTTTAATTTTTAACAAGGCGTATGCTAGGTACACTCTGTTCTTGCAGAGTGAGATCATAAATTATTAGTCGCTAGTGCATTCAGCAAGAACGCACAATAGTGTAGTCCTTGAAAGCAGTCGACCGCCGCAGGTGCGATCGTTCTTTGCTGCGGATATTTAGATACACACGCACTTTCGCTAGATTATGCCACTAAGATTTCAGAACTGAGACCATCGAAGAATATCTAAGTACAGCTTGCAGATGAACTAACTGGTCAGGAAAAAAAATGACTGAATGAGCTATGTGATTATACACTGAAACATATTAATATATGCAGAAGTTTTTAGCAAATGAGTTTCTTTTCTGCGCAAGTTCTGATTATTGCCACGTTTCAGTAGTTAAAACGTGGCACGAGTTTGGAAGAGACCGTCGGCAGCATGAAAGATGTATGCGTGATGTGCGGCCGTTTGTGTCGGATTCATATTGTTACCCTCCACTTCAGTTCGTGGCTGTTATGAGTAGCTAACCGATGTACAGTCGCGATCAATTTGAAGGTGATCGCGCGAGCATCGACCGGTGGGCCTTCCAAGCAGCATAGCGGCCGATTTCGGAACTGCGAAGATAAAAATTCGCTGCCTTCTTCCCCTTTTATGCTCTTCCAAGGTGCAACCGTCACCCCCAAGACTGACTCGCAACATTTTTGTTTGTTTCCCTTTCATGGCAATGATGTGTGTGCGTCGATGTCTCATGCATATGTTGGCTAACAATGACGCCTCTGTGCAAAAGCTGATAAGGCAATCGAAACGAATTCGCAGGTTGTCTCGAGAAGGGCGACGGGAGTGACAGCTGCTCAGGGAACAGCAAAAGAGTGAGAGGGGAGCTATCTGATGCTTCCCTCTCGACTGACGGCGATGACGTAATGTGGCGCTGCTCCTGTTTCAGTCGCCGCTCGAGCGATCACCTTCAAATTGATCGCGACTGTACTCGGCCTTTCAGCGCATTTTTGCCAGCATGCAACTCGTAATTGGCAGTCGTTGTTCGGGTCCAAAATTTCCACCCGCCTCGGGTGAATTAAAGTCAGACATTTAGTTTCGCTCTTCGCACTGTTGCTTCACTAGTGTAAAACTGCAGTGTTACGTTACACTTGCGCAACACTGGTTCTACGGCGCAGAAATGCTTTCGCAGTGACGTTATCTCAGAAGAATGAGTAACGCCTAAGCCTCGGGCTATAAATGCAGAGCAGGAGAGACCGCAGTGCGCTTGCGCTCTCCGTGAAGCGATAAGACGGCGGACAGGGGTTTCCCCTTCACCGCTGACCTCAATACGCGGTCTGTTACGCGGTTTCCGAGAACCACGCTCAAGTTCACTTTCCTGGGAAGGGCCTTTGGCAAGCTGAAAATGCTTGGACAGCGCGAAGGCGAACACTCCAAAATAAAAGGAACTTTGCTAGCTTACACACAAAACAATCGACAGAGCGTCTGTCCGGAGACCGACATACGTATAGTTTGTCCTGCGGTTTCCTTTTCTTTTTTCTTTTGCATGCCACTGCGCAAGGCGAGCAGCAGTATGACGACTGTCGTCAGTTTCGCCCTTTCTCGGCGCTACCTGCCATACGAGTACATAATCACAGGGCGCGCTCTTCCGAAACAGACGCTGCTGCACGAGACTTTCCCTCGCATCTTACTGTTGTCGTCGGTGGTTTTTGACGATCTGAACGACCTTGAATGTAAAGCTCTAGCAACTCTCCAGACGACCTGATGCAGGCAGTGTGAGGCTTGGAACTTTAAAGGGATGCAGTCTAGCACTCGGAAGTGATTTCTCAGCGACCACATTCGTAGCAAGAAAAGCAAACAGACAAGAAAGTAATACAGTGAATGCCGGTATACAACATACCGTCTGTGCGCAGTAGACGCAAACAATACAAGCCACCTGTGAGAGCTATGCCAGTTCCTTGAGTTTACGCGAATTTTCACAACCGTGAAGCTTATACGTATACGCCATCTTACAACATAGCATGTAAAAAATGATTAGCTGAACTGAAAGGTTGCGCGTGTACGCGCGTGCGTGCGTGCGTGCCTGTGTGTGTGTGGGGGGGGGGGGGGGAGGTTCGTGCCATTAGCGTGGAAGGCAACGAGAAGGGTAGATAAGGAAGCGATTAACCTTCAGGCACGACGTTTGGATTAGCATCTTGCCTGACCTTTATATGACGCGCACTTTAACAACGTGGTGACAGGTTGGCGGAGCGAAAAGAAGGTTATCGCCAGCCCAGGGGCCACCGGTTCAGCACGCACGCACACTCGCGCACAAAAATGCAATCCCACGCACTCTCTTTATCTCTAAAATTACAAATACCCACGATATGTCTTTGTGTCCTCGCTCTATAAAAATCGGAAACATGTTATATCTCAGCCGCTTCACCGCTATGCCACCTATGGTCAACATTTTGTCATATTTTGGTATAGCTGTACCCCACGCGTTTGTGATATTGTTAACGGCCTTTGAATGCAACGCCCTCATTCGCGAATGATGCTACAACAATACTTTCACTATACTCTTTTTATTTTTAAACACTTTACTTATTAGAACATAAGAAATACCTTTCCGCTTTCTTTCTCATGCCAAAGATGGCGGAGTGTGCTCAGGTTTGATGAGGAAACAAAACATTTACATAAGCTTTAAGCAAAAGCTATGCATTTTCTACACCCCCCCCCCCCCATCCCACACGATAAACTTCCTTTGTCAATATCCCAAACATTATTCGCCAAAACTACCACGCCCGTATATGCTTCAGTATTCAATCTTTATTTCCTTGAAGAACGAAGTAATTCTCCAAGCAGCTGTTTTCTATCTGAATCTACTAATGTGTTCTTTCTTTCTTTCTTTCTTTCTTTCTTTCTTTCTTTCTTTCTTTCTTTCTTTCTTTCTTTCTTTCTTTCTTTCTTTCTTTCTTTCTTTCTTTCTTTGGCGAATACTTTCTGCTTGGCCCGGTGGGCATGCCTCTTCAGAGACCCAATTTGTGATACTGGAAGCCAGGAAAAGAGACACGCCGAGGCCAAGGCACTTCGCCCTCAGGACGTCGCGCGGGAATGGTCTGGCAGCGTGCGATTCTCTTAGCGCGCCACTCACCACGTCGTCGCAGCCGCCGCTAGACTTGAGGCACAGTCGCACGTTGCACTGGTAGTAGACGGACGAGGTGTAGGGGAACTTGTGCGCCTGGAAGGTGACCGAGGCGCGCGTCTTGTTCATCGTGTACTCGAACGGGCCCAGGATCTCGTTGTCCACGGGACACCTGCAGGAGGCGTGACGGCGCAAGGATGTGACAGATGTAACAGAATCTTCCGAGTTGTCAGTTTCACGGCGTTTAAGGCATTCTGATCAATTAAGGAGCAAGGCATTCTGAATGTTCTTACCTGCAGTTTTCAAGTAGCCAAAGAAATGGGAGATGGCCACAACCCGTCAATTTCTATATGGACTCATGACGAATTCGTTTAAACTCGTTTCATGCCACATATGTAGACGTATTACAATAAAGTCGCAGTGAGGATAAAAAAATCCTACGGCAATCATTTCGCGCCATACGTTAGGCACATTATTGTAATGAGGTCATGTGGAAAGGCAAAAGCAAGTAAGGAAAAAGCTGGCTCACCCTTCGTTGTTGATCAGTGGCTGCTCGCCCCAGTTGAGACCGTCGCGCACGAGGCAGTTCGTGACACGCATGCCGTAGGTTTCTGCAAAAGGCAATGGAATGGTTCACGCCCCTCTGTCGGCAGTGAGCGGGTTCCGTAGGGCCGCTATTAGCATGCGCTCATTGTCGCACTGCCGCTGCGAACCACTTTCGCTTAGGCCTGACCGCCTCCCACTCTGCATTCGGGTGCGCCCCCTTCTGGGCTTCATTGCTTCCTCGCATTTCTATATACACGCTTCGCGGCCCATCTGAAATTTCAGCTGCTTTTCGTGACGTGGCTTTCTAACAAGCACCGAGCAAAGGCATTGAATCCTCATGGAACACGAAAAGAAAACTCATTGAGCAATTGATCTACTGGCTGATTGATTCATTTGTTTTAACATCACAAAGCAAAACAGAGGCTAGGAAGGAGGCCGTAGTGCAGGACTCCACGCTACTATTGGCCACCCGGGTTTCTTTGACGGCCACACAAAGCACATTACAAGTTACTTGTCTAATTTCGCCTCCATAGAAGGCGGCTGCCGCGTCCGGGAATCGAACTGTCAACCTCGTGCTCAACATGAGTACACCCTAGTCACTGAGCGTGCTGTGGATTTTGGTCCTATGACGTTGTTCCTTTTACTTTTCTTGCTGATATATTTTTTATATTGTTGTTTCTGCTATGCAAAAAGGAGTAGCCATCACCATTATAGGCGGACTACATCTCTTTCTTTTATTTTCCTTTCAATAATGATAACAGAAAAACCGAGCTACCGCTACAAGAGGACAAAACATAGAAGAGAAATATAAACGAACACTTTCGGAATTGCGAATGTGTAAGTCGATTGCATTATGGATCTGAAGAATATTTTTTTTTCGTTTGTGCCCATCTCTTTTTTTCTGTTCTGTTATCCTTTCTCCCAGTGCAGGGTTGCCAACCGCAATTACCTCCAGTTAACGGCATTGCTTTTTCGTGCATCTTCTTTTGTCTGTCTTGGTTGCGGCGTCATTTCTGCGCTAGATCACTGCGCGCCTATGAAAAAAAAAAGAAAAGAATAGGTCGCATTTCAAGGTAAGCGCGGGCTCAGCCTTACAAAATTACGGAGACTTATCGCTAGACGAAGTCCATTTACGGGAAGTCGCCATAAAATCCTTAACATCGCAGCAACTTTATGGATGCCATCGCTCGGACGAGAAATACAGATACGGAGGCTTGAGCTCCATTTTCACCGCCAGAACTCGCCGCGGTGTCTCAGCGGTTATGGCGTCGCGCTGCTAAGCACGAGGCCGCGGCTTCAATGTATCCCGGCTGCAGTGGCCGCATTTCGGAGGAGCGCGAAATGCACGAACGATCGTGCACTTACATTCAGGGGGCACGGTAAAGGGACACTAAAGGGAAACAATAAATCAGTTTAGACTAATAAAGCATTGTTTGAGAACCCTGCAGGCAGTAATTTCAAGAAAATAGTTTTAATATTAGATGAGAAAATGAAAGTCCAAGTATCAGTATTTGAATTTCGCGCCGAAACGCCAGCGCCTGTACGTGGACGTGACGTCAGGGATTCCAAAGTTTGTTTTCGCATTTGGGCCGCGTTGGCTGAATAAAGGTTCCTGAAACTTGGCATGTTTAATATTTGGTTCCTTTAGAACACAATGTAGTCAATCTGTACCGCTATATATAATTAGTAGGCACTAGAAGATGCAATCAAAATCCATGACGTCATAGCCCCCAGGTGCGGGAACTTAAGTAGGCGTCGCCACCCGTATTTCGTTCTTGCGCTTTTTCTGGCTTACCAAACGTCTTATCGTTGTAAGAGTGGTGTTTTTGGTGTTGTAGAACGGTGATTTACTGATGCAGAAGAAATCACTTTTCACTTTAGTGTCCCTTTAAAGTCAATTCGAATTAATTCAGGTGGCCAAAATTAATTCCTACAACGGCGTGCATCCTCATAATCGTCTCCTTAGCGCCCCTTGCCGAGCAGCACGATTACCGCGCGAGGGCAGAGCTTGGCTCCGTCGCCACGCAGTCGGCCGATCATCGGCGAAGTCTCTTTGGGCCGAAGCCCCGCGAAGGCGCAGCCGCCACCACCGGAATCGGTTTCCTCGATATTCGTGACCAATACGTGCATACGGGGCAAACTGGCTTATTCGGGCCTTGGCCAGTGACATGAGAGCCTTACAAAGGAGTGGCTGTGTTAAAGGGACCCTGAAACGATGTTGACCATTTTGTACAAACGTGCTGAGTCGTTAGAGTAGGTCCTTCTGATCGTTAATTGACGCGAGTAAGTGCTGCGCGTAAAGCGTGCAATTTATTATAAGGTTTTAAAAAAAGTACATCGCTGCCGATCGCAGCACACTGCTCGGCTGAATTTTCAGCCGCCCCTACCCATTGGACGTAAATTGCCCCAATGACGTCAGTAAGGAGAGCTATCCGATTGGCTGCCCAGGGAGCGTCATCGATAATTTTTCCAACTTAATGGTGAACAAATGTTGTTTGTAATAGTTGGAATGTTAGTTAATTTGTTTCTAAAAAAAAAGAAAGCAACAGAAAGAGAATGCAGATGAACAATTTCTCAGTGTACTTAAGCACTTCCGGCACACAGCAAGTGTCGTCTGCTAGTGTTACAACGTGCTCCGTCTTTGACGAGAGCTCCGCCATCAGTGTCGGTCTGTCTTTTTGTGAGCATGAATCGCTTTTGTTGCGTTGTGGGCTGCAAACGTAGTGACGGGCAATATGTCAAGCTGCGACCACGTGTCCCTCTGCAAGGCAGCAGACGAGCGGAATGTCTGCAGTGCATCGGACTATCGGTATCTCATCGGCGCTAGGGTTTGCGCATTTTCAGCCGCCACTTTACACTGGAGGATTACTACCAGCGTTTCGCGAGTCCGGTATTCGGGTAAACGCAAGCGCCTGGCCGGTTGACCGTGCTGTTTCGCGGGATGAGCCGAAGCACAAACTTGAATGATCGGCACGGTGCAGCCACCTCGTGGCGCAGAGTTCAACCAAACACAGCAGCTGTAACAAAGTGTATTCTTTTTTGCTGCTTGTGTAAATTTTTTGCAGCAACGTAATCGTTAACATGCTGTTTTAGTAAATATTTAATATGTCTTACACTTGGTTAGAGCAATATTATCTCTTTGGCTGGTTAAAGTCTTCGCCAACAGGTGGCTGGACCGTGCAGACCGATCAGGCCGCTAACGTATGTCTAAGCTAAAGTTACTTCATCAGCTTGAGTTTATGCCTCCACGCATCCACCGAAACGCCCAGCTCGCCTGTGGTGACCGGAATACCAGACACATTCGGCGCTGCGACTGAATGCTCGCAACGCACGCTGCTTCGACAGCTCTCGCTTGGGATCGATTGCCAAGCAGCTGGCGGAGAGGTTGGAGAGGCTTCGCGCGCTTGCTTCTAGAGAACCGGAAGTAGATGACGCGACGTGACATCATGACGCAGAGCCAGTGAAGGCAGAGCTTAGCGCTGATCACTCGGCGAACGAGTTGACGAGAAAATGCAAGGCTATGGAGGAAATCGTCCGTAGCTGTCTTAATATGAGACGCTTCACACAAATTGTGGCGTGAATGATTAACTTTAGCTGTACTCAATGTGTCGACAAAATTTGTCCGAACCATTTCAGGGGGTCTGTAAGGGCTATGATGCTTTCCTTTGACGTTTCTTTTAGTTTCTCCTTTTTCAGCTGACTCTATGTAATGGTGCGTCTGTCCTACTTTGAAGTCTTGCTCTATCGGTCGACAGAGGGCACTTTCAAGCCGACATGAACATGAGACAGTATATGCTTTTGGTAGCATGTACAGTAACGCCAGGTATAAACGGGAGATGAATGGGTACAGCGGTCAAGAACCGGATTGTTGTAATGAAAAAAACTTTCAGTTGTCTGCCAGTGTGCGGATAACAGGTTTTTGTCGAATCAGCACCAGACACCTAGCTAGTGGACTAAGTGTATATCTTACTTGAAATAAGAAAGAGATCCGCGATGAAATGCTGCACTTGCCTTGGTAGTCGATGCTGATGACCAAAGTGAGTGGGTCTCCGATCTTGACGTTCTCCGCGATCACTTCTTCCTCGGAGTCGCCGACGAAGATCTTCATGCTGCAGCCGGGCATGGGCGCCGTGGCGACCAGCGGTGTCGTTCCCAGCATGCTGCCGTAGGCAAAGAACGGGCTTTAGTCAGGGCTAGGCAGGTCTGCCCTGCCACAAAAGCCTGTTTCAACGCACTTAGGCCAGATGAGGGAGGGGGGGAAACAAGATCTCCAGCGTTACAGATTTTGTTTCGGACAGCAGGGAATACTAGTATCTTTCTTTATTATTATTACGTCCCTTTCGTGCACTGACCCCCGTAGAAGTCACAAAGATGTTCGAAGAGAGAGGAAGGACGTTGAGAGACATCAAAATATCGCTCGTCACGTCATCCTGGGTGGTTACGCTCCAGAAAAGAGGATTACCGTCGCCTCAATGCGGCACACTCAGACACCGGCATGGCGCTTGCCTCTAGCAACAGCTGTGGAAAATTATCATGCATCAGTGTAAAATCCTTGCACGTATGTGAAATCGGCAGCTGGGCTTAAGACGGGTAGCGGAGGAACTGGCAGCAAATCTCAACTTTTCGTGGCAGAGGAGAGTGGAAAACTAAGATAAATGAAAGGCCGGGAGGTTAAGTAGAACCGAGCCCGGTTAGCTACCCTGCACTGAGGAAAGCGGAAATGAAAGGACAAGAGAATGAGAGAAAGCTAAACGTCGATGTGCACTGGAGTCCCAATCTCTCCCGCTGTACCCCCTCGACCACTGCGGCTCGCTTAGATGCGGACGCGCCTTTACAGAAGCTGTACCATGTTTCGCGTCATTCACCTGATTCAGCAGCTGCCCCATTCAGTGAAAGGAAACGTTTTGCCTCTTTTTTGGCTCTAAACGAAAAAATGCATCACGTCTATAGCAACGCGCCCAAGCACAGATGTTATGCAAAACTACAGCCCGTCTATCCGCCCCGTTTCCTGTGTATGCGAATGGCGTGTATACAAAATAAATGTTCTCGTAGGACCATTGTTTCACGAAGGCAGGATGTAGGTTTCTGCTTTGGGAGAGATGAGTGCTGTGTCTATGGAGGCCTTGAACGCTCTCAGAAAATTGCTCCAAGTAAAAAAAAAAGAGGAAAAAGAAAGCTCGACAGCGTAAGGCGCTGTAACCAAAGTCATGTATGTTTATTGAAAGCGAACGAAATACACGGCAGAATTTCACCCAAGTGACAAGAAACAAAACGCTTGAAAGCTCTGACATGTGTGGCTGATGCATGTCAGGGCATGGCACAACTCACAGTCGCCTGCTATATCTCCTGTCCTGCATTACGAAGCTCGTTGAGACGCTCGTCTACTTGTCAGGCAACTTCGTGTGATGCAAGGTCGTCACGGTGCATTGAAATCTTGAGTACAGTAACGCGCTCCGTTGTCAGCTGTATACAGTAGTAAATTTTCCTCATTTCGGTGCATGTGGTGCAGAGTGTTGTTTTCTTACGATAAAATGACAGCTTCAGGGGTAAGCACGGCTCCGAAGAGGGCGCGAAGGAAAGGCGAAGCCAGAACAAGTTGTATGCATAGGCCACTTGCATGCAAACACGGAGGCAGTCCGCTTGGGCCGAGACGAAGACGGGCACCCGACGCGGCTCACGGGCATCCCGGGTAGATGAACCGATCGTGGGTGTTGCGGCGGTGCGACCTTTTCCCTCTAAGCAGAGCGGCACCGACGTGGCCGCGCCTATCAGCAACGGAATGGTGGGCGTTCTAGCCGAGCTCGCTACGAAACCTCTGACGTAGTGTTTCATTGCGACATCGTGGAAGGCACGAGCGTGCATTAAGGCGCGGCAGTGCCGAACGCGGCCGACAGAAAGCGATGCAACAGTTCGGCGGAGAACGCAGATCTTCTGCCGCCGACGTTCGAGAGGCTGGACGCTGCCAGGAAACTTCGCCTACTTGCACGCAATAAGACACAAGATCTCCGGAGTTCGAGTGCCTTCAGTTGCCGATTACATGAACTGGACCCCACGCACCGACTACAACTGAAATCTAGCCTTTCCCGCGGCGAAACAACTTTGCTGTGCCGCTTTTGGCTGGGAGTGGCGTTCAAGAACGCCTACTCCTATAGGAATGGCCGAGAGCCCGGTGTACCGACGTTCGAGAAGATATAGAAATGCTAGGCTGCTGGAGTGAAGCGATGAGCAGCCTAGCATTTCTTTCACGCGTACGTTGTGATGCGCTAGGCAGACGGTGTGGGCTGGATACCGTAAATAAAACTGCTGTTGTATGTTATTGTCACCTGTGTTTGCACTCTGCTCTTGCGCGTGCGTCTCGCAATGCGGTACGCTATAGTATTTAGAGGCGCTAGAATAGCCATATAGTGTACGCTCGGCATATGCTAGCTAGTTGACAGAATTAATGGTTCGGCAAGGACACGTCGGTTGCCCAATAAGAGTAGCGAAATTGCGTGAGGCTGTGGAACAGAAAGGCGTACCTAACGTTGAAAAAATTGGTGATGGTCTTCTCTTTAGTCTGGTACCGACATCGGATGTGGAATCCACGGCCTTGGTTTGTCACCAGCTTTCGGTGAGGTTGCACTACTACGGTGTTGAAGTACTCCACTCCTTCGTCCTGCAGACAATAAAAGGACAAGCGCGTGTAAGCACAGACAGCCTGTCTGGTATATTACAGTCCGATAACGTCGAATGTGGGGGCCGTGTTTAGGGTGAGGAGGCCGACCGGCTGCTGCCATCAAGTGAAGTCCTGTCCTAACATTTTCAAGCCTGTTGTCCCGAACGGGATGCTTAAGCAAAATAAATCCTCAGTTTGACACCATGTGCGGGCATCCAACGAAAACAAATCCGTCAACGTGTCGCCCTGTCTGACCCAGAAAGCAATCCTTTGAGCATGAGGTCTCCAACGAGGTTGAACACTCCAAGAAACTCGTGCGGCTGCATCCATTCAGGCGCATAAGTTGAAAGTCACCATCTCTGCGATACCGGCTGTTATACAGACTAGCATTAGGCATGAGACGCTTCACATGTGAAGTCTAAGTTTGTTGAGTGCGAAAACATGCTAATATAAACGCATTGCTTTGTGCTAGATGTCAATTGAGCTTTCTTTATACGAGCCTACAGATCTCGCCCGGGGTAGCAAATGTTGTGAGAGTAGTTTTGGAGGTTCTTCCCTTACATACAAGTATTTCTAAATAGAATATGAATGCTCTTCTTCAGGAGAACATTTTCACGCTATAAGAGGTTAATTAGAGACCACTCAGTTACATTTTTTGCTTAAATCGCGGTTGTGTTCGAGCGGGCCAAGATGCAAGCCGTTTTCGACGTGAAATGTTCTACAAGTACAGAGACAGTACCAAAAGAGCCAGCAGGCAACATTTACCCAAATATATTTTGTTTTAGTCACGAATTCTGGTAGACTGCGAATAATATGTGTCAAATTTAAATGACATTTTTGGAAGTCACTGCACACTTAGCTGCAAAAGAAGTGAAACTTATTGGGTGACACCTTGTGCATTTTCTAGTCAGTCCTTGTGATTATAGAGTAAGTAAATGTCCATTTAATTGACAGTCAGTCATGTCGCGGTTTTTTATAAGAACAATTTAATCGCCAGACGGAAGCACATGTACAAGTACAGGCTGCAGGCATTATGAGGAAGAAAAAAAACCCCTCCTCTATCCCTGCTCCCGGAACGCAGCAGGTCGAACTTCCCTTGAAACATGGTAGTGTATTTCAGAAAAATAGTCAAGTGTCGCAATACTCTCCAAAGCATGCATAGCGATTTTTTTTTCGTTGCCTGGTTTATTGCAACCACCATGCATGTAACTAACACGCAGGGTATTTCTCAGTGGATACTTTCCTGAGAAATGTCTATACGTTGCTTGTCTGCAGGGACGCGCACATGTCGAACGCACATGCTTTTGCACATGACTGTTTACACGGATCTAAAATTGGACGCTTGTGTTCCGAATGCGGAAAGAGGCGGTTGCCTGCAGCCACGTACCACTTCGGTGCTCATGGTGTTGCAGGAGCGGAGGGGGAGTGTGTAGACGATCTTGTCGCGCACGTTGCTGTACTCTGCCATGCAGGTGGAGTTCTTGGACAGGCCCTTGGGGTAGATCATGCCATTGAAGTCGTGCGTCGCCTCCAGTGTCACCTGGATGTTGTTGCTGTTGCATTCGATGTTCACGTCCGACGCCTCACCGCCATCTGCGAGTGAGCAAAGAGAGAAGCGAAAGGTAAGCGGTCACCGCTTTGGTTCGTGCGTGGGCGAATCCATGCAGGACGCATCCTATCCCACCGCAGAGGCCGCTACTAACTAAATGGCACATCGTTGTGACTACATTCGGAACTAAATACGGCTGTGATCAAGCGCAGGAAAACCACCAAATAATCTTTGGTAATAGATATCGCTTCAACACAGCCAGGCACGCGTCCGGGAAGCCCCTTGCAGAACTCGAACAATGGCATTTATTTAGTGCCTGCCGCGTAACGTTTCTTTCTGTATATCATTTCACACTTCTACCGCGTATGTGAACAAAGACCAAAGTATCTCGTAAAGTCGGTAATTGAACTCGCCCGTTTGTTTCGATCAAATATATTCAGTCAAGCTTGCATCTCAGCAGTTACCTTTCATCCACCCACTTTATAACTTTGGTAGCATCTCATAAAGTGTTGAGGGATAGCGGAGTCAGACATGCGATTCTAACCCCCGTATGCAGAAATGCAGCTTAAGTTGAAGCCCATGCTTGACTTGATCTGAGTGACGCCTATCGGGAACGCGCCGAAGGAAACGCAGTGAGCGTCTTTGGGCACGTTAACGCCTGGCGTCATCTAAATCAAGTCAAGCATGGGCTTCGACTTAAGTTGCATTTCTGCATACGGGGGTTAGTGTGACCTTTGCTTCCAATTCATACATTAAGCTGAAATCTGTTCGTGTTTTATGACACGCAATTCCACTGTTGTATAATGTCGCTTAGCAATCTGGGCGATTTGGTGCACATTTACGGGTTAAGAACGAGCACAATACTGACAAGGACGAGCGAGGACATAGGACTGGTGCTCAGTGACAACTTATGAGGTTTCCATAAAAATCGCTTGTAAATGAGCACTGGTCCTGTGGGTTCCCTCGTCCCTGTAAATTTTTTGTCCCTTCCTATATATCAAGTGTATAAATAATTTCAATGCATTCTTTCGCTGTGTAGTGCATACTGGTAATCGATAGGGACCACGAATCCGCCAAATTGTGGTTACACTAGCAAGGCCGCGGGACCCAGCAGCACTGACTGAAGATAGTGCCGCGGAGATTACGTAATAATCGCGGGAAATCGAACATATTGTATGTTTGCTATAGATGCCCATCTTTCAGCTACACAAAACATGAGACAAGCGTTCAGGTGTCGGGTCTACCATACCGTGTTAACTGAACAGAACGATTCGGCCCTTATTATAAGCATCAGAATCGACGACAGACTTATTTAATTTAGGGACACGGCACAGACTAAAGAAAAGAAAGGTAGGCAAGGTTTAGGACGAGGATGGCACATGACTTCGGACAAGTCCGATGTATTGATATAGATATATACACATATGGACAGGAATTACGTATAAATATCATTCTCAGTCAAGCAGGTAGAACGCAAACAACCATCCGCATTACCGCAAGAGCCGACTATTGCCTAATCAGTACTGCAGCCCACCAAATGGCGCTTGCCTGTCGCCGTTAAACGGATCATCGCCTCTCGGCTGAAGGACTGCCCAGACCGTTTTCGGCAGGAAAGTGCCACAATTACGCACGCGCCTTTTCATTCCGAGCTCGAAGAACGATAGCGGGGAGAGGAGGTGGGAACAGGAACTGGTGCCCCGTAGCTGGAGGGTTCTGCGACCCCGCGGCAGGCTCAAGTGCGCACACATGCGCAAGAGAATGCGTAGCCACCAGGCGCACGCGCAATAGTCGGAAGAATGGACGGCCGTCTCGTGTCAAGCGGCGGCGGCGCTAAGCCGGCTTGACTAAATTGCCTTCAGCCCCGGCAGAGCTCATTAATCAGTCCACGGTGCAAGCGAAAGGGGTGAGACGGGGCGGCAACTTACGCGCTTCGGGTTCGTTCGCCTTCAAGGCGGAGCTGCAACGCGGCGGCGTTCATGACCGGCTAACCCGACCAACTCTCGCCTCTCCTGCCCCCTTGCTCCCCCTACCGGCGTCTCGACTAGGTTGGGTTAGGCTTAATGAAAAACTGCGGGTTCTTCCACAAGTTCGTCGTCCTCGGCCACTCGATCATGCGGCGCCTTATGTCCCCCCGCCCCCTGTGCTCTTCTGCTTTTTATCGACTTCCTGCACTCTTTCTGCGCACCGAGGTTGGAGACCTGACTGCGCCTTCGACCGATCGTCCGAAGCTTGTCGCGCATCCATCATGGCGGAAGCGTCCGGAGCGCGTCGCACGTGCGTTGGGTCGCAGCGGGAAGTCGGAGCGCGCGCCTCCCGGCGGGCGCCGCGCAACAGGCCATTGTTCGCAGGCGTCTCCGAAAGACGTCGTCTGCTTTCCTTCGTTTTGTGCAACTATGTGACACTCAGTACAACTCCGCCGTCTTAATTGCTGCCGCACGACGCAAGTTCGATGAACGTCGCTTCGTCCAACTTTCACTTCACTTCCAGCCTGATGACACCAGGTGGCATTTTGCAATGTTTTTTTTTTTTTTGCTGAATAAAGCTATGTTATGAGTCAGCGCTTCTTACGTTTTGCTTTTTCCGCAAACAAAAAGTTATTCATTAACGAGATTAATTTTTTTTTTGCATACTACAACCATGCTGGGATTATTGCAACTTTGGGGAAAAGGTTGCGCATCAATAACAGACAAGAATTTTTTCAATGAGAATGGATGAGCGTTATCAGGTAGAACATTCCAACGTTCTATAGCAAAAAAAGAACAAAAAAAGAACAAATGCTTTAACATATTGACCCGAGAATTAAAGGTGAAAAGTTTTAAGCAATGGGAGCTTCGGGTGTATAGGTAAAGGTTTAGCGAACTTTATACATGTATTTGCGCCTGTACAGCGTAACCAAATATTTAGGACACGAATTCTTTAGCATTAAATGTCGGGACGAGTTGAAGGCGAAGTTAGCTTCTGTTCCAAGAAGGCTAGAAGATGGCGAAGAGCCTCTGTCGTATCTACGACCAGATGCACAGCTTCCCTTTGCATGACTCCGTCTTCTTAACACCATCCTTGTGAAAAATTTCGACACTGGAGCTCGATATTACAGGAGTGCGCGTTTGATTTTTTTTTATGTTAGCACTTTAGTTTCTTGAGGAGCCATCAGAACAGTGCGTTGGAGGTACGCGCGCCTTACTCAGCGCTGTATTGGATGTTACGTCGATGTGCTTAGGCTACGACAAATTGCGAGTCAAACAGAGTTCACTTATACTGGAATGCATTTAGAAGTAAGGTATGTACTATTCGATTCTCGCAATTCACATACGAGTTTATATTTACGGAAAACAAGGAATTTCTGTAGAATTTAGCAGGTTACAGAAGTTCGGCAGGATGGTGGTGCGAGATACCATTTGAGAAACACGTTGGCTGCGTACCTCCGAAATCGTTGTTTCAAAAAGTGGGCGACAAGCGCATGCGGCGAGGTGAATGAAGGCTATTTTTTATCAGGCTGCTATAGGCCGACGCGAGAGTGAGACAAATGCAAATTCGCAGCAAGTGTTCGCCGAAGGAGGGCGGCAAAGCTTGCGGAAAGCTTTGGATTCGACATCGGAAGTTGGCGTAGGCAAACGAGCCGGCAGTGCGCTGCCGAATGCTTGAAAGGGGAGCAAATCACCACGGGTAAAAAGTCTGCTCCGCAGTTACGATGAGCCATTGCGAATGGCGATAAAAGGTTATCTATTTTTTTAATTATGGGGTTTTACGTGCCAAAACCACTTTCTGATTATGAGGCACGCCGTAGTGGAGGACTCCGGAAATTTCGACCACCTGGGGTTCTTTAACGCGCACCTAAATCTAAGTACAGAGGTGTTTTCGTATTTCGCCCCCATCGAAATGCGGCCGCCGTGGCCGGGATTCGATCACGCGACCTTGTGCTCAGCAGCCTGACACCATAGCCTCTGAGCAACCACGGCGGGTAATAAAAGGTTAGGGAAGGTATAGCAACAACACTTTACCTATAGCCATGACTACATCAAATCGTTACTTGAACTTTGCCTTATGATTGATGAATATCCGATTTTAACATCATCGTTATCATAATTAAGACCACTGTAGGACGTCAATTTCTCCAAATGATATATCAGATGCGCGCGCGCGCGTGTGCATATGTTTTTCGACAATACTTAGTTTAAAAAAAAAACTGTGGCAGATAGTACAATTATAATCTTCAGCTGGATTGCTCGAAGAGGTGGAAGTTACTTGCACACAAAACAGAAATGCAAACTCTACTAATGGGCAAAACATTACCAATTAAGCTTTTAAGTAATTACTCTATGGCACGTACATATTGCAATTTACGAATTTTAGCCGATGAGATTGCAAGCTACATCTAGTTGAAAATAACTTTAAGGAACCATATGTGCACACCTCCTTTCTTTCTATAAACCGAGTGTTTCTACGAAAACCTTAAGTAATACCTAAAAATAGTCGTTTTGAAATAAACCAACGGCCCCTATGGAGACATGCCGCCAGTGGTGGCGACCACGTGGTGACGGGTGGTAAGTGATAACGAGTCACTAATTACAGAAAATTCGTTAACTGGCTTTTAGACCTTTATTTCAGCGGGCTTATAATAATTACGAAACTCAGGCGAGCCGTCCGTACAATCCATATCCAGTTATGGACCTGGAAAAATGCCATTATCCGCGGACCTGTGGCACGACGAATTTCGGCTGTCGCAGCGCGCGAAACCGAAACTGGGCGCCTGCAGCGAGCGCAAAGCCGCGCCCGTCGAGGCGACCTCTGTGGCTTCGCTTACGTCACCTCGCGGCGCGCTGCCACAGCGAGGGCAAAGCAGCCGCAGCGCGGTCCGTGAGGTGTGCAGATGCACACGTGGCTCATTACTCGGCGCTTTCCCGGATGAAAGCGCAGACGCCGAACCCCACTGTCCGCCACCGTAGTAAGCATTATGTCCTGGCAACGGCTACAACGATCTTTAGAGTTTTCCGATATCAAACCACATGCCCAAGCTGGCCAGATATGCAAATTATCACATCGCTACTGTTCTTGTTGTTTCCAATTGCCAGCAAGCAAATTAACGCGCATAACTAAGCAGCAATCATTAGCTCTGATTACGATTTATCCGGTTCCAGGTCGTTCTGTTTTCTTGCTCTACGTTGCTCTCATAGCCACGTCACGTAGCACTATTCTATAACTTCCGACCGCAAACGATTTCAGAGCAGGGGAATCTGAGCAGAAATAAAAGATCGTTGTAGCCAAAGTGTATGTCCTTAAATTGAAAAGTTCAGCGCGTAGTCTGTGGGAGATGATTACCACATTTCTAGCATACGCATATTGCCGGCTGAAGAGAGAGAGCAATACTTTATGCCAAGCTCTTAGAAAGCAGCGCGAGTTTCTTTTACTTTAAGCGTTTGTGAAAGGCTTTGCACAAAAATATTTTCTATCTGCATTGTTCTCTTCTGTAATGCTTTTGTTTGCTTATTTGCTTATTTTTAGCAACAATATCGGGGTAGCGGGCTATTATATAGCCAAGTTTATAATTTTGTCTCAATTAAGGAACAGTAGAAGCAGCAAAAACAAAAGTAACAACGAGACAAAAATAAATGAGTCTTTTTATCGAATTCAGTGCTTTGAAAACATATGCGGTCAACTGTACGGTGTTTATTGCGCTTTCCGCAAACAGCAACCTTTATTTTCCTTCGGCGCCACTTGACAGCAATCTGCGAGATCGTGTCTCTAGCTGAACAACGCATCTTTTTTGTTCGCGGTTATAGTCAATGACGTCTATAGTTCGGGATCGTGAGCAGGAGCAGAGCTTTCATTATATTTAGCTACCTGTTGATAAGCTGTCTCCAGCCAGTGGAGCAACTATAGCGGAACTCAGACCTCCTCTGAGGTGCCAAGAAAAAGCAAAAGGGCATGTCGGATGCAGCATGGTACGAAGAAAATAGGACGAGATGTGTCAGGTGCTCCAGCACACACCTCCGCCAACGGTGACCTGCGCGACGGTGAGTACGCGCGGCCCTCCTGTCCGTTGGCCGAGCAGATCTCACTTCCGCGCCAGTGCGTTGACGGGCGGTCGTGCCGTTGGCTCCATTGTTCGTGCTCGGCTCGTCTTTGTGCGCGTCGCTACAAAGGCGTGGGCGCGACTGTCGCATTGTGGAGACGGCCCTTTCCCCTTCTACGACGGCGGCGATTTCATTGGAACCGTTTTTGTGTTGGGCGCATCGCTGTCCAACGCTCGCCTCCGAACAAATGTGCGTCCAAGTCGGCTTTGTTTAAACGCTCACCGCAGCACGCGTGAGGGGGTTGCACGCTCGAGGAACGGTTATCTTTGTGTTCACTACGCTCATTCGGTTGCCTTTCGTGCTGTTCGCAAGGTACGTTCATCCGAACCGTCCTCTGTCTTGACTCTCCCTTCTGTGATTACACCTTAGTCCTTCTTCAGCTGGTTGTTGAGTACAGCATTCCTGTAACCTATCTGTTAAAAATAATGCGATATATGACTCATTAATGAATCCGCAGCAAGGAGTTGCAAACGAGAGAACGGTTAAGCTATTTCGAGGTTAGCCAGCCTCGCTATCCAGTTATTAGAGACGTTTAGCTTGTACGCTATTCCGGTAAACGGGAGCGGTTTGGGCGGATTACCGGATGGTCGGGGCGTAAACGTGAGCGGTGAAGCCGCCTGGTGTTGTAGAGCTCAACCAGACAAACGCATAGCTGAAACTGCAGTAACTCACCATATCCTGCTTCACCACTCGTGCAAATTTTTGGCAGCGGCGTAATTGTGAACACGATTACGCCACTGTCGAAAATTTACCCCAGAAGCTAAGCAGAATACAGTAATTAGCTCTGTGTTTGTGTGGTTGAGCTTTGCGCCACCAGCTGGCGCCACCGATCGGGCCACTCACCTGGACGCCCCCGCTAAACCGGAAAACCGCCCGCGCTTGCCCGGATACCGGACACGCTAAAAGTCCCTATTTTGACAGATACCGTAAAGCATCTTCATTTAGCGCACACGGTGGATCGGGTGAGTAAAAGTGTGCGACAGATGCGGCTTCAAAAGCTCGCTAACGCCACGTTGTGCGTGTCTACACGAAGAGGGAGAGAACGAAGCGTGTTCTCAGCACTTGTTTATTCTTTAATGCGCACACGATCCTGCATACCGAATCGCAAATGCATTTCCAGTGCCTGGTCGCTTTTAAATCGTGCTACAGGCGACTTATTCGCAGCTTGTCGAGTTAAATGCACTCCTTAATCTGCTCGAAATTTGTGACATCAATGCGCAGATGCAATTACGATCGATTAGACCTTTGTGCTGATTTCACTCGAAAAAGGTCATCATTGTTCGGAGCAGTTCACATTCACAGTCAAAAAGGGGAAGGTTTAGGCTACGGCTGGTATACTGGATAGGCTGCGCGTGCAACACACATGCAAATGGGGACAAGCACAGCGGTCGTGCTTGTCCCCTTTTTGTCGTGCATTGCTATACCTACAGTCTATCACAATCAGTATTAAAACAGACGACAACATTGCATACATATTTCCCCTACTGGACATGTACGCCTTATCCATCAAAAACTTATAGTTGCGCCTAAAGTTTGGTGTTGTCGTGTTTCTTTCTTCGTTAATGTAGGTATTCTTGAATAAGTTTCGGTCACTGATCAAGTCAAGATGGAAAAGCACGCCGAGACGTTTCGGCACCCGTCCTGTTTCCTTGATTACACTAGTGGGCAAGAACCCACTTTAGGGACAATTTGTGACTCAACGGGTGTAGGTAACCGGAAGATTGCCATCAGTTCTGTTATAATCTCGTCCGTCGTTTGAAGTGTGAACGACACACGGCTCTTGCCCACTTTTAGTGTGATCAAGGAACCCGCACGGGTTTCTAAATGTGTCTTTCCTTTTTTTTTGTTTACTTTAACTTGGTCAGCTACCGCAACTTCTTGTTCGTCATGTTACCTGACAGAGGAACTTTTGGCGAACTTTTGACTACATAGGTATTTTTGTGGCCGTTATACCGTGGCCACCTTGTTTCAGGCGCATTCTGTTCGTGCATATTTTCCTTATGGTTAACTTATCTTATGCCCCAAGGAAAGGGTAGACAGCGACACTTATAGGCGCTAAGAAATAACGGTCATCTATTAAATAAATGAGAAAAAAAAACATTGATATCAAAGACACATTTTCCTGCGAGCATTATACATACGTGGCCTCAGGAATGTGTCACTGAGAGCATTTGCTATATTCGAAAGGATATCTTCACATCTTTTCAAAATCTAATTGAGGTAGTTTAAGAAGAAGGGCTTATTTACGACCTGGGTGTCATCTGGGGCTGCTCTATACTTCCTCGATACCATGGTAGTCGGAAGGTGACCTTTGACGTAGGCGGAGGCGCCCTACGCGCCGCACCGGCAGAGAGGCGTTGCATCGTTCGCGGCGCCCAGCTCCAGCCGGGGGCGAGGGGGACGATCGCGAGAGGTTGGACGTCCGGCTGCCACCGGTTCCATCGGCAGCTCCGCTCGCGGCCTTCGCACGGATGCACAGACGATGGCTTATCTGCGCGCCCAGGCACATATGCGGCACGCATAGCAATTCCACCGCATATGAGCAGAGCGAGAGTGTCGCATCCTGGTTCGTAAGCAGTCTCTTTCGAATAATAAAAATATGTGATGATATCTGCGCCTCTCCAGTCGAAGGCTGCCCGAGTAACGGGTCCGTGATAAGGTCGCGCCTCATCGCGATTACCGTCTTACACTGGCTAGTGGTAACGCCTTACTGATTCCGGTTTGACGGAACGTTGGAAATGAAATCCGTATGAAGGAAAGAAAGAAAAAGCTGAAATGCACGGCATTGCGGTATAGGGGAAGCGCAGTAGCTGGACCTGTTGCGGACGGATTGTGGCAGCTGTGACGCTTCAGCGCTCTTTCGGGGCATATTAGGTTCCCTCCATTTCTCAATATGCACAGTGCTACGTAAACGCACTGGGAGGGCGCATGAAAATATGTGAAAACCGTGTGTGTGGCATGTTCAAAACTCAGCTGTTGTTGTTTGTTGTCCTAATTTATTGATCCGCGCTATCCTTTTACGCAGGTACCAATGTTCGCTCATATGTCACAACATTCGTCTTCTCTGCTATTCACATGCGAATTGGCCCAATCTGTAACGCAAACGACCATGAAACTTAAGTATGCGAGTGAAGGAGGTACGGAAGCGGTGGGTGTTAATGCCGGGAAATGACATGCGAAGCGAGAGTGTACGAGTCTGAACAGCCGAAGGTTGCAAGCATAAGAGGACGGGGTCGTCATGCGCTGTGAAGTCAAACTGAATACCCTCGCGCGTTCACATTGCATCACTGCAGTGTTTGAGCACGTAACCCGGGATGCTATTCTGAATACTGACAGATTCCTCGATATTGCAAAATCCTGTAATGGCGGCATTTTGAGCCAATCACAAAGGCGGTAGGAGCACTCTGGGTCAATCAGAGCCGACAAGATGCTGAATTCGAGAATATGGCGAAAGGTGACAATTTCTAGAGTAGCATGCCCGGTGCTTCCGTGACGCCGAAGTTAGACGCCACCAAAGTCGTATCCTTCGTTGGAGAAATCAAAAATGAGGCCTCAACTGACCGCGGACTCGCGCGAGGCTGCTGCCGCCGCCGCCGCCGAGCCTCGATCACAGATCTGGCTTTGCGCCAGCCTCCGTTTGTGGCCTGTTTGCGCGGATGTGCGCCCTCTCCTTGCCCAGGTGCTTAACGAGTATAAAATCTGCCGCACAAATTGTGCAACTGCGAAGAGAGTGCGGAGGCGGGCGGTCGCGTCGCACCTATGTTTAAGCCAGCGAATCTCTGCTGTACACGTCTCCCACCAGCTGTCCATACCGTGGGGGCACGCCTGAATCAATGCATATATAGGGAAACAGTTGTCTTCGTACAACTATCCCGTTTTTGCAACCCGCACCTTACACAGAAAAACAAAACTGAAATAAAAAACAGACAAACGTAATTGAATTAAATTCTGCTTTTTCCGTGCCAAAACCACTTTCTCTTTATGGGGCACGCCGTAGTGGAGGACTGCGGAAATTTCGACCACCTGGGGTTCTTTAACGTGCATGTAAATCTAAGCACATGGGTGTTTTCGCATTTCGGCCGCAATGAAATGGGGCCGCCGTGGTCGGGATTTATTCCCGCGACCTCGTGATCAACAGCCCAACACCATAGCCACTGAGCAACCACGGCGGGTGCATATAAACGTAGCAGCCATTGGCGAAGGCTTGCATATGCAGATGGTTTGCATAAAGATTTGAATAGGAACTTCTGTGTTAGTGCCGCGCTGCTTGCACTGTGTGGAATGTACAACCGCGAGCGAAAGTGTGCGAACCACTGCTTTCTCAACAACAACAACAACAACAACAATAATAATAATAATAATATCTTTGTTCTTTAGACGCACATGGAGAAAATTGGCGACTGTTCGTGTGGCAAAGTTTGGCGTTGTAGGAGTTGAGGAGGACGAGGGGATGAAAAACTTGGGAGGTTTATTTACATTATTTACAGTGAGAGTCAATTAACAGTCTTAGAGTCATTACGGGCGGCAGCAACTCGGACGCTGCGGCCCGCGGCAAGAAGCTCGAAAGAGATGAATTAAGGAATGCTCTAGGAATCATCTGGACTCCTCCCGGTCTGCGTCTTTTAAGCCCTTCGCTGTCGATAAGACACGTCACGTTCGGCCAATGGGAGAGCCCGCTCAGGTGGCGCCATTTTCGGCCAATGGTAGGCGCCCGTGCGATGGAGTCACACCCGGTGAAAAGAGTCGCTGCTCGTGTGTTTGTCCGAGGGCTTTCTTCTCCCTGCGGTCTTGCCTTGCTGACTTGCAATGCGCGGTCACCATAGAGGGAAGGGGGCGACGCCGCCAGGTTGTCACGGTGCATTACAGCCGTCTTTCTTCGGGACCCACTTTACCCGCAACAGTGCCAGGACGGAAGAGTCCCTTCCCTTCACTTTCGGGAAGCGCCAAGCAGTGAATAGCTCCACCGGCTGCACACGAAGTGGGGTCCGCCAACTTGTTTGCACGTGTCGTGCCTCAGGAATGTGGCATCCGTGTTTCTGCGCTCCCTAATTAGTGTGGTGCGATTCGATGTGGTCTGGGGAACTCGAAGTAGGCTCAGGAAACGGTCCCATATCTAACAGCGTGCAGAAGTCAATTTCAGGCTGCGTGAATAAGCTGCAAGGAACTCCTTCTGTCTTCGTCCATTTTCCTTCAGACCTGTACTTTTGTGGTATCTTGGAGGACGTCACACAAGCTTAGGCACGCGCCTTGCGAAGCAAAGTGACTCGCGCAACTTATTCTTAGAAAGACGGCTAGACGGACGTCGCCTCTCTCCCTCGGAACAGCTCGCGACCCTGCACCCGCCTCTTCCCGTTGGCTTTGTGCAGCACAGTGCGCGACGGCAACATCTTGCGTCATGCCGGGAGACGAAGTGACGTAATCGCAAAGAGTTGATCGTTGCTTCCTTTAAGACTGCCCTGCGACGTGAATTCATGTCTCTGTCTCTAGCAAGAGCGCACGAAACAAGGAACGTGCATTCCCCGGCAAGACCGTGTGCTAAATTTTCGATCGGCTATTCTACGACGTGCGTAGCGGTTAACAATCGTTCCCAAGTAAGCTGGCGTACGTCCGCTCCTGTGCCAGTCGTCGGCCCAAGGGCGCTGGCAATTTCCTCGAGCCTGCATGCATGGCAGTCGTTCGAAGAGCGTCACTTTGAGCTATTTGCATCAAATTTAGACTGTAAAGCGTAGTGCTGCACAGTGCGACGGAATATCAGCGGTAATACGGCTCATCCAGCGTTTTTATGAATACTTCAACAAAGAAAGACAAAATTGAAAGCAAAAAGAAAGAAAGAGAGGACCACGGCAGTGCGAATAGGTGTAACGTGTTGCGGTAGGCTCACTAGGCCCGTGCAAGAGACGTATGTGTCGAAGAGCGTACAGCAATCACTTCAGTATGTAGGTATAACCAAAGTTCGGAGCTTATTGTCGGGATGCGTTACGGCTGCACCCATCATTATTCTATGAAGCTACGTGTGAACCAAAACAAAAAAATTCCTCGACGTGTTGACGTATTTTGAGCGTCTACTCACACAAATTACTTTAAAATTCGTATTGCGTGGAGATAAAGTATCGCGGCGAACTGTTAAGCAATGCATGTACGGTTTCGGTACGGGGTAAACTGTCTGCGAATTCGTCGAGCCATGACAACAACACGCTCGCTCGCGTAGGCGCTCTCGCGGCCGTTGTGTATCGCGGAGGAATCCGCTTTCTCCGACGTACGAGGTTCAGCCTCGGAGAGTGGACCGGCTGCTTCCTATTGACTCGTGCATGCCGGGGTCAAGGTCTGCGCCGACACATTATCCCACCTGCTTATGGGGCATTGCGTAGCACGCTGCGTGAAGGAAAGAAATTACATCGTTGGCAGTTGACTGCCACCTTGTGGTTACATATTGCATGCAGTGGTACGGCGTATAATCTCTCATGCACACCTCAGAATTTCCCAGCCTCTCATTTTTCAAAATTCGGCAAGTAGTATTTATCTCATAGAATGAAACGAGAGATGCATTGAGTCGGTGCTGCGAAGAAAACTCTGCTCCTTTAATACCATAAGAATAAAAGGTTTGTTCATGTATGGAAAGTCGCGGACGAGTGGCAAAACAACGGTACGAAAACAGATCTCTCCGAAGCAGGCGTTTCTTTTTCCGGAATCAGAACGAAAACGTATACGTAATTTACAGTATAATTACAATAGTGTATTTGCGCTCTTGTAATAACCTTTTTTTGTGTGTGTTCACACTATCCGGAGGCGTATATACTCTAGCACATTTGTGCCAGTTTTCCATCCATTGCAAAAGGCATTGACGATCTAATTAGTGGTATTCACTAGAGGCACCGTATAAGAAGCCGTAATTACGTGTTCGCCCTTGTCCATCGCAATGGGAACCGTCGCTCGCCTTTGCGCACCATCTTTCGCGTGCCCGCAGTATAACTCGGCCCGAATGTGATGAGATTCTGCACTCGCCACGTCAAATATATTGGAAATCTTTCTCTGACGCGGCCCGAACAGCAGCACAGCCGCCACTTTTAGAAATAGTGAAATTGTGCTGAATCATGATAACTCGCAAGGAAATAACGGTGTACATTATTCGCAGTAGGTTCCCTTTAACCGCTTATTTTGTCTGTATGCATGTTTCTATGTTTTGCAACCTGACTCTCTACGCCTGTCTGTGACCAGACTACATAGGCGTTTTGGGGCCTTTATTGTGTTGTGGGTGCCGCCTAGCGCAATGTGTCGTGATTCTTTCATTCCCTTCTTTTTTTCTTTCAGCATCATCTCGTCCTCCTTATTCTATGTTAATATTAGCAGTAACATACCTAGTTTCAGCATCATTCGTGTTACTACATTCCCTTGTAAGCGAAACGGGAGTAGCCGGAGCCACTGGCAGGCGCCATAGTGTGCTCGTGCGTTGTGAAAAAGAGAGCCGGCCGGGCTGTCCGCGCGAGGGACACGCGGCCTTGACGATGCGCGCCGACGGCACACGGCCCGCGAAGGAATGCTCGAGGACGTCAGCTGGGCGAGAAGGCGCGGCCCGGCCAGGTGGGTCCCCCGTCTTCTGCCACGCCTGCGACCACGTTGCCGCGACAGAGGCAGTCGCACAAACAGCGCGCTCAGTGGCACTGGTGCCCGCGCTGAGGCGCGCCGAGAGTGCGGGAACTGAGCGTTGCTTGCGCGGCCGCTTCCCCCTCGGTCTCGTCACGAGAGTCCTTTCAGGAAAACTGCACAGCCATTTGGCATCTCGCACGGATGTTCGACAGTTCCTCAAGGTTGAGTGAGTAGAATAGATAGAACAGAAGACGTCTATAACAAAGTGGTGGTATGCATTGCTTGTTCTCTTTTATCTCGTTTTCCCCCGTTTTTCTTTTTTAACGCATTATTCGATCGGCAGCGAGATGCAACAAATCACGGAAAACGACGCGCTGGCCCTGCATGCACAGGATAAGGATGACCTAGAACCTAATATTCTAGTTTGCACTTTGTAAACGTGCAGTTATTTCTGATACCAAGGGTTTCCGCACAAATAGGCGTTATCTTGCTTACTTATGAGAATGACTTGGCAGAACATGGACTTTAAGACGAAGGTAGAAGTAGTGAACGGAACCACAGAAATTCAAGACTGTATGCAAAAGGTAACATGCAATACACGAACAAATCACTAATCGATTTTAGCATTAGAGGACAGTGTATTATTGTGTAACCGCCGGACACTTTATGTCTTAGCAGGACATGGTGTGTTTCATAATGGTAATCACTCAGCTAGCACACCACCATCACGAAGACAGTGTAGCATCTACGCTGCAGAGGCATCGCGTTAGTGCGGACACACCACCTAAACCGAAATACCTGGTTTCTGTGCACTCGTACGTACATCCAGTTACCTGCCCTCTGTATCATCGCTTTCATCGCTGAGTGTCACTGAAACGAATGCAAGAGGGCGTCTTATTCTGCGGCTTCCAAGCTTCAGTGTTATAGACTCCTACTGAACACCGATTGCACTGATTGTATGTCTGAAAGCCTTTCTCGAACTCATCTATTTGACGCCGAAGGTAACTGCGCTATATATTAATTTAAATCCGGGGTTTTACGTGCCAAATCGACGACACGGTTATGAGGCACGCCGTAGGGGGGACTCCGGAGCGATTTTGACTCCCTGGGCTTTCTTTAACGTGCACAACTTGAAGGGGCAGAACAGCCCGGCAAAGACAGAAAGAAGGAAAGACACAGATACAAACACAACGCTTTCTGTCTTTGTCGTCTTGCGCTGCCTCTTGAAGATGTTCAACCGGTACCAACTTGCCCAAATGTCGATTCTTTAACGTGCACCTAATGCACAGTACACGGGGGGTTTCGCACCACACCGCCGTCGAAATTCCGCTACCGCGGGCGGGGTTCGATCGCGCGCTCTCGGGCTCAGCAGCGCAACACCAAAGCCGCTACGCCACCCCAGTGAGTTACGCTGTATTTGCATATGTTGAATCGTCAGTGGCAAATAATGCATATATTATACAAATCCAGTATGCAGCATTTCACTCTGAAGTAAGAAAAAAAAACAGAAATCTTTTACGATTGCTTGCATTGTCGCCCTGCGGAGTTATAACGTCGGTATATCAAGCACTGTAGTTCTCGAGTAGTTCTTCTCGCACCATCTCAGTCACAGAAACCTTATAAGCCACTGCATTTATTTCTCGCGTTCTCCACCAAGTGTCGACATGGCACCCATACAGGTACCTGAAGAGGCTCGCCGCCCACGTCCTCTACTATTCGACTCAATCGTTATACGTACTGTATCTTGCTTAATGCCTACCGCGGTTCAAATTTCGACAACCCCATGTGCCCAAGGATTGCGCTGGTAGCGGTGTCAGACACGCCTAAAGCCGCCCTTTACCACCAATCCCTTCTTGCCTTGAAGGTTGTAATTGATGTCTGATCTAAAGCATACTGCTACTTTTACAAACGTGACACCCATGGTAATGTTAGACGTGTAGCACCAACTTCAAGGGAACGCAGAACATAAGTGACTTTCAATGCATGGCATGCGTAGCCGAAGCCACAGGACGCTTCCGACGCTGCATTTCTCGTAATAGTGGCGAGTTTTTCGTACCTTTAACCCTATAATATGGCGCTGTAGAGAGAGAGAGAGAAAGGCAAAGAAATGACAAGGAGGTTAACCAGGGGTTATCTCCGGTTGGCTACCCTGTACTGGGGGAGGGGCAAAGGGATGCGATAGGCGAGAGTTATCGGTCAGTAAAACGGCGCTCGCCGTTCAGGCGGCAATGGAACAGTGATTACGGGTCACGCTCAAGGGACGCGCGAGCGTTGGCACAAACGACTTCTGGTGCGCTGGTATCGGGCGCGCTTCGGCCCTCTCGATGCCCCGAGGGATGGCGGCTCGCCCACCACGCCGGCATGACCACACTCGAGAAAGTCGCGCCATCCCGAGTCGCCGATCTCGTCACTCGCGAGGGAAAATCCGCTGGCAAGTTTCTCACAGAGCATAAATTGCGCGGTGCGTGCCACGCGCGACAAAGAGGTGCGTCGCGCTCATCGAGCAGCGTTGTCACGTCTCTCCGAGCCAACGAATTCTGCAGTCCCTCTCCGCCTCGTTTCTTCTTGTTTTCCGCTTGTTTCCCTGCTACACATTCAGCTATGCGCGTTCTTTTTTTAGGCGGGCGGCGTGTGTGATGCAAGGTCGAGCCGCGCCAGACCTCCTTCTGCATTCTCGACCAGCCCTTGCCTCGCGCAGATATCCGACAGTGGGGAGAACGGAACGGCAATAGCGGTACTTTTTACGGTGACTTATGATAAAAGCTCCCGAGATGAAACCGCCGATTGTTATTCACTTAGCGCCCCTCGCTTTTCGCTTCCACGACCTCGCCTTGTGCTTCTGCCAGACACGGGTCTGGCAGATTGCTCACTTTCAGAGTGAGCGTCTTCAACGCCGAGACTTTGAAATATTTTTATTGGAGCACCAGCGATATGTTCGTTTACTTCAGTGGAAGCTATAGCTGTTTTGTATTTTTTTTTGTCTCCGATACTGGCGGAAAAATCTGTAATTCTTGCGACACACTGGCTGTGTCAGGAATCACTCGTGCCTTTTTTATTGTCTCCAATATTGTTGCCAACCTTGATATAGCCGATGTAGAATAGGCTAGCGCGTCAGGTCTTTTTCTTTTTGCCGATATTCTTAGCGTTGGAACATTCTGATCACGATGCGCTACAGCGTACATGCTAGAACATTATGACGTGAGCGGATCAGGCGTATATCTATATTTGATACTCGTAACGGGCTGTACCGCTCCCCCAGAGAAAAAAAAAAACGAAAGAAGACAAAGGTGAATACTAATTATGAGATCATATAGACCTATATAAGCTGCCCATTTCAAAAAGTCCTTGCAAGACGGGATTTTCAGAACATCAATAATAAATATTTATAGAAATCTTGCCTTCACAACGCATATATAGTGATGGGAATGGAACGCGTGATGCTTTTGAACGGGATAGTTCTGTGATTAGGTGCCAAGGTGTGCTGACACGTGTTGTTCCTTTACGCATGGAGATTTAAGTGCCTCAGGCAGGCATATCGGTACACACAGTTGTTTTTTACATATGCTTTTTTTTCCTTTTCGGTTAAACTATACTAAGCCACGAGCGCTCAGCATTTGCCTATCGAGTATTTTGCTTTTCGTCGGTCATCGGCCAGCGTAAAATCTCTCCACCGTAGAAGTTTTGGCAATTCGAACTACCTAAAAGAATTCGCTGACAGTTACCGCCTACTCGGTCCAGGGATAGCCCATATTTGAATTGATCTTGTTTCAGTCTCACAAGAAACGGCGCCAGGCATATTTGATTGATTAACTGATCCAGTTATTGACTGAGTATTTGATTTAAACGTCCAATCACTGAAAGTACAGGGCAGTAAAAAAAAAAGAAAGAGGTAAGAAATTTGATATTTAAAATATAAACGACATAAGGTTTCTTGCAACATTTAGATTGCCTGTAGACGCGGGCACATTAAAACAGTAAGAAACCAACAGCTACGGGAGGGAAGGAGCCGTTTGGCTCGTTAGCCCCTTGCCACTTCTCAGACTATCCCTCATCTAAAGGAGGAAGCATACTTTCTTAATTCTGTCATCCAGAGATCACAGTTATGCAAATGGCCACGTTCGCGCTGCTCATCATCCGTCTTTTATTCTCCCTGTATTTTATTGATTACAAGTATTAAAAAGACATGCGAAATTTAGATATTTAAAGCAGAATTTGACCATATGCGTCATTTGAATGCATCAACTAATGACTTTTTTAACTACCGCACTTTTAGAGTGCACGCACCACCTACGATGTGTGAACGGGTGAACCGCTCATTTTCACTAACCTATACTCTCGTGGTCGGTATGTATTCCTCTCTGAGTAAAGGCCGTCGTCGTGTACGGCTGCAGCCGCGCTCTAACGTTCGCGGTGGGCTCACACGTGCGTGAGACCTCTCGCGTGTCCGCAGGCACGCGGCCACGCGTTCATCTCAACGGGAGCCACGTTTCCTTCGGCGCAGTTCAGTTCCGCCAGGCGGCGAAGCAGTCGCGCAGGCGACAGCGCACGCATGACCCGCGGTGGCCGGCTGCCGTGGGGCGCAGCCGGGCGTCGTCGTCCGAGACCCGTTGGGTGGCGTGTCGGCATTCGCATCGCTCGGACAGCGCCTATCCGCCACCTCAGTGCCGATGAAGCGAGACGTCGGGAATTTCACGGCCGTCAGGGGGCGCGAGGATTCCTTCGGTTACGTTACTTGGCACCGCCGCCGTTTGTGGCTGGGGAAGCGTAACCCAGAGACAACTAAGCGAGTCGCGTTATCGCTAACAAAAGGAACTGTGCGCTGATGTTAGATTACTCGGCTTTGTGACCGCGTTACCCTAAGAAGAATGACAAGACGGAAAGAATTACTGGCTGTCGCGTCTGTTACGAGATCAGCTTCTCATGCATAACTATCTTGATCTTAAGCAAATAATAGAAGCGTCGTTAAAGTGGCAATTTAAATTGTCGTGTTTTTTCTGCCATTATAGCTCAATGTCTCGGACGCAACGGGAAGGATTATTGACTTAACTTATTCAGCAAACACCAGTTCAGATCGCTATTAGCTTAAAAGCCTCAGAGTGGGCAAGATAGATGCAGTAGTTCTCCTTTCTTTCCACGTGCGACTCTTGTATATTCAAACATGGGACACCGAATAAATGCGATAAGCAATGTGCCACACAATGCCACACATTCCGGCTTCCCGAGTTTTACACAATGCGTCAGAAGAGGGGGCAATGAAACGACCGTAAAGTGACAGGCTCCTAAATAAATGGGTGCCACATACTGCTCTAAAAACGGTCCGTTGTCTGGAAAAATAAACTACAGCACGATAATGAGGCTTGCCACACAGACTCAAACGACCAACGTATACGCCACCGCCAACTTCTGCATTTGCGCGCCCTCCGCGTTTTCCCGCACTTTGCAGCTCTCGTTTGGTCGCGATGAGTTGTGCTAGCAGCTCTCCAGTCGGCCTCAGCCCCCAGTCTCGTCATTCACCCACGTAGTCCAGCGCAGGGTGAGAAGCTCTGTTTGCAACGAAGCCTCCTCGCGTTTGGAACGTTAGACAACACATTTCAGCAACTGTTCCTCGAGGGGCAACGACGCTTCGCTGCACGAAAGCTGTGCCTCTTTTAAGGCTTCTTGGAGACAACCTGAGTACAGCGTTCATTTTCTTCTCTCCTTGCTGTTTTATTTTGCTCGAGCAGAACGATGTGTACTCGCACCACTATTCGCTCGTGCCGTACAGTCGCCAACCAGCCTACACGCATAACGATAAAAAAATAAAAGATGTAACTTAAGAATTCTTTTAAATTTTTTTTTGTGCAACCAGTGCTTTCGACTTGAACGAAAGGAACAACCCTGTCTTCGAAAAATAACATATTCTGAAAGAAAAAAATGATCTGACTCAGTTTAAATGCCCTTTGAAGGGGGTTCTTAAAGGGCCCCTCACCAGGCCACATCGCAAATTTTGGTTATACGCTGGAAGTTGTTACGTGTATCCTAGGGGGCGTTCTGCCGCAAGTGTTCTTAATGTTGATTCCTTAATAGCCGAGATAAATATTTCAACGCCGCGAGCCCATGATTTCAGGAGGCGAGTGGCACCGCCAACCTAACGCTCTCTCCAGTTGCCCCGTCGAGCCTCCGCAAGGGAAATGCCTTCCCAGCGTGCTCCCAAACCGGAGCCGGAGGATCGCGTGACACATACGTCACGGGCCCCGCCTTCTTTATTTTTTTCTCTCGCGTTCTTGCTGCGCTGACTATCGCGCGCACGACCTCTTGCATTTGATTCGTTTCGCGCACTGCACGATTTTGTGTGCTGTGCGCAGCAACACCTGACTACAAGTCAGTGCTACACGAACACTGAAGCACACGCACCGGATCACACAGCATGATCGGGCGCTGGAACATGGTAGAAAATGACAAAGTTGTGCTCTTTGAGCGCGCGACTCCGCGACATGGGAACAAGGAGACGAAACAGAAGTACATCTCTCTTGCTAAGGCATGAAGTGAAACAAGGACACGCAGAGATTCGGTTTGTAGGTTTTACTTTTTCTCTAAACTTTAATTCGGCTATTGAAGCAACAGATCAAACAATTGATGTTGCCTTGAATAATTCTCCAAGTCACGTGCCACTGTGAATGACGTCACAGCACAGTGAACTACGTAAGCGCACTTGCGCGATCTATGTCGACTCTCCGGTTGGGAGCGCGGCGTTTTGATAGAAATTTAAAGGGTCAGACAACCGCTCGGAACATGAATCGGGATATCCCGGCTAAGGGAAAGGGTGCCTATTGTAGCGGCTAAAGCGTCATGTCGTTTCTCTTTAAACGCAGATTTATGTTTTTATTTCTTCTCTAGAAGTCGCGAAAAATGACCTTTGGCATCCCCCGCGGGAACATGAAGATGTCTAAGAGGCCTATCACGTGACTTTCTATTGGTGTGCGCAGTTCCTGGTCTCTATATTAGTGTTGAAATGCAGTACATTTTTTTCTGTTATAAGCCTTTTCTAATTTACAATGTGCAGATAGGCCTTCGCCTGTAAGGTGTAGAAAAGGGGCGCTGCCGTCGCCTTCGTTTTCGGCGAGTTGGCTTGGCTCGTTTACCGACAGATCAATGACGACGGGGTGCAGCCAGCCATGACGCAGGCGTGTACGGCAGCAAAAATGCGGTACAAATATAAGAAAGATCTGTACAATAACGCAAACTTATTGTACCAGCTTTTGATTTTCAAAAGTGGTTGAAATTGTCAAAATTCGGGTGGTTAGCCACAGTTACACTCACTCCTGTGAAAGCAGAGCGTTGGGCGGCTTTCCCAATGTACGAGGCGGGCTATCGACATCGCTCTCACTTCTCAGCGTTGCTGGAGGAGGGACGCTTACTTTCTTAGAGGGTGCTCAGATCGAAAAATTATGCCTACAAGAAATCCACGCGCCTTTCGTAGTAACCACTGCGGGTATGCACACACCCGAGCGTGAGCTTTGCGTTGCGCCATCAAAAACTGGGTCCTTAAAGATCGGTTGTCAGTCCCTTTAAGCACTTTCCGCAGAGCGTACGGATGTGTTACTTAGCACGCACGATGGCTAGCGCGCATTGTATGTGCTGCGCTTGTCAGCTCAAAATGGCCAGACCTGTTGAGGCTTGAGGTGAGATTTGAGGCTCCGCGCTTGAGTTTATCCTTGCTGCAGTAGATGCGAGTGCAGGCTTGCTGCTTTCCACGCAGGCAAGACAAATAAGCAAATAAGCAAGACAGACGTTGGTTATAAACGCAACAGAGAGCAAAAGTGCACCACTTCGTGAAACTTACTACACGCAAGTAATGACTACCGTGCAACCGCCTGCGTTCTTGCGCCACTGGAACACTTCCCAAGCGGCGCGCAGGTCGCGTTCACCTACGAGCTTCCAGTTAGCACTCAGGCGCAATTCGGATTACAGCACTTGAGCAACGAGAACGAAATGGGGTCAACGCTACACCCGCTTTAGCAGTAGGGGGAACGAGAGAGATACAATGCTCTTTAATGAAATTCTGTCGGCGTGTACGCAGGCGCTACATTCTACTCTGCATAGGGAATAGGATCGGGGAAAGAAAGGCTCCAGGAGCAGTAAGACAGGAAAAGGAAAGTAAAACAAAGGCAAGAACGTATATGATAACGGCCTGTAGAGGCGAAACAAATGTGATGGTAATAATGTAAATAGGCTTGTCAATTAAGCCAGTGTATGGATTGAATGAAAAAAAAGAAAATTTAAAGCTTGACGCAGCATTGAAGGGAGAAGGCATGAGACCTAGTGCGCTTCCAGAGATTTAGTGATGAAAAGTTACGACCCCACGATGTTGCGTGGGCCTGCGCGTGAAAGTTATGCACGTGTTAGCTGGACACTTACGCATCCGCCAGAAACCGAACACTGAGAAACTACGTATGCACGAGCTGAAAAAGAAACGAAGTACACTCAGTCACACGCATTCTGTGCTGCCTCCCCCCCTCCTTTCCCCGTCCAGACTGACAGCGCTTGGTCGCGCTGATCGCACGCTGGCCACCATTCCTCTTGGTCGTGGTCTGGAGTACTGCTTGCACCTCCACCCTCAGAGCAGCTCCTTTGTTTAACTCCGGAGCAAATGCAACCAGTGCGCCGTGCTCATCGTCGGACGCCTTCTGGAGAGAGAAGCGTCAGGAACATCCCGGCGTCGTCGACTTCCCCCTCTCGCTTCCTCCCACCCCTGGCGAGCTAATGGGAGAAGAGCACGCGTGAGGACGCCTACGCCGATCGGCAAGCGCGTCGCGTACTCCTCCAAGTGTCTGCTACCTCGCGCTCTTTCTTTCGCCGCCAGCTCGGCACCTGACGAGCGCGCCATTGCGCGGCCCCGAGCGAGGCCCGACCTTGGACGCCCCTCCCTCCTCGCCCTGGACACACACAATAACACGGATCCGCCGTTGGCCGCGCTAGCAGCTGACCCGTTCCTCTGCTGCCGGCGGCGGCACGCACGGCGGACGCCCGTGTGTGTCCGAGAGCGTCGGTTTGGCACGCAGCTGGGCGCCGGGCAACGGGTCGGTCACGCCTAGTCGCGCCAAGTCACGCCGAAACGCAGAGATCCCGGCAACCCTCCTTCCTTCCGCTTTTCTTCGGAGGTGTCAGCGCGGCGCACTGTTGCTGAAATTCATCGAACTGCGAGCACCCAGACGTGGAGGGGCGCGCAAGGCGCCTGTCTTGTTTCCGCACCAATTGTTGCTCGGGTGAGTTGGTTACGATGTAGCAGAGGCGTAATAACACCATTTTCGCGCACGGCATACAAGCGGGAAGAGCAGGGCGGGTGTCATTGTTGGATCTATTTGTGAGTCTGCGCCTGCCTGTTTGAGCAAACACTGCACTTGAACGTCTGAGAGCCAAGAGCCCCCCCCCCCCTTTTTTTTTTCCCTGAGTCTAACAAATACGGAAAGATCTGTCCGAAACACGAAATAATAGTGTGATAGAACAGCAAGGATATATCTTGCGTGCTCATTTTGCTGTCTTTCTCAAACAACACAAACTGGGATACTAGTCTGGAGTAGTTAACAGAACATAGCCCCGTTGAGAACTCGAGTGATGTTGCTCCCTGCTACAACCGAACAAAGGACGAAGGACTAAGAGGCAGGTTGCGTGTATTCCGCGAGGGTGTGCATTGTCGAAGCGCCCACGAACATCCGCAGTTCCTGACGATGAGAAGGCGAAATGAAGCTTCAGCAGAACAATGCTCGGCGTGAAACGGCGTCCCCGTTAATAGCAGCTTCCTGACTTGGTGCCTCGCTGACCTCAAGCACATCGGCAAGCCACTGTGCGCTAAGCGACTTAAACATTCTGGGGCTCTGCGAGGACCCTCGCACCAGACACCCTCCTCCTCCTCCTCCTCCCAGACAAGGTACACGGGCCTGCTTGCGGCGTGTGGGGGTGGGAGGGTGGCGCAGGCAGGGGATCGGAGTGCGTACGTTTTGCGACCTGGCGCCGGCTTCGCACAGTCGACACGCATGCGTGAACCCGCATGGAATGAAGATTCCAGCGTGGTCACGCGTCGATGCTGTGCTCTCTTGCTCTGCCCGGAAGAGGGTGGAATCGCAGCGGGCCTGCACTGGTTAATTTTGCACGCTCGCGGAAGTCGTCGGCACCAAGGACTGCCTCTTAGACCGACGAACAGTGTCGAGAACAATGACCAGCAATATAAACCAGAATAAAGACCGGTGACATGACGCGACCGTATGAAAAGGCGCGAACGTTGGAAATTGTGGCAACTTCAAACTTCTTTCTTTTCTTTTTTTGAGTGCGGCACTTTTACGTCATAGAAACATCACAACATTTTTGCACAGAAAATATTAGTACGGTACTTCAGCTTGCAGACAGTTTAAGACGAAGCTACGTAGCGCCGGAAGTTGACAAAATTTCGGCTTGAACAAGTGAAGGAGTGAACAGAGCTTTAGATTAGGGGACGCAGGTGGCTTGCGTACGCAAGAACCACAGGTAACGCTACTGCGCATGCGCAGACTCCTACGTCTGGGTCTGCGCATGCGCAGTACCATCGCAGTTCTTGCGTACGCAAGCCGCGTAAGTCCCGTAATCTAGAACTAGGCAGTTTTAGTTGGGCGTCCGCGGCAGCTGTGCGCACGCAGCAAACCCGCGGTGACCTTAGTGCGCATGCGCAGTACGCAGGAGCACGCACGGATCTTGCGTGCGCGCGCAGCTTTTCAAAAGCTTTGTAGCGTCCGCTCCGGGCTTTGCGGGACGTTCTCGCGTGTTCTCGGGTGTCCACGAGAGCGCATTTTTCGATATCCCTCTTGCCGAAGATGTGACTCCGGCTTGTGGTTTGACTTCGCGGCGGCTGATATTGACTACACAGTTTCAGAAGGTGGCATATGGCGGCAATGAGTAGCACACTGCTGGTTCCTACGCGTGCAAGTCAGAAACCCCCTTCTCAACTTTTGCGTCGGGCCAACTACTGCCGTATCGCGCTTCGCTGCGAACGTGGGTGGTTGCGGACGCCCAACTAAAGCTGTCTAGTATGTATTGTTACGCATCACAAACAATATAAGGGTGAGAATATAGGCTGTCTTCTTGATAGGAAAAACATCCGCACAAGCCTCGGGGAAAACAAACAAGGACAACGCGAGTGGCGTGGCTCGTTTCCCTTTTCCATGCGTCCCTGTTTCTGCGCCTCCTCGTAAGCCGTGAACACACTTACCAACTTACTCAGGTTCACATGCTATTATTAAGTTCCATCATTTACGTCTAGAGTCCCGCGAAATTAGAGAAGTGCTTCAAAAAGGCAACGCAGTGCAGGGCTCCTATTCACAAAACAGAAAAAAAGACACCTTAAGCAAAAATTGCTTGTAAGAGCAAATTATAGCCAATCGTGAAGCTGGACATATCATTAGCGAAGGCGGTGGTCCAATGAAAAAAAAAATTACTTACGGGTAGGGACATGCTAATAAGACTGGGCTACCCAGTCGAATATGAGTCTACAAAACAGCGGGTTCCTCTACCCCTGAGGGAGAAGATCACGGTGGCCAGCATCCCGAGAAACATGCACCCTGAATACCACAGAGAAAGGAGGCGAGCGAGAGTGAAAGCTCTACGTAAGGCCTACGAAGGACCAAAACAAGGAGAGGTCCGATACACCGACGCGGCAAAGTACAAGAACAGAGCGGCCCACGCTATCAGCGTGATCAACGGCCAAGGACAAGAGGTAGCTGCGGCCTCGGTAAACACTACAGACATCGACTGCGCGGAAGAAACGGCGATAGCCCTGGCGGCCACTACGGGCCAGCGAGAGGAAGATCTAATCACAATCATCACCGACTCGCAAACAGCATGTAGAAATTACCAAAAGGGCCGCATTTCCAAACAAGCCTTGAGCATCCTCGAAAAACGAGACAATTTTCCTGAACTGTACATTGTCTGGGCCCCGGGACACGAGTCCCTGGCGGGTAATGTAGCGGCTAATGCCGCTGCCCGAGATCACATTCTCCGGGCTATCCCACCAGGTTCACGAGCACCGGTAGACCAACAAGATAGCGTCCCGAAAAGATACGCCGATATCCTGAGCCACTACAGGCTGAGTAGGAGGATCTATCCACCCCCGCATCCCCAGCTGACAAGAGAAGAGGCGGTGATGTTCCGAAAACTACAGACCGGCACATTCCCGCACGGCACTCTGCTACACGCGATGTACCCTACGACCTATACCCACAAATGCGCTTTCTGCTCTAGGCCCAATACCCTCTACCACATGGTATGGGAATGTCAGCAAAACCCATCGACACCGCCCATCACCGGACCAACCGTCGAGCAGTGGGAGGCCCAGCTGACAAGCTCGAGCCCTGAAGACCAGCATCGCCTGGTGAGCAGGGCCAAGTTATCAGCTCAGGCCCACGGCATCCTGGACTAGGGAAGCCGCCCACCTCGGACGATTTTACCGTCGGCTCATTTCTACTAATAAAGTTTATTCCTCCTCCTTATCAAAGAGAGCCTTTGTGAATCCGGCCCCAAATTTTGGGACTGTAGGATTTTGTACCTTAACTGCAAATAGCTACAGTCTGCACTTAGATCATTGTGTCGTACGGTGCGCCATTAAGTCATCTACAGGATTGGCATTAAGAAACATCACGGTAATTCTTTAGTTTTATTTGTGTGTGCGTGTGTGCGTGTGTGTGTGTGTGCGTGTGCGTGTGTGTGTGTGTGTGTGTGTGTGTGTGTGTGTGTGTGTGTGATACGAGTAGCCTTGCTTGGAGAGATACTAATTGGCTTATTGTATGGTCACAGGGAACGCGCTGTGCGCAGCGGTGACATGCACACAGAGTGCACTACACACGTCACGAAAGCATGTCAGCATGACTCACCAATTTTAGCCGAGACGGCCGTTTCTTCCTGTGCAGTGGTACATGTCCCCAGGAACGCCTGCGAGAGCGAGAAAAAAAAGACATCTTTTTTACCCAAAACTAGCTTCCGTGTTTACCTGATTAACCAGCAACCAAAATGCGGTTTGAAATAGAACAGTATTCAGGAAAATAAATAAAAAAAATGAAGCTAAACATGAACGCGGCTTCCCAGTTATAGCGATGACAAAAGTACTATTGCGCTAAGGAATTCGCTCCTCTTCCTTACGAGAACGGTGGTGTGATAGTGTGACGTGTCAACGCATATAGGTGTTTGCGTCATTAGATCCTTCCTATAGAGAGCGCACGAAAATTCCTATATTAATATAATAGATGCAAGAGCAAAAAAGACTGCGCGAGGAACAATGCATTTCAAGCACAGAACAGAAGCAAACCGCGGCTTCTTCACTCCAGTTGCGTAATTGTTACTACTGTTATCCGTGGCAGTGACAAGAATTCCGACATGAAGACCGAATGACGTATTAAAAGTCAAAGTTCAGAGCAAATTCTACTGTTTCAGTGCTAACTAATAATCATACTGTTTGATACATTTCTTATTTCGACCTTAAATGTTAGCAGTGACCCGAGAAGAACTTTACCAAGCTTTGTATTGTTTTGATCGCCTTTGTAAGAAGAGCTTTGAACGCGAACTTACTGAACAAGAAAACTGAACAAGAAAAGTATTACTTGAATGGTTAGCTTGCAGTGCACTTAGAGAACTTTGTGTAGCTTACCGAGCGAACGTTGTGTAGATTACTATATCAATCGCCCGATAGAAAGCGTTTACGACGTGCAGGAGCGTTGGCATACCTGCAGAGAAGCTAATTATAACTGCGAACGATGGCCTCCACTCTTAATGTGGGCCACTCACAGTTTGGAAAATTAGCGGCCAATCAGACGCGACGCCGCTGCGAGGTGCAAACGCTCACGTAATAATTCAATCAGGGACCTCCTCCCATGGGTGGAAAAAAGAACGAGGGCCTGCTCGCGAGCGAGCGAAAACGATGCTCGCGTCTTCCCCATTTCGAACCCGTCGGCGATGCGTGATGAATGGCGCAATCGCACTCGGCTAATTGCACCCCTTTGGGTCCGAGAGCCCTTCGGACACGCCCCTGTGCCGCATCGCGGGGGAAAGTGGTGGACGCGTGGGACTGGTCGCGGCGGCGCCTCTTGCGACCGCCGAGGTTTCCGGACCAGCCGGTCAGCGGGTCAGGCGGACGCTGGCTTTGATTATGTGCGGCCACCATTGCGCCCAAAACGTGCCCCATGTGTGTGTAAACAACCCAGGGCTATTACGACATTGCTTTTTAACACGCGGACGTGCAAGATTCATGCCTACCCGACCGACGAGATAAATAGTTGCCTGCAGAAGTGGCATTTGGGTACGGCCGCGGCGCACAGATGGCGCTTTTCGCGTTTTTTCTTCGAGCGCTGCCAGTGCACTGCTCGTTTCTTGTTTCTCCAGGGTCGCGGAAAAGGGGGGGGGGGGGGGGGCGGGCGAGGCATGTTGTGAGTTTTCTTGTAGGCCGGAGTGTTTGTAGCACGCCTTCTCCAGCACTTGGTTTTTCGTGTGCATGGTCGCCTGAACACAACTTAGCTGTACAATCAGTCTCTGTAACAAAACTATGGCAACGCGGAGAGAAAATATTTGGGCTGTAACATGTTAAGATGGAATGCATGGCTGTCTCCTGTGGCCTTGATCGAGTGGGCGACAGAATCGACAGTGAGAGCCCTACACTCACAGCAAACCTCAATTGTCAGAGCAAGGCTGTGGGGTATTCATCGTGTTGCACAATTTCGCGCAGCACGGTCAGAGGATTCGGCGGAAATATTATTTCTCCGATGTTTCTTTCTCACGCTCTTGTGTTTCTAGCGCTACCAATATTGGGCCGCATAAGCGTGTCGACTGGGCTATCATGGAGTTCTCTGATATTGCGTTCGGCCTGCAAAGGAAAACAGTGTTTCCTGTCGGCTCGTAAGGGGCGCAACTGCAAGCATGATGCAACGCTCGGTGCCCGAAATAGCCGCCGCTTGGCAGTTGGTCAGTTTCAATGAGCGTGAAAGGCAAAAGCGGTCGCGGTTGTTTCCGTCGGGTGGCGCTGGAAATGGGCATTTCTTTCTAACCTCTTTTTTTTTTTTTCAGAGGCTGAGCAGCCAGGTAGCAGCATTGTGCAGGCGCCCCGCTCCAAACAGTTGCTGAGTGCGCAATTAAAGCAGGCTTTTCTTTATGGAGGCCGTTGAAATGCGTATGCTGCACGCTCCGCCAAGTGGCAACGCCACGAACGCAGTCGCACAATTAAAAACGGGCGAACAAAAAATAATAATAACGGGAGACCGGATGTGCTATATTTACTGAAGTGCGGAAGTACGGGCCCAGCATATATATGCCCAATCGCGCAAGAGTAACTGAAATAAAAAGCGAATAATGTTCATTCACTTTGCATTGCTGAAAAAGAAGAAAAAGGAAAAAGAAAAAGGAAACAGCGTTTCCGTCTGGTAAATACATGGTCAGGCTTGATCGGCACTTACAGCGGCGGCTTCGCGGATTGCAGCGCACAGAATGCACAGCCTAAGCGGCAGCTCGCACATCGGGACTTTGATGACAAGAAACTAAGGCTACATTTTTGTTGCAGAAATATATTTCACTGCACACTACTGATACACATTTGGAATGCACGAGCAACTTCTTGCTTGACTGCGCCTGGTATTTTGTTGTGCATAGCCAACAAAAAAGTCCAGTAACGAACCTCAGTGCTTTGCAGAACATGCCTGCTATGGTTTTTGTGCGTTTACAGGAACATGTTCGTAAAACTGTTCATTACGATGACACGTCGCTCTTGTCTCTCTCTCTCTCGCTCTTTCGCACGCACGCACGCACGCACGCACGCACCCATCCTTTCTGTTTTCAAAACCATGGCACACGCACGAATTACAGACTACAAATGTCCTTCGATATTTAGTGAAGCAAGACCGGTCCGCAAGCTGGCTAAATAAAACGTCAAGTCACCATAGTCCAGTGCGGGGTATCGGGGAAGTTTCGTCACCGGAGCGACACAAGCATCGAGAATCCGCTGTGGTTGCGGTACTTCAACTGGAATTGCAGGATGACGTGGCCCGACGAGTTTCTTGGAATTCGAGTCGAAACCCCAGGCATGCACGACGGGAGCATAGAGGTATCCGGCGCCCAGCTGTTCGGCCATTGGCAGGCTAGGCCGTAGCTGGTGTATACAGTACCCCACGCACACGTAGACGGAGCGTGGGCTCGTAGTCCGGCAGGCAGCTTCTTCCACCTCCGTGCCCTTGCTTCGCCTTCACGCCTTGGCGCCGTCTAAGCCGGGAGATCCCCCACCGTCTCTCATGTGCTTGCTTGCCTGCAGCTTGCTCGTTCCTCCGCTTGTGGCGCTTATACTCCTGCCCACCGTTACGCGGCCGCACTTCGTCGTTGTCGCCTGGCTTGCGACAGCAGCACGTGCACCCCGTGACAACCTTCCGCACTTCGTGCGAGCGCCTTCTTTGTGTTCAGATACGGGGGCACTTATCCTGACCCGTGTGCCGTTGTAGTACTGTAGACACTGATAATGAATACATTGAAATGCGTGATTTGCACTACGAATACATTAGGTGCTGGCTTCCTATAATAACGGACATGTCAGTGGCACTGGAACACACTCTGTTTCGCGGCATGAGCATCATGTAGGCATAGAACACAAAGTCCTGCTGCCTTTGCATCGTCGTCCGTATACACTATAAAGCATCAGGGGCCAAATTCACAAAGCTTTTCATTCGTACGTGCTGTTTGCCATTGGTCGGCCGGCCGGCTTGTGCAAGAATATATTTAACGTGCCCATTCCCTACTGGAGAAAAAACGTATTCCCCTCTAACTCTTATGCCCAATGAAATTATATAACATTAGGGAAAGCGGGCTTTTGTATGGGATCCAATATCGTTCATATAGGATTATTGAATATAGGAGTTATGGGTCATGGATATTTGAATAGGGTTGGCTGGCATCATGCCCTCATGAGAACAGCTTAAACGCAAGAATTCTTTTTGTGAATACAGACCCCGACCACCGCGCCTCAACTACGTGGAGTCTTACTATCCTTTTTCAATCGTCACTTAGATTAGGTATGCTACATCCCATCATAGGCCTAGTGAGCAAATCTGCAGAAATCTATGCGCTAACTCTCCGGGCTGCTTGCGAAACACAGACGAAGAACACAAGGACGCGGGAACACATAACAGAAGCGCTCACTGAATCGTGCGGAGCCAGTCTATATCACTTAAGTTGGCAAAATTAAACGATCCCTTCTTGGCGTCATTGTGGTACACTTGACGAAAAGAAGTACACGAGGTGTGGCACGCAGTTGCATCAGACAAAATAACTTCTTTTGGATGTAAAGGCGCATTTCGATGGGGATGAAGTGCACCAGCGCTCGTGTACTCAGATTTAGGTTTGTTTATTTATGTACTTATTTATTTATCTCAAGATATTTCACGACATTTGCCCCTGGCAGGAGAGGTATATTTTGTGTATATCAGGTGTACAGAAAACACGCTAACTTAGATAAACACTGGGAGCAGGCATGCAGAAAAGAACTCGAGCTATTCACTAAAAAAAAAAAAAGCACGTCCAAGTACGTTCATTTCGCTCTTTTTCACATGCGCTCTTTATCACATGTAAAAAGAGCGCAATAAACTGACTTAAGCGCGTGACCCGACGGTCCAATATGGAAGTGACTGTCGGGCAGTAATTGTGAGGACGTGCTGCTTGCGGTCCCCTTGCCTTGTCAGATGTAATTTCGCCACGCCAGGGCCAAACTGCTATAGAGAAAAGCGATCCGGAGTATTCGGTATCGAACGAGGGAACCCGAGCGCAGCGATCGACGATTCTACCGCAACTCTAATAACTTTCTTTTTCTTTATTGTCGAATTTTCAGCTAGCCACAAAGAGAATAACTTATGTAATGATGTTTACAGTGGAGACATCATAATAAATATCACGACCCTGATAAGCCACGGCGGAGGACAACCCTGGGTTTCGGTTACATCTAGAAACTCACTAATACGCTCTCGAAAATACATATGGGCTGATCTTCTAGCTGGATCGGAGTAGAAGCCAGTGTATTAGAGCTCCATATACAACAGAAGCAAGTTGGTACTAAAAGGTCAACGGGTGTTTATCTCTGGCTAAACACCTCATCCTGAGAACCTAAAGGAAAAGCTTTCTTTTGTGTGTGCTGTAAAACGCTGCGTAAATAAATCCCTTCCAAGTAATCAAGACAAAAACTTGATCTACTGTTGCCGGCTGCTGAAGCAGAGCTGTGTATGTCTCTTCTATGTTCGTCCCGTGTTTTTTTTTATTTTTGTTTTTTAAGCGCTGTTATTTGACGATCATGCATAACTAGCTAGCCCTAATTTCAGCTCTAGTAGATGATTAAATATCAAGCATTGTCAACCAGACCACATATATTATCCCCGTTCTTTTAGGAACGTTGCCACCGATAGGGCTCTTGTATGTAATTAAAAAAAAGTATTCAGACCTTGTGACACCTGCATTCTCTTGACCAGTTTTAGTACTTTCTGACCTTGGCCTTCACCGTATGTAGTTCAGCACAGTGGGGTGGGGAATAAATCGTCTAATATATCGTTACAGATGTTTATCAGCACTAATAACAGGTAACTTAGAGCAATTCCTGCACTCACGTTATTAACAACTGACTGCGGCAAACCGTTGAGGTCTGTGCCACACAATTTTCGTTGATATTGCTGTTCGCCCAAGGCAATTCTCGTGCACTGCATGTATACTGTGCTGTCAGCATTTTATTTACAGTGAAGCGAACGCCTACAATCCCCCTTTAAACGTCTGCCTCGCTAGAAAAAAAAGCGAGCCATCAGGCACGCTGCAGCACCGTTGCCGCTACAGAAGTTCTCTCTCACGTTTGCCCACCCGCCTCACGCTGACAGCATTCATTGCCCACGAAGTAGTATCGAATTATAAGTGTGTACGAACACATCCCAGTACACTTTTAAACGTGCGTAGGAACATGACGTCTTACACAACGCTGTATACACGCGCTACAAGTTCTCAAGTTCTTTTGTTAGTGGTCTGCATAGCGGCATGGTTACAGAACAGTCTGTCAAAGAAACGTCAAGAAGGAACTGCTTGTGAGCGACAAATCAAACAGTACACGGGTCACTTGCGCCTGTTGGCGAACGTAAACTGAAGGCGACCCGAAGCGAAGCTAACTGTTCGGTGGAGTGTTGCGCTTGGCTGCTTCGAATCAGCTAACATTTCTTGGATCGCAGTCTCGACTCCAGCGTGTTCGTAATTGTGAAATATACAAGTAACAATTGCAACACGGACGCGGTTCCACCAATGGCTCAAGGGGAGAGGTAGCGGACCGTAATTGCACCATTGTTCCATTTGTGAGAAGCACACGTTGTCATAGCATCGCGTCTAAATGCCCTCAGCGCATTTTTTTTTCTTTCTGTGAAGGAGCGCATCAACGCTGCAAAACCAGATGCGGCAGTTGTTGCAGCCTTGGTGTGCACGCCCATCTGCGATCGCTCGGGGGCACTACACTGCAACACACACTACTAGAACTTTGATGCGAGGGAAACGCGTATTTAACTGTTCCGCTAGCCCGACGTATCTTAAAACGAAACATTCCGAATCGAACGGATACTTCGGACGTACTTCCACAAAGAATGTTGCGGCACGCGTAACGCACCTGTAAAAACAGTTGGAGGGATACGCATGACGCAACTTTAGCAACAGCCCCCTTGCCTCCCCCGAAAAAAAAAAAATTAAAGTACCCGTCCGACGTGGGAGCGGCCCGCAGCTGCTCCTCCCTCGTAAGGGGGTTTCGGAGTCGCTCCTCAGGACGCAAATAAAGTTAATTTCCGACCTGCCTGCCTGCCTGCTTAGAGGTAGCTTGATATTCGCGGTTGTAAAGGGGAAAATACTCAGGTTGTAACTAACGAGTTCTGTACTTATAAAGAAGTTATACTCGTATAGTGCGGCTTTGGCGTTAACATTAAGTGAGCTGGATTTAACAATTTTTATGCGTTGGTTTTCTAACTACCTGAACAGTAGCAAGAGGAGTACCAACAGCGATTTGAAGTATAATATAGCGGAACCAATACGCAAGTGAAAAATTGAGTGATAAAGTCATTTTATTTTGGGATCGGTAAAGTATGGGCGTGTTTTATGTATGGCAAGTCCCATATTCCATTGTCTCTGTGCAATGGCACGCTGATATTTCAGGTTACGGTGAAACCGGATGCTTAGCAATTATAAGCCAATACTTGGAGAAAAAACGGTGGTTACGTGGAAGTTGTAATGACTTCTAATCTTTATTGTTGCATTGACCACACGGCAAATTTAGTTTTGGGTATTTCCGGCACGTTGCCATTACGACACCTTACTACATTTTCTAGGTCAGAATTTGGTCTCGAAACAAAGAGAAAGCACAGGTGAGATGTCAATGTCAGAGTTAAATATGGTTGTGTCTCCTGCGTAAAAATAAATTTTGAGGTCAGTCAAAATTGTCATGACACAGATCCGCATCATGGCACACATACCATCCTGGTTACTGCATAAAACTGAAGTTACGTTGTCTGCAGTGGCTTCGAAGGAACATAAAAATACGAATCTATTAAGCCACAATATCGTTCGTAGGATTTCACTTGAGTTCACGATTACGCATTTCCCATTTGGCGTCTCGTGTTTCCTTGCTGCTGGATCACACGTGCCTCGTGTGATCCACCTTTGAAAAGACCACGCCTTGTTATGGTTGGCGTGTAACACCCCGGGCAAAAAGGATGCTCAGCCACTATGCCTCATCGAAACGGAGGGGGGATTCTTAATTTGCTATGACTGTTTCAAATGGATGCCGGTGTGGGGGACGCCCCGCAGTGTTCACAGGCCCCTTTGTGTGTGTGCGTGAAAACCCTTTCCGCGAACTGTCCAACTCTAGGGTAGCCGCCCATCCACAACCAGACGCCCTTTCCGCGAACCAACAACGCACGAAAGAGAAGGGATCAGCTGCATACAATCCCCAGGGCCCGCGGATTGCCACCAGCGGAGGCAAGCTCGGAAAAACATCGTCCTGTGGGAGCCGCCGCCAAGCACCGTGGGATTCAGTGCATGTCACATGACGTTGACGTTAGCAAGATTCCGTCTACGATTTTAGTGGGCCTATTTGAAGGGCCAGGCAATGTACTTTTTCAAATTCATTCTCTTCTTATCTTTCACCAACCATTTAATAAATCGTGCAAGTTTCGCACTAAAAATCGTATCGTCCCTGCCTGATCGCCATGGTCTACCGCACGCCTGCAGCCCGCCGACACGCCACGCTGCCCAGTAGTAACGCCGGTCGAGCTGTGGGAAACAGGCGTCGCAACAACTGTCGGCAGCGGTGGGATAGGCTACCCTGGAGAACGCAACAGCCTCTCCTTTTACAAAACATCTGTAAATGTTCTGTGTGTCACAGCAGGAATTGACGGCAAGACTGACTTCTTGAGAAAAAGCAGCCCACTATCGCGTGCGTCCTCTTCTGACCGTTACGAATGTATACGTGTACACCTTGGCGTGGGAGGGGACACGCGTTTTTTGCGCTGAAACTTCGTGGGTCCTATCTTTAGCCACACTTTACAGCGCTGACCTTTACGCCCGAACAGCCGATGTGCAGCCTTGCAGGCTATGACGCCGCGCGGTGCGTCCTCGCACGCGTCCCCTCTGCCGCAGGAAGCGTTTTCGCTTCGCTCCTCGCCACGCGGCGGCGGCCGCGCGCAAAGGGGGGAACGCCGTCACGAGCGTGTCCGCTCACGACCAGCCGCGCTGACTCACGGTGCGGCATCTGGTGGCCGCGAAATACGGATGCGGGGGCACGACGATGAAGACGCGTCCTTCCCGTTGAAGACAAGGTCGCGTAACACGCATCCCGGCGGCAATGGTCGTACGGGCGCTGCCTCGCAATGCCGCGCGGACTCGGATGCAGGCTTGCCTCTGCACGCTCGAGGGAGCCGTCGGCGCGTGCTGGTCGAAATCGAGTGTTCGGGACGCACTGGAAGGCACTCTCATCTTCGTGCCACCGAGATCCAACGGGTTGACCGTCACGCGGCTGCTTGAGTGTACGCTGTCAGAGCGACGTCTACCGCGGTTCGCTTGATTTATTAATCGTATGACACTGAAAGCGTTCCCAACTTTCGCAGCGGGCTTTCTGACAGCACTTAGTTGACTGTCAGATGAACTGACAAGAAATAAATATTAAAAACACACGCGCACCTGCGCACGACGAGGAGCATATGAGTCTGCGCGCTTAAATTGACGCCATATGTAGCAGCCTCATTAAGACGCTAGGCACAATGCTGTGCATATATATGCACAGCGGAAGAACAAGACGAAGATGAAGGAAGCCGTGACACAAATAAAAATATCAATAATCACAAATCTAGGGAAGTGTTAGATAGATGCGCAATGACTTCAACATGGGTCAACCGAGGAGAAACCACACATACGGGAAAATATCACAAATAAAGAAAAAGAAAAGAAAAAGTTTGAATAATATTACACAGTGCCAGTATACGTTAAGAAGCATATAAAAAAGGTTCCGGTGCTCTGGCTTCTTTTCCTTTCTTTCGAGTGGCTCACGTTTGACAGTGACTCCCCTCTGTATGCGACTAGGGGCCCTATAACGTAAAAATATTCGAATCTCTTTTTATTCCTATCTACTCACGTCAAATATACGTAACTACTGACGCAAACATTGGGTGGTCACCCGCAGCGTTGTCTGAAATGCCCAATCAAACGCGCTCTCTTTTTATAGGAGGTCACTTTATTTCTCCTTTCAAAGCGAATAGTATTCCCTATATTGAACAGACTTTCTTATCGAATTGCTTGACAAGAGGCGCGGAGCACGCTGAAGTGGGGGTGGGGGGGTTCGATGCGGCGGAGCCAGCACAGTGAAAGTAGATAACTGGATGAAGAAGGTGATGCCGGCGTAAGCGATTAATCCGCTTCCCCTTACTTAGCTCGTGGTGTCTGGTAGAAAATCGCGGCGACGTGCAACGGAAGGTTAAAAAATGCTGCCAGAACGGATCCTCAGCAAAGAAGAGTTGGCAGAGCGACGTCGTATACGCGCCGAAATGGCACGATAACGTTATACTGCCACGCAAAACATTCTATCATATGCAAATAATTGTATGCTTCTGGGTAGCTCCAAGTAGGCAGTGCCAGAGCGATTGGCAGGCAGCCATATTCTATTCCTATCGGAACAGGGCAGTCTCCGGCTGTGCAGAAAAAAAATTCTGCTTTGTTCGGCACATTAATGCGCCTTTAACGCGTACGCGTCGCTTTGACGAGGTAAGTTTTCGCGGTTTTGTGACATGGCGTGACAGGCAGGTGAAGTGGGTGCAGCCCGCAAACTTTTGAATAGCAGACGGCAAATGCGAAAAGGATGTCGAATCAGAAATAATTATTTTTATTTCGTTTGTTCTAATCATGAATACTCAGAGTGTACTCACCGAATCAGACGGGCCGTTCTCGCGGTTTTCGTGGCCTTGCATGACAGACCGGCGATGTGTGTGTGTGTGTGAAGGTTGGGGAGGGGTCTTGCGGGAAGTTTTTGACTAATTATGGAGATCTGATTGCAGAATTGGAATAAAAAAGTTTGGAATACCTTGACGTTATAGCGCTTTAGGATTCATTAGCCTGGCCCTGCCGCCTGCTCAATTTTCTGTCAAATATGAACGATTTGTTACATAATGTGAAATTAAAAACAAGTAGATAACACAGTTATATGGAGACTGCGACCTCTGATAGGACGTTTTCAGTAGACTGGTGTTTCCAGCGTTTTCCTGTTTCCAACATTGACGAGCGCACTGAAGAACGCAAAGGCTGAGGCTGGTTGGTTGAGGGTCCGAGGAAAGCAGGAGAGACGAAGAAAAAAAATGGCTCTGGCTTAGCTAAGGTTATGCCCAGGATGCGAAGCATACTAGCCTTTATTTTAGTTGTTGAACCACTGTTTAGCCTGGTCAACTGCTGTTGCTTGGCCATATTTGGTTCGGCTAGACGTAGAAACAACTCATGCGTTACTCTGCTTCGCCTTCAATAGTGGAACGCGACAGCGTTCCCGTCGACCCGCCAAGGGGTGTAAGACAGTGGGCTACGGCGCAGCGACTACGCACCCCGCATTGGATGCGGTGAGCGTCGAGCAACGCAGCGTTCGGCGCGGCAACGAAATGTGCGCCTGAGCAAGTGACGCACGCCTGAGCCTTAGAAACAGCTCGTTTCTAAGGCAACACCGCATTCACTAGAGGCGCTTTTGTACCGCTTTGAAGCATCGTACTCGTGGCTCAGTGGTAGCGTCTCCGTCTCACACTCCGGAGACCCTGGTTCGATTCCCACCCAGCCCATCTTGCAAGAGTTGAGCCAAAGCCACCTAGAAAATCAGTCTCTGTAGCACGCCGCAACCTTCGCTTCTCATTCCAACGAGCAGCTCTGTCTCCAGGAGGCATCTCACCTCGTGAGTGTCTAGCAGAGGCAAGCGCAGCTGCTTATATACCGCCGCGACGCCGCGAGCGACGGCGCGAGTTGGAGCCCCGTTTCTCCTCTGTCGTGACGTCACGGTGTCACGTGGTATTGAAGGCGACACCGCCGCGCCTGAGGAGCTGGGTTGAGCTCTCGTAATATGCTTCGCATAAAAAAAATGGCTGATCCCACTTTCATAGGAGTCGGTCGAACACGAAAGTGAAACGTGTCTTCAGAGAAGCTGCTGCATGTTTTTCTTTGTGAACTCCTGGTCCGCTGCAGCGAAAGGCGCACGATTTTGGGGCCGGCGACCATGTTGCAGGTTTGCTAGGCGTCCTGCTGCCGAGTCGCTTCGGCGAAGGTACGAGCATTTTAGTCCGGCTCTGTAGTGTTTTGGGCAGCCAGTTGACTTGCGACGCGCTCAGTTTCAGGAATGCGAGTGGCAGCTTTTTGGGCGTGCACCGCGAACGCGCGAAGGCGTTTTGCGCCCATAGAGTTTCTCACTACATTACCTAGAGGGAAATCTGGCGCTGCTGCGCTGTGGTATGCATGGGAATGCCGGTATATTGTGGATTCGGATTGGCATCGTTCTCGTAGAGACAGGACACCTTGAAGACGCGCTTGGCAAGTACCGTTCCGTCTGTCGCAATGATTCATTTTCTACTATAGAACAGCACATGAAAAGCTGTTTTAGCTTTATTATTACGCGAAAACATGTTTTGTTTAACTGTGAGAACTTGTTATTGCGTGTACGACTACATGTTACGTAAAAAGTATCAGCGGGCCGCTAAAGTTGGAGGACAGACGACAAGGTTCGCGCTCGCTTTGCAACAGTTCGTCGTCTGTTCTTGCTTTTCTTCGCTTGGTCATGCATCGTGGGTGAGTAAAGAAGTAATATGCGTGAATGGAAACATTTTATGAAGTATTTACTTTGAGAACGCGTTATTTGCGTAGCCATATCCACGTTTTAGACGAAGCCTCTTACAACAGCAGCCAACACGAGCCTCGCAGACACATATACCGTCATTCCCATGACGCCACGGTGCCCCCTTAAAAAACTCCCATAGACGGTGGCGCCAGATTACACTCTAGGTGTTATAGTGAGAAACTCGATGTCTGCGCCACACTGGTGTGTCTCTCGCCGCACCAAAGCGAGATTCGTCCGTCGACGTCGTTGCCTTTCTGCGCTGCTTATAGCAGCAGCTTTTTTTTAGTTGGTGTCATCGTAAGCGAAACAGTAGGTGGCGTGTAAGCACTGCTGATGCATGAAGCTGTACTCCGTTGGCGACGAGGCGCCACATGCTAATCGGACGAGAAAGGCAAACCACGTGCGAAAACTGCGTCGTCGCCTCAGCAAAAGGCCGACACGCCCTACACCAGGCTACACCACGTTGGAGCTCCGCTGCGCTGAGATTACCAAGACGCTCACTGTCGGCGCTCGTTGGTGTCATGATGCAGTACTTCGCTTCACCGCTAAACAGAGGGCATAGTTTACGCGATCGCCCCGACGTCACGTCCGTTACAGGAAGTAGTGGACCCCGGCATAAAACACGTTCAAGTTAAAATGTTTTTCAGCGAAACTGTATAGCTCTACCGTCCAAGGAAATTTTCTAGCAATGCCGGGCCGTACCCCATACGTGGGCCGACACCGAAGATAGTGCAATGCTGGGCTGACGCGCGGCGGAGATGCAGTTCTCCATTAAAGGGCCGACATACACAGCTTCGCTGGTCATCCTTCTTCACAGAGTGGTAGGGCACTGAGTTTTTCCTTCCTTTAGTTTTCTTTTTAGAGCTGCATTTACATGAATGCTACTGTAGTGCATTGATTAAACGAGGATGATGTGCTATGAAGAGGTGCCACATTAATGCGGCAGGCAGTGGATGAAGTCACCCTTGGCGAAGTCACGTGTAAACGGCTAGCGGACCGCATCGCACGCGAACGAGCAAGTGCGAGGTATATGGCGATTGCTATTCTGCAACCACGCGCCATGGACACGCTCGCTAAAAGCTGGCAAGAACTTGTCTCGCACGCATTCGCGTGAGGCTTGAAGTGCTAGATGTGAGCAGTAGAGGACCGCATTAAAGTGATATGCTGCAGAATTATATACGCTGCTGTATAGCATGTGTGCACTAATGGCAGAGCAGGTCACGTTTTTCTTGATGTATACCGACTCGTAGTGTCTGTATTCACGGCTCCGATATAGAAGTGTAGCGGAACATCCCCCAACGTCGTCAAACCACTTTTTTCGCCTGGACGTGATGAAATTGTTAATGTGGCGACAAGGCAAAGCTGTATCGGCAACTTATTGCAAAGTAGACGAAAGTCCAGGTTACTAAACATCGGCTATTGTCTATATTCATAATAAAAGAATGCAATCACTGTTCTTATAGTAGGAGCGGTAGTTCTGTTTCATCGTACTGCAAGTCCAGAAAGAACAAGACAGTGTTATAGCCGTTGTCCTATTACAGGCGGCGATAAAATGTACATAAAAGGCACGACAGACCTAATTGAGCGTAAATGTGTTACAGAACCTGGGAGAGGTCATAAATTCTATATTCGCATGATCAAAACAGATTGTTGAAGCATTCAAAAGGAACCAAGAGAAGTGATCATAAAAAATTGAAATGTGCAGCATTACTTGTAGGTATACAAATCACATTATACCAAACGTGTCAACCAGAATGTATCTGGGACTGAGTGGTGAAATACTTAAAAGATCAAGGAAAGCTAAGCATAATCTTAAGATTTCGGAATTTCACTAAAGTCTCAAGTAACAGCCGTGGTTCCGGGTCCTTAGTGGCTTTGGTGCTGCGCTGCTAAGCACGAGGTCGCGGGATCAAATCCCGGCCACGGCGGCCGCATTTCGATGGGGGCGGAATGCAAAAACACCCGCGTACTTGGATTTAGGTGCACGTTAAACAACCCCAAGTGGTTCAAATTAATCAGGAGTTCCCCACCACGGTGTGCTTCATAATCAGATCGAGGTTTTTGACACGTGAAACCCCATAATTTTTTTAATTAAGCTTACGCGGAGCTAAACGTAATTGTTACACAGGGATCAACTGGGCGTTGCTTTCACCCGTCGCTACGCGCACCTCATCGGCCAGTCTAACAGCCCTGATTGTGAACACTGCCAGACGCTTGAAACGCTGGAACACGTATCGTGCGTGTCCAGCATATACCCTCGAGCGAAGGACGTTGGAAAGTTCCCTAGCCAGCGTTGGCACGCAACCACTATCGCAGGACAATATCCTCGGCCCATGGCCTGACAATGCAACATCAATGCGGGTAACTAAAGCGCTGTTGAAGTTTCTGCAGAACACCAAGCTAGACGAGCGGCTCTAGCTGGGCCACTGTCTAATATACAAAAGCACTCACCACTGCTCTTATCATCATCACCCATCCCAGTACTTTCACTCCCCTTCTCTCTTCCCCAGTGCAGAGTAGCGGGCTAGAGCGCACTAGCTCAGGGCGATCTTTCTGTCTTTCCAGTGAATAAGTTCTATCTTATCTTAATTAAGGCCTCAAGATTCATTAAATTGGCTTTTTTTCTCTGTGGACATTCAGATGCACTTGAATTAGGCTCACTGCAAGTTCAGGAGTGTACCTAGGTTGGGCAAGGTCAAATGGGGCCTAACTGGAGAGGTGGGAAACAGTACCCCTCCGGCTGAGTTTGTAGTAAGTTAGAGGGGAAGGGAGTTATTAGGTGACATTATTGAGCTCTCAGATAGATGGCAATTAAATCTACGTGCACGCTTAACTCGCACTCAGTACGTCAAAAAACAATTGCAACTGCATTATAGGAAACGACTCAAACGTAATGATTCGGAAGAAAGATATTGTAGACGGATATATAAAAAACTAAAAATCTATGTGCACTGCGGCGCGCGCCTGCATCACGGGCCAACACGAGCAAGTGAAACATTGAGCCTGTGAAGGGCATGCAGATTGAGGACGTGATAGCCGTTAACTGTACGCGCCAGCACTTCATTGTTACACTACACATACAAGTATAAGCAAGCGCCTATTGAATTAAAAGGAAAGCTCAAGATACTATTCTTAGAACACCCGTCTGAAATATTATACATGACAAATTTAATGTCATACCACGGAGCTTGTCGACAACGACGAGGATGATGATCCTTCATTCATGACACTTACTCCTCCCTTTCTTCTTCCTCTTGTTCTTATTATTTCATATTGCACCGAGAGCAATACAAAGTGCTTACAACTCCTACATTGCAGAGCACGAAATTTTCAACGCGGTCTGTGCTTCTAGGTATTGCGGCAAACAGAGAAAATGTGTTCACTCTTAAAATAGAAAGTATTAGCCATTGGAGAAACTAAAATCACCTATAGAGGTGATTTTGGCTAACACCAGTACCTACGTACCTTCCTACCTTCAAGGGTAAAAATATCTAGTTTACTGTGTATACACACGATAATATAGTAGCAATTTGTCACATGGAGCGAAGAAGTAAGGCGCAGCATCCCGACCACGTCTATGCAACAGACGCGCGCGCGGTTTTAATGCGACCTTGAATAAGAACCTTCTGTTGACTACTTTGCTTTGTGAGCCTGAAACTGCGGCCAAAAAAATTCAGTTGCAGGCGTTTGTTTCACAATACCTGCTGGCAGGAACCCTTCAAATCGCTTCGAGAATCAATGCATCACCAACGGTACAACATAGCGCCAATTTTGTGTGCAGAAATTGCGTTGCGAAACGTCGGTCCATAGTTAGACGGTGATCAGTTGAACATAAAACATACAGTCGGAGTTCGTCACTCTGTCGCAAGTACCATGTGGATATTACGTACTCAGGCCTTAATATTTTTTTCTCAATTCGGGTGTGTACCAAAAAACAAATGACTCAAAATAAGCCACCTATTTTGGACGTGTCCTGGGACAAAGACGGGTCGCTAAAGTTTAATTAAAGGTGTGAAAATAGAACGGTGACCAAGTTGAAGATTATGAAAGATGAATTATGGACAGCACATTCATAAATCACTACTGCGGCATCTCTATGAAACGGGTCTGCATGCTTATATTTATTTTCATACCGGCCTCATGCTGCGTGGCAACGCAAGCGAAGAACAGAAAAAAGTGACGCAAGGCACGCCGACACCGTTTACCACGGTCGTTGTTGCAAACTATTTATCGAGTTTGATTTTGATGTGGTTTTCGTATTTACTTCTAGTGTACCGACAGTAAATGCTTACGCTAGACGGCAATCAGCGGTACTTATTTATTGATTTCTTTTTCTTTTTTTGCTTTTGTTGGCACAGATCTGGTTGCAAATTTTACTCAGCGGACGGTCGTCAGTAAGTACAAAATTTCAGGAAAGTGCTTTGATGTCGGGAGTCAGCCTCGGAAGTGCTGCAGAGATGGCCATTAGCACTCGCAAAATCACCTTTTTGGAGCCCGTACAAGTACTCATGTCGGTTCGGTAAAAATGTCTCACGAGTTCAATGGATGTTGCACGGGATTTCTCGACGCGTCGCTGCACGCTGTTATTGCAATGCGCCAATTTGTAACGCCATTGCAAGAGTGAAGTAAGAACGTGAAACCCTTCGAGACTCGACCTGAAAGTGACCTTTGCTTTGAGCGAAAACGTTTTTTTATATATGACACCAATACCAACCAACGGTTAATGAAGCAATGGAAGACACGTTTTTAATCGAATTGTAAAATAATAATTAAAGGGGAGATGAAAGTGGAAGTAAAGATAACTTGCTGCCCGCGGGAGCTGAACCCGCAACCTTCGCATGAACACCCCAACTCCCATCACACACACCCATCCACTATTGTGGGTGTTTGTGTATTAGACAGCTCTGGGAGTGTTAGCCAGCGCTACTCACAGCCATGCGGCAGGTGCGAAGCATCCTTTCAAGTGCAGTCGTCACGTAGTGCGTCAAGCTAGAGCAGGCAACCAGCCAATTAACGCTACATCAAAGCATCAAGGCCTGTGTATGTGTTCAATAACTGGCCTTTACAGCGTGCCGGTTATTACAGTTCATTTTTTTATTAATTCCTTCGAAGCCCAGAGACCCGCAAATTGGAAGGGCACACAAAAAAATGTTACAAGGCTTCTTTAAACCATGCAGATCACCACGAATGCGCAATGTTGCTTAAGCTCAAAACGTAGCTGTAGAAGGTGCAGGGTAGGGTGGTTGCCAGGGCATTACAAAAACGGGACGATCCGCGGAAGTGCTGAATTATTTTAACAGCCCTTAGTGCATGGGCGTTGGCTCAATCACCCGTCCTTGGCTGCTTCAAATCATCCGAACGCTAAAGTTGCAGGGATATAAGCGTGCAACTGAAAAAAAAGAAACAATAACCACAAGGTCACTCATGCAGTATCGACTCGACAGCAGCAGGAAAGATCTGAGACGGCTTTCGTAGCACGCTTCTCGCAGCGGTTGCACTGCGCAGATTCGACATTTGTGGCCAAACCCGTTAGGCTGCTTCGCGGCTGTCCTTTTGGAGAGTTCAATGTTTGAACACGCGGCGTGTGACGAAGCACGCGAAGACACGACCGCGCGAGGCAATGCGAAAACAGGGGAAGGTCGCAGCTGTGTCCTTCGGCGAGGAATGATATGCGAACTAACTCAAAGGCCTCGCACGAACGGCCAACGAGATAGAAAGGATTATAAAGAGGGACAGCTGTTGGCGCTCGACTGGTTGCGACTGTGCCACTCGTATACAATATTTGCCAAGTGCGCAGAAGCGACTGAAGTCGGCGGCCTGTTGCCTCGCGCCGCCTTTTCTTCACCTTTACCTTGAGCTCTTTCTGTTTTGCACGGACTGGCGTAACCCGTTGAATGTTTTAGAGAGAGAGGGCAAATGATAAATGAAAGGTAGGGAGGTTAACCATCACCGAGCCTGGTTGGTTACCCTACACTGGGGAAAGGGGGACGCAAAGATTAAAAGAAGAAGAGAAAGTCCACTGGGGATATCATTCCGTCACTCAGTCCTGATCACAGACGCTGACTCAATCCGGTAGTTTTCAAATATCGCAGCAACGCTTTTGTGGCCTTTTGTAGCTGCTATGTGCGACGCCATGGTCCCAAGATCTTGTTCAAGGTGAACGGCTCTCTGTCTAGCTGATTTAGACCTGTGCAGAGGTCATGTTTTTCATTTTCAAAAGATGCGCAGTAGCACAGTAGAGGTTCTATGGTTTCCTCGACACCACAGCCATTGCACTCGGCGCTATCAGCCGTTCCAATCAAAAGGTATATGCACTGGTGAATGCGACACCGAAGTGTAAGCAGCACAGCACTGTTTTCTCATTACGCCGAAACCCTGGTAACAGCCGCAGTTGCATAGATGGATCGAGAGAATGCAATCGATGTTGAGTGAATTGAGGTGTGTGCCACTTATCCAATGTCATACGGTGCGCTAGCTTGCTTAAGTGTTGGGCTGCGTCAGTTCGCGATAAAGGTACAGAAACAAGCGTTGCTCCTTCGTGTGCTTTCCTAGCAGCTTCGTCAGCGAGGTCGTTGCCGGAGATACCGCAATGGCTAGGCAGCCACTGGAACACGACGTCGTGTCCTTTCGCGATCATATGATGGTGCATTTCTCGTATCTCCGACGCGAGTTGTTCACAGGACCCTCGACGAAGAGATGACAGAAGACATTGTAAGGCCGCCTTCGAATCACAGAATACTGCGCACGGATTAGTCGGTTGGTTGTTAATACAATCAACGGCACCTCGGAGGGCAACAAGCTCCGAACCGGTCGATGTTGTCAAATGAGAAATCTTGTATCGGATGCTTTTAGTGATCGTGATGGTATAACCACTGCACCAGTGGAGATGGTCTGAATGGAAGAGCCATCCGTATATATGTGGACTCGGTCAAAGTAGAAAGTGTGCAAACAATCCAGAGCTGCTTGCTTCAAGGCCAAGGTAGGCAGGTGGGTCTTCTTTCTTATCCCTGGAACCGTAAGGCGCACTTGAGGTTGTTTTAAACAGCGCAAAGCTGAGGTTGAACGTGCGAAGCCCTATGGTAAGGAGGCACGATGGATGCTGACCTCGTTGGAAAAGGACGCCTGTGGTCGTCGTTCTGGCAGGCAGGCAAGGGAGCTTGACTGTATCCATTAAACATGGCGAACATGGGCCCTAAGCGTTTCAGTGCTAATGTAAGTCGTGATCGAATGGTCTCGAGCTATTCTAATGGTTCCTGCTGTTGAGGCGCTCCGCAGAAGGCCTAGGCAAACACGTGGTGCCTGTGCTTGCACGCTCTGAAGTTCTCGAAGATTTGACTTGCATGATTTAGCAAGCACGGGAGAGCTATAGCGTAGGAATCCGATGAAAAGTGCTCGGTATGACTGTAGCATGGAGCCCACTGACGATCCCCGTGTTTTGCCGGCGATGAACTTAAAGACGTGAACAATAGATGTGAGCGTCTTCTTTAAGTGGCCAACCTGAGGGCTCGAAGAGAGGTCCCGGTCAACAATGACGCCCAAAAACGAATGATTTCTCTTGTAGGAGATAGGCTGACCATTGATGCATACTGGATAACGCGTCATCGCTTTTCACGTAAAAGCAACTAATGCTATGTTCAGACTACGTGCGCTACGTACGGGTCGTTCGCACGGAACATAAGCGTAAACGCAAAAAGCGCAACTACTTTGTTCACACTACTGCTGCATTGAGCTGAAAGTAAGCAACAATCGCAACCAGCCTGGGCGTAAATGTTGAAGTACCGGCTACTTTTACGACAGGCACAGATACGACTGTTACGACGCCGCCAATGCACGAAGCAGTTTCGGTTTGCGTCTTCCGGTCACGGAGCTTTCGGCCTCCCCATATTCCGCGTTTTCATCCGGTGACCGCCAAGCCAGCCATCCGGCGTTGCAACGCTTTTCCTTGCTGCTGCTGCCGACGCCATCCGCGTTTTCCCGGGTTCGCGCCGAACGCGCGCGGTGTCCCTGAGTGCAGTGCGGTTTTCCGGTCTCATTGTGTTGTGTACATTGCCCATGCCTATAGTGATGATGCTAAGGGCGGAAGCTTCTTCGCTGTGCAGCGATGAATAACTAATTGAAGAAGTGCGTCAGAGGCCGATACTCTATGACCAGCTCCTGAAAACTTTGGGCTTGAAGAGCCTCGACCTGCGCTAACAGCCGCTTGCTGATCGGCGCCATGTTAAAAAATGCGAAACGCGGCTGTCCCAGAACGGTGATTGGCGAGTCGTAAAAAATGTATCTTATCGAAAGGCTCAATGTGAACGTAGGCGGTTGCTAGCTGCGTAAACAGTCGGTCCAGCAGTTGCGCAAATTGCAATAAATACGCCACTTATAGCGGATGCGACTGTAGTCTGAACGCGGCATAACGCATAGGGCTTAGAACACCGCCTTGGGGAACGCCTCGGCATGTGTCGTGGTCGGTAGTCGGACCATCGTCCGTACGTATGAAAAATGACGTTTATGTCAAGTAGTTTCTGATCCATCGATATACTCGCCCTCCTAGTTCAATTGTCAAAAGTGCGTCTTGAATGGTTTGATGGGAAACGTTGTCGTAAGCGCCTTTTACGTCAAGAAAAAGTACTGCTGATAATCGCTTCCGAGATTTTTGCTGTTCTGCAGATGACACTATAGATCGATGACTCTGCCAATCGAGGAACGACCTCGTCGAAATCCTGCCAGAGAGTCAAGGTAAATTTTGTGGTTTTCAAGGTACCATCCGAGACGCACGAGGATCATACATTCCATAAGCTTCCCGACGCAGCTGGCAAGAGCTATAGGCCGATACGATGCCAGTTCGAGTGGTGACTTTTCTGCTTTTAGAAGCGGTACCAGGCGGCTGCGTTTCCATTCCTGTGGGACGACACCGTCTTGCCATGAACTATTAAAAAGGCTGAGGAGCTCTCTTCGTGTTCTCGACCTAGGTGGCCCAAAGCAGTATATGTTATGCCATCGGGCCCTGGTGAAGACGAACACCTACAGGGCGCCATAGCAGCTTCCAACGCTTCCATAGAGAATGGAGCGTCCATACTTGTATGTCGTGGACCGGGGATGTTGCCTAAAGCCATGTCAGGGACTAAAACTGTGCCACCGCCGACTTTCGCACAAAATTCCTCTGCAAGGTCTATCTCACGGCGGTTTTGATAGAGAGCAACGGCGTTAAAAGGGCATCGTTGCTGGGGACTTGAGCAAAGACCCGGCAAGGTACGCCACACACGGGACAATGGCTTGCGGGGGTCCAGTGAGTCGCAAAAGCATTTACATCTTTGATCCGCTAGCTTATCCATTCGGCGTTTGATCTTCTTTTACATGCGCCGAGCTTCTCTCAGGTGAAGAATTGACTTCGTGCGCCTGTACCTCCTTTCAGCTCGGCGACGTAGTGCACGAAGCCTTTCTAATTCAATATCATTCTACGTACGCTTTGATGAATGTGTGAAGCAGCGTGTACAATATTGCATTGAGTCTGCATTTATGTCTTCTAATCTACGTGCGGTATGTGTCTTGCGTGTGTCTTTTATACGATCTTGAAAGACTGACCACTGGATTTGGCGCGATACAACCGGTAATGCGGCGTCTAGTCCATCGATTCTCACATAGGTCGGAATATGATCACTTCCATGGGTTTCAATATCAGTGAACCACTGCACGCTCAAAGTCAGGCAACGGGAGACCAAAGTCAAGTCAAGGCAGCTGCTGTACGTTGTTCCTCGCAGAAATATCGGGCTTCCATCATTTAGAAGACACATGCCGTGGTGTGATGCAAAGGACATTAGTGACCTGCCCCTCGAATTTATCCTGGAGTTTCCCCATATATGGTGGTGAGTGTTGAAGTCCCGTGTTATTATCCTAGGGCCGGGAGTCGCAGCCCACTGAAGGCAGAGGTACGCTTCCTCGTACAAATTTAAAGTGCTGCCATGTATCGTTTAACAGAACCTGTAAGTGTTCTTTGATGGCCAGCCACCTCAGCATTGAGTAATATTACCTGTCCGCTGATGAAATTATGCAGCTTCCTTTTAAAATTATTCTGCCATGCGTGCTAGATGCCAGCGAGCGCTTCTGGAAGCATCATGATTTGCAAAAGCTAATTGAATTAATCCATACATTGGAATGAACCATACAAAAGTTGGGAATTGTTTCAGCTGTCACAGGAAAGGCACATTAATGGACATAAGGACAGTATTCCCAAATACCTTACGCTAGAATTTTTGTAAAAAAATAATAATAATACTTTATTGCACGAAGTTACAAATACAACTTTATGACAAAATATTATCAGCTAAGGTGACTTACCAATGATGGAAAGCACTTACGAACAAAAAACGTTGTGAATTTGGTCCCAGGTCTTTTACAAAGGGAACAGAAAGGTTACTCCGGAAGCATGTCTAATCGTTGCTACATTTGGCTTTAAGCCCACAAGTACAGATCAACAAGAAGCACACGGATCACTAGTGAACGTAAGCAACTGGGTTGTTGAATTGATCCCTCGCTTTGAAGATCTGGGTGTTCGCTTAACGAATGATTGCTGCCGGAAAAATACAGTTGTAGGAGCAAGCTAGCTGTGGCTAACATGCACAACCTTCGCATTACGCGAAGGTTGTGAATTGGGCTCTCACCAGCAGCAACTTTTGAAGGGTTGAAATCTGGGCCAGTTGGTACTTACTTGAACGAAAAAAACCAGTCAAAAACACAAAGGGCAAGAGGAGAGGTTCACACCACGACTGGACTATCAACTGAGGTTTATTAGAATCAATAAACCTCAGATTCTAATAAACCTCAGTTGATAGTCCAGTCGTTGTGGTGTGAACCTCTCCTTTTTTCGGTGTTTTCGTTCAAGCAACTTGTTCTTTCGTCCTCTTTCATTTCCTTTTAATTTATCATTTCTGCACTTTAATTAAAGCTACGAATAACTTCCCGTATGCTTTCTTGGCTTCATCATCTGCTGGCTTCTTATGGTTGTGATTAACACAAATCGAGCCCTTCGGTTCCCCTTCTTCTCGTTTATGGCTAATATGCGCCTCACTCACGGCCTACAGCACTTAAGCGCAGTTGCAAAGCAAACCGAACACCATTTGTATGGTGTAATACGGTTAATATTACTAAGGTAGTCACTGCAGTTAGGTATTTCATGCAAAATTGCCTTACTGCAGTATATTCAGCTCTCATTAACTTATGTAAATGTTCTTTATGAGATGTCGCGCGCTTTATAGCGCTTATGCGCGTAGGTAATTTTTTTTTTAAATCCCCTTTTTCGTCCTGTTACAGGTTCGGTCCAGTACAGGTTAGCCGGCAGTGCCTGTATGCGCTAGCGAAGAACTGCAGCTGAAAGGAGGCGATGGCATAAGAGTTTTCCTTGCTCTTGTCCCAAATTTCAGTCTGTAATTGCGATGTTCAAATGTAGAAGTGCTCGCATGATGAAACGTAATTACGCTCTCTTTCAAGGTATTTCCTGGAAAGAATAGGTAAACTTTATCATAGCTGCTTTCCGCACAATTATAATGATATGGCAATATTGATGTTTTTTTTTTGCTATACGTATAATGTCGAACACGCTATCTTTTCGTTGTTTTGTTTTTGTACTGAAGACTGCTTCGTGCGTGGTAGCAAACTGCTTTATTGCCGAAAGGCTTCGTTTCCCCCTTCATGCTATTCTTTCATCTATTGTGCAATTTAATGCTGTGCAGAGGTTAGTGACAGATTTGTTGCCGAAATGTTCAGTATCATACTGAGTTCCTGAGTCAGCAAATCAATCAATCAATCAATCAATCAATCAATCAATCAATCAATCAATCAATCAATCAATCAATCAATCAATCAATCAATCAATCAATCAATCAATCAATCAATCAATTCCACGAAAACTATGTTTGGTATGAGTGCTCGCTGGTCACACTCCAAGAACTGTATGCCAGAGAAAAGCAAGCTTCCAGCCTTGGAGTACACGGATCTCCTATCAGAATAGTAGTACACGTGATCAACAGGGGTCAAAACAGGGATGACGCGGAACTCACTGCTTCGATATGTCCTCGTCAGGGCAACTGCTTTCCTTGCCAGTGTTTGATAGCCGTCTCTTCACCACACCCAACGGGGACATAGAATAAAGGGTTGCATAAAATACATTTCCGCTGCATCTCATTCAATTAATTCTACTTGGTGCAGTTGCTTACTGTCTTCAGAAATTGCGTGGCATTCAGAAGTTGTCAGTCGCAAGGAACATGCGGAAACTCCTCGGGAGCAATGCACACCGAGTACAATGGCAAGTCTGTTCACGTAAGCCGTGTTAAACCTTATGAGGTGAATGTACGCTTGCTCGTACTACTTATTGCGGCCTCTGAAAATCTGAAACTGAACTTGCCGAGATATATACATTGCGTCTGGCCGCTTACACGTTCAGCCTTCGACAAGCGCATCGGGTTTTTGAACGTGGAGTGTTGCGGTCGCCTCACCACGGCAGGGCAGCGCGGGGCACTGCGTCGGAAACGCACGCCGACAGGCGTATCGCTGCCCGAGCGCTCTCTCTTGCTCGGCAGCGCATGCCACCGACCCGCGCCGGAGGCGAGCGTCAAGCCGGGCCTCCTCGCCCGAAAGGGGCTCGCCTCCGGTGCCCTCCGCTCGTAACTTCTTCGTTGCCTCGATGCCAGCGGAAGAGTGGCGGCAGTTCGTTGACCCACCGACGACGGCCCGAGCGGGCGCCATTGGCGGCAGCCGGCGGAGCAGGTCCTAATTTCGGCCGGACGCCGCCTCTCGATGCCGGGCAAGGTCGGCTGCTGCCATCAGCCCTTGCTTTCGCCCCTTCCTGTTGCGGGATTTGTTTTGCTCCTTCGTCATCTCTGCCGAACGACCGTTGTCTTCGCCCGCGGCCTTCGTGACTTGGGAGAGCACGACCTTGGAAAACAACGTTTCTCTTGCGATACAGTTCACCCGAGGACAGTCTACTGAAATATGAACGCCCTCAATATTTTATTGCGTCACTGGTCAGTGACAATGAGTCATGGAGTATACCACGCTCTGCTAACTCGTTGCCGTCACAGCATGGCTGCACAGTCGCAGTTAGCGATGCCCTTTTGGAGCTTAAAGCCAACTTTTTGTTTCCACAGTCCCAAGATCATTCCGCCGTCCGGTAGGCACAGCTGGAAAGACTAAGCTTAGTGAGGCAGGCGGATAGGCTGCTGAGGAGATGAAAGGGTCGCTAGATGCGATGCCTGTGCTACACAGGCAATTTCCATCCTCACTGAAGTCGACATGAACAGCATTTTTCGAGCGCGACCGGAGAGCTAAGTGTGCGTCAGCATAGAAGAATCAAAATCACACTAGCCCGAAAAAGGCCTGTAGACTAGCTCGAGTTGCACCGAGTATGGCATTGCTTAGGGCGCGATTGACAAAAACGTGCATCAGGCGCATAACGTTAGCCGAAAGCTCAGGGGCCCTGCCATTACTTGTAGAAAGAGGTACTCTCAGGTTTCTAGTCTCTTGCGAAAATTTATACCTATTTTTCTGTGTACATCGAAAATTTTAACGATAAATTACAATGTGTTTTCTGGTATGGTGTAAGGGTGCGAAATACTGGGTAAGGTAACAGCTAAGAGGTCGCCCCGAAGCTCCGTTAGGTAACAGGTCATCAGGTGGCAAGCTCATCTGGCGAAACTCGACTGAAGCTAATAGGATACATTGTTATCCAGACTACCACCCAATAGAAAAACCTTGCGCGTCTTCTTTTACTAAAGGAATATCATTATCGCCACCACCATCAACATCATCTTGAACATCATCTGCAGCACTAGCCTATTTATGACCACTGCAGCACGGAGGCCTTCCCCGGCGACTTCCAATTAGCCCAGTCGTGCACGCCTTTCTGATGTGATACACTGTAGGCAGATATAAAACAGCTGAAGCGACAGGGATACGAACTGCGCTTGGCAGCACATTCACGCCGCACTATTCGTGCGCGACTTTCAGTCGCTTATGTTGCTCAACAGAGCCATTAAATGCGCCTTATGGGAGACGAAGTCTGCACTCGGCATATCTGGCAGGAATACTGGTAGTGCATAGAAGTGCGGAGCTAAATATGCCGTGACCATGAAACAAGTTCGCCTTCCTTCCAACACTTAGTTACAGCGCATTAAAAGTAGGAGAGCATGCATACATGTGTCCGTCTGTGGGCACTAACGGTTCCCTACGCTCTTCGCTCTGCGGAAAGGGCGGCGGTCGAGATAACATCGAGGATAACATTGAGGATGCGAGGCCATCCCCATGCCGACGCAACGACATGCGCGACCCACAATCTGCTTGCACCGGACTATTACGCGGTCGGCAGAGAATCTCCACGTGAAGTGATCGCGAGGTGCGTGTTATGAGGTGTGGCCGTAGGGAACGCCGCTACGCGTCACGCTACTCGCTGAAACGCGCGTAGCCGTCGCACGTTCGTGAGGACGCAGAACAGCCGCGCTGTGTCCCGTGCGCGCACAAAGAACGGCGCGCTGTCGGTTCAGCGAAGCCGTGCCAGTGACAGGAGGAAGCGTTGTCCCCTTCGGTGCCGTTACGGGGCTCAATCGTGGGAATGGCGTGCGCCCAAGGGCAAGGTTGCGCACTCACCCTCGCGTGATTCTTCCTCGCACTGCGGATCGCTTCCTCGTCAACGCACGCGCGCCCTCTGGCCAACAACGGGCGGCGTAACGATCCCGACTGCGCCGGGAGCGGAATCTTTGTTTGCGTGCGTCCCGCCCCTCTCTCCCCAAAAGAGATGCACGGATGACGTGAGCGACAATGGTTCCGAGCGAGCCTCTGTTTTCAAGCGACGCTGTTGCACGACGCTTCTGTAGAAAGTACACGCGGCGCGCGTCATTTGCCGGCGCATGGACTTGGAACTCTCCCGCTGCAACGGTGCGTGTAAGCACTTTGTAGAAGCCTTGGGAGACAAATTCGTGAGAACACGATGGCAGGAAAGAACAGTACGCGCTATTTCTTTCCGATTCGTGAAAATTGGCCCGACTAAAAGATGAAGTCTCGACCAGAGGGCATAACCAGTAAATCGAATTGTAGAGCTTTCTTTCATTATTATCATGATCATTATTATTATACCATGCTACTTTATTGATTTCTTTAGGCACTATTATGCTTTTTCCTATGGGTAAAATGGAACGTGCTCCTCTCAATCTTTCAGTGTGTATATACACGTTATATCTACCCTTAAGTATATAAGCCACCAAACCGTACCTGCATGTTTTCAGAAAAGAATCCACAAAATGGGAAATTTAAGAAGAAAACCACCTGAACTATTACTGTGTAGCTGATCGATGACACTGGGTTTCAATCCTTGAATGACCGGCCGGGACATGCATTTCCTGCCTCGTCCCAAGCGTAAGATCTGTGGCGTGGGAAAGCACCTCTGTCTCCGCATTGTATATCACGAAGAATAAGGCTATTCTTTTTCCGCCGGCACCAAACTAAAGGTCGTGCCAGCGCAGAACGCATAACGCTACACCGCTTAGCATTGTTGGGTACACGCAGACTCCACACGTGAATCGCACCTGTTTTGACCTCGCCACCGGCTAGTCTCATCTCGGCCAACCTTCGGCGATCGCGGCAGGCCATCCTGGGTGGGCCCGTTATGCGACCAGAGAAGCCGTAACGACAAATGTGCAGAGCGAGAAGCCCCCCACAGGGAACGAGCGGATCGAGGGACGCGTGCTCGGAAAGAATAGCGGGCCACGACTGGTCCGGCCTAAGTGATCATCCTTTTCAGCCTGCTCGGTGATCAGCGAGAGGAGTAGGCTGCCAAGGGTGAGCGCACCTCGTCCATCCTCGTCTCCGCTATAGCGGCAGCCCGCACGTGAAAAGGCACGACGGCGCGGCCGACGAAGAAGGATGCCCCCATCCTGCAACGTTCGTGCAACGACGATCAATCGCAGTTCGCGAGCTTTTCGCGTAATGAAGAAACAAACCCCTTCCTCGAATTGCGCGCCACCAGCGTGACCAATTTGCGTGACTTCGTGCGCGTGTGACGCGAGCAAGGCCCGAGTGCTTCCGCAATACAGCAGTGTTCACTTCGGCACTTTCATCCCTCCCCGGTCATTAGAAAGATCACGCACCTATCCTGGAAAAAGAAAAGAAGAAAGAAAAGACGAATCTAAAAGAAGGAAAGTTTCTGGCGCACGCCCCCTTTGCAATGGTGAATAGGTCCATCGAAACTGCCTGCTCAGCCATCCAGAACGCTAGCTGGTACGATGCCCACTGTGCGTTTTTCGGGAGGTCCAGTGCGCAAAAGCGACTCCGGCGGCGCTGCCGAGAGGTGCCGACGCTCGCGCGCTGCTGGGCCCATCGCGGACGGCCGTTGCAGTGGCGAAAAAGCCTCGCCACCCGCGCAGTGTAGACGCGTCAACGCCCTCTCGTGGACGCCGCGGCGCACGCAACGAAGAAGCCCACGGCATCTCACTGGTGCGGAACGCAGCTTTCGCGGAAATCACTCACATTCGGCGTCTGGCGCGATGCGTTTCTCTGCCGCTTTTGCTCTTCGTGGCTTCTGCTGGGGCAAAACCTGAATCATGCGTCAACGACGTCTTCCAGGAGCACTGTGGTATGCAAGAACTCTACAGTAGCGTTCTCACTGCAGGTATAAAGACTACTCCACCCTGTAACCGCGCTCACCATTCCATGTTTGGCCCCACGACGAGGCTGCTGCCATGAAGGCAGCGCACATTAACGCGGTATGCAGGAAAACGTCACAGAAAATCCAGCGCCGGCGCCCGTGTCCGGCGTCTATGGTCCGGCGTCCGGCGCCGGACGTCGATTTGGTAAAAGGAATGTCGAACCAAATTCCAAATCACAGTATTGCCATTTGTTGGGCGTGTTGGTAAACTGAAAGCATATTTAGCGCCAGCAAACAAGGACGGAAGGGAGACGACAACACATGCGCTAGGTTCAACAACTTGATTTTCGGGAAATACACCTAGACACGTGTGTTAGTGCCCCTTCAATCGACTTGTTAGGTAAGGAGACGGCTTTTTTGGATGGGTAAGATTTGGATAAGGTGGCGCCACTGTGCATGGGTTATAGAGGTGTATTTCCTGAAAATCAAGTTGTTCAAGTTAGCGCATGTGTTGTCGTCTCCCTTCCGTCCTTGTTTGCTGGCGCTAAATAAGCTTCCAAATCACGCTTGCCCAACAACTCTTCTACTACCAAAATTGCTCATACCTTGTATTTCATTCTTCACAAAGTTATTCGTCGGAATTTCAGAATGGCAGCCCGCAAACAAATGTAACTAAAGGAAGAAAGCACCGACAGCGCACATATTTTATGTTAGCTCCTCTCAGACTGATATATTAAAAGCGGGAAACAATAAGAGGAGATCGACCCACGCAAGAGGCCGCGTTTGTACCAGAAACCTCGCCTTCGTGCATAGCGTTCGCCGCCAGCGTTTCCCGGTAAACGTTACGTTACATCAGCTGCAGTTGCTGGGAAGCATGAAAATCAATCAGGGGTCTTTGAATGCTATCGCGTTTCACTCTTAATAAAGGCGAAGCTTAAGCGTCCTTCAAATTGTTCCTCATCGATTGCTTGCCTCTAATTTACAGCAACTCTAAAACAGCGACCTTATCTATTGCAATTATATGGACACTCAAAGCGAATTTTTGCCGTGTACGAGTCTTACACACTTCGTGTAATATTCTAACATGTTGATGTCTCGCTGATTGCTTCGCCCTTATGGCGAAACGGCAATATATATATATATATATATATATATATATATTTTTGTTGTTGTCCTAGAACCAGGCTATAGTACTGGACTGGATGTTCGGTCTCTTGATTGAGTACGTCCAAATTCAGGCGTATACAAAATAAATTAATAACAAATAACAAAAAAGTGCAGCCTACATAGCTTTTTTCACGGTCTGCGTTTCATTGAAAGTGACCGGGTGACTTCAAAGCAGTGTCCTTCAAAGCGGATCGGACATTTATTAATGCGAGTCACATAAGCCATAAACCTTGCAGAGTTTTAGGCGTGTTGCGCCGCTGTCAGAATATATTACCTGTAAAACAAAAACTATTATTATATAGCGCTCTTTCTTCTTCACGTCTATGCTAGTGTCATCTGGTTTGGTGCACAGGCTCTGAAGCATCATTAGATAATGTGGCCGTGCTGAAAAAAAAAAAAGAGAAACAGAAAAAAAACGAAATAAAAAAACGCGGTGCACTGAAGGTGTATGAAATAACGCACACATCGCTTCATTATTCATAAAGTATACAATTTTGAGAGTAAGCAATTGTTACGAATACCAGTTTTGTCAACTTTTAAATCAGAAATACGCAGAGGAAGCACCCTCTTACGTACTTTGCCAATTTGCAACCAAATTGGGCCAGTCGCCTCACTCGACATACAGATAATTCGTATGTACCATGTCCTCCTACTACTTATGGACTGCAAACATTACATTTCTGTCTTCCGAGTTTACTGAACAAATGTAAATTAACAATCGAAAGCTTACGTAACTTTTCTAAAACTGATATACTACACAGGATGTCCTGAATGTGCTATGCATGTAATATTGGGTCATTTCTGTGACGGTTAATTAGTGGCATGCAATTACCTATTGCTTTGTTATTTAATGATTTTTATATATCTCAACGTTTCATGTTACGCTCTGCTGTGACGGGCCACGTGCGTGTTACTTTTGTATTGTCGCTTTCGTTGCCTGTAATTTTGTTTTCCGGGTGATGGGGCCAGTCAAGCTGTGAAATACAGCCTTTTCTAATCACACCTAACTACGTCTACGTGCAGTCTTATGTACCTGCCACGTGGTTGAATAAACTCAAACTTAGCTAAAAAGTGTCACAGGGATATTCAAGCTTACGGTGCTTCGTTTTAAACAAGGCGCAAATAAAGTTGGAGGCGGTAAAACTTCCGCGCTGTCTTCCTTGAAAACAAAGTGGATGACGGGAGCAGGGACAGACATTGGGGCCGGAACCCTCGGCCGCAGCTGCGCCAACCATCTCCAATCGGGACGATCTCTGCATCTGCGTGCACATCGACACCACGCCGCAACCCTGCATCGCGAGGAGGCACGAGTCGTGACCGCTGCTGCTTGTTATCTCTGTGCTCGCCTCAGGGCCGACTCCTTGCGGGCAGGATATGCGACCGTTTGTAGCCGCAGCCTCCGACTAGCCGCATTGCACAAGATGAGCGGATTACTGCCGGTCGAAATCGAGTTATTACTCGCGCAGCCCCGGCGAGTCGCCCTTTGGGCCACGCCGCGCGGAAGCTGCGCGCGAGGCTCGTCTCGGCGCTTCCTGTCACGCAGCCCGAACAGGTTCGCTGGCCTCGAATGGGTGTCGCCGGTTCTTTGAGCACGGCCGACGCTTTCACTGGTCTGCGCCGCCTGCAGCAATGTCTGCACGGCTCGCAGGCGGTGGTGTTTCGCACGCGAGAGCTAACGGCGATCGGTTTCGTGAGAGCGGGCTTTGGCACGTCATTGCGCAATCTGTAGAGGTGATGTCTTGTAAGCCTCCCAGTCGTCGCAGCACTTTCGACAACGTGGCTTGTTGACGGCTTTGCCCATGGCGAACGGATGTCTGAATACATCAATGAAGACGTCTTCGGATACTCCTCCAATGCTCGGTTTAGGCCACGGTCGCGGGATATTTATACTTACACGTCAGGCGCAATACTTCGCAGGATCCAATCGAACAAGGGGCTTGATTTCTTCACAGTGCAAGTGGGGGACGAGCAAATTTTAAAAGCGCCTTCAGCCTGTATAGACTTGCGAACTCAACGTAACGGTTTTATTCGCGTAGTTCATGCAAAGGCGCGCAGGAACAGAGCAAGCTCACTTCAACCACACTGGTACTGCGCTTCTTCTATCGAGCACCATGAAGTACTGCAACAGTAAGCGTGCTTAACGCGGTGCTTACAATTAAGCACGCTTAAAGCAGTGCTTACAATTATTAGAACAGACCAGAAACGCTCTGAAATTGCCAGGTACACAACATCGAACGACCGACTAACGCTAACAAATCCTTGCACAAAACCAAGGCCATACCGTGATGAAGCGGAATGCAGTAACCAGGACACACGCGAAATATTTGAAAATATGTAACGCTGAGTGGGTGGGCCAAACGCCACACCAGTCCAAGTGCAAAAGCGACCACGCCTTCACTAACGCTTCCGTTTGCTGTATCGACGTCACTCTAAAAATGCCAGCAGAAACTCGCGTCTCGTTCATCATTCAAATCACGCAGGACTAACTCGAGTCAGACTCATGTGTGAAAATGAAATGAGGGGGAGAAAGACGAAGTGAAACAGGCAGAAAATCCGCTTGAGTGAGCTCGGTGCCCGTTCCTGCGCAAAGAGGCCTTACGATTCCACCGATACCACCACAGGGCGTCTCCCGCTGTTTCTCTCCAGACGCGGACGTGACGTCACAAGAGAGGATATACCGGGCGGGTCCCGTTTAGAACCCCGTAGTAGTTCCGCGGCGATGACGAGGGGTGCATCGGTGAGTGCCTGTCTTTCACGCGGCGCTCGGTTGAACGATCGGAAGATGGAGTGCGCCTTTGTGGCACGGGTGGCGGCGACCGCCGTTTGCAGTGTCACAGCGCCGCACGGGGGAGCTTCCGTCGTGAGCGACCACCACCCCTGCGATTCGGCCGCCGGATCTGTGCGAGACGCCACTCTCGCTCGCTGCCTGCCGCCGTTCGGTCGCGTCATTCGCCGTGAACGTCGTGTGGCACGCGCGCACCTCGGGGAAATTCCCGGTATACGCACACGGCAACATTATATCTGTGCCTCGATCGACACGGATATAATTATCGGATCTAACGAAGTAATCTTCAACGTTTCTCGCCGATATCAGTGTGTAGGGCACATATAATTGTAACGATCATTGGACATAATAAAAGTATCTTTGAGTAAAATCCGAATTCGGTTATAACGAGGTTCAACTGCAGTAAACGTCCAAGCTTGTCTGAGCTGCGCCAGCCTTTGACATGAGTGAAGTAAAAGTAATGTATAGTCTGTTAATGAGGTAAATTGGAAAGCCACTTATAACACGCCGTACAAGGCATGACATGCTGAACCATTAACGTCTTATCCCGCGAGAACTAACTTTTTCAAGTATTCTTTCCTGCACCATAACCGACTGCAACAACTTACATGTAGCACATAATATTCAGCACTGATGTTATTGAACAATTAAGACATTAAGTGTGTTCTGTCCCTTTTGTACGGTCCTATTGTGTACTATGTAAATGTGCTAATACATGATGTGCTTCTTCAATGTTGTTGCGCATATGCAGTGCTGCTTGTTCAATAAAGTTCTTGCTTATATCGCGCTGTGTTTTAAACTTCCTTGTTGAATTGTCTTATTCTTCAGTCTTATTGAACATTTAGTTTTGTATTTATGTATTTTTTTCACTTTGTATGCTACCTACGCCCCTCCTACTTGGGCCCTTAATGAGTCCTGCAGTATATTCTAAAAAATAAAAACAAAAACAAATCCTAAAGGTAAGCTGAAGATTTAGCAAGGTTTGTTAGATTGCTGGCAGCATTGATACAACGCAAAAGACAAAGACGCAGAAGGAAAACGTATAATATAGGCAAGTGCTGACTTTAGCACTTAATTGTTGCCAGATTTCTTGACGAATCATGATTCATGCGTTTTAATAAATTTACCGCTGCATTCTTTTGATGCTTCTGGTTAAGGCTTGTATCATTGCAGTTTCTCTTGATTTCTATGTTAGGAACCGTCTTTTTGTTTTTACATATTTTCCTTCGGCAATACGACATATATCCTACTATATCTGCTTTCTGCATGACCAGTCTCTTGTCCTGGACGCAGATATGTGTGCGTTTTGCTGCGTGTTACTCACTTTCACTGTTTTACTATAGTAACGAACATGGACGAACCGTCACATTAGATTGCTTTCTTTAATGTCAGGTAACAAATTACCTAATTAGTACAAAACATTGTGTGGATCCGAGGCACTAGTTCGAATTCATGCGAAGCGAATTATTGAATGCGTGTTACTCACTTTCACTGTTTTACTATAGTAACGAACATGGACGAACCGTCACATTAGATTGCTTTCTTTAATCTCAGGTAACAAATTACCTAATTAGTACAAAACATTGTGTGGATCCGAGGCACTAGTTCGAATTCATGCGAAGCGAATTATTGAATGCGTGTTACTCACTTTCACTGTTTTACTATAGTAACGAACATGGACGAACCGTCACATTAGATTGCTTTCTTTAATCTCAGGTAACAAATTACCTAATTAGTACAAAACATTGTGTGGATCCGAGGCACTAGTTCGAATTCATGCGAAGCGAATTATTGAATTCGGTTTATTGAATTATTAAAAGCGGTTTATTGAATTCTATACTGCTACTAACGGGGATGCATTCAACTGTGCTCACTTTGAATTGAATTTGTTTACGGTAACGTTGTCGGAGATCAGGTAAAAATCTCATCAAGCTTTCCTCGTATTCAGTCTGCAGTCTCCGTAAATGTTCTTGTTCATCTATTACACAGGTCGCACCTATCATGTCATGCAACGTTCAGGTTTACATGCCGCACCATTCGCAAGATATATGCCGAAACGGAAACACCAAATCAGGCGGATTCAACGTCTGAGACGTCTACGCAGTCGAGTGACGGGGACGAAGGCGATGCACGATGCTTGAGGGGAGTGCCAGCAAACTATCAAGTCGAAAACGTCGCACGTGACAACCTCGACGGCAGCAGAACTCGCAGCGCTTCGTGTTGCACTACACTTTATTAATGACGAACGAGCACACAAATGGTTGGTTTGCTGCGACTCGAAGCCGGCACTGCAGTGTTTACTGTCAGCCTTGCGGTGCGGTTCGCATGGACAGCGGATATTCTAAATCACAAAGGCCATGCACCACCTGACTGAGGCAGGACATTAAATATTCTTTCAGCGGCTACCAAGTCACTGTGGTATCATCGGCAATGAACGTACCGATCAAGCTGCACGTTCCGCTTATGTAGAAGACGACCTCCTATCGATCCCGCTGCCTAGAACAGATGTTGCAAGGATGCTACACCTAATTACACTCCAATGCACTACATCAGAGTGGAATGAACCATATTTTATGCGCGCCCGTTTCTCTTGAGCCTTCGACTTCCACGAAGACTCCCCCGAAAAGACGCGGCCCTTTTGTGTTGACTATTGTTGGGCATCACCAATGTCTGCGCGTTCCGCATAGGTGTATCCGACAACGCAGCATGTGGCGATTGCGGCGACGTGGAAACATTTCGGCATGTTCTTTGTCTGTGCCTGCAATACAGTGTGCAGAGGCAATCGCTTTCTGTCGTGCTGAACCAGTTGGACGACCAGCCCCTGCCGGAAGAATTTTGAAACATCGACGCGACTTAACACCGCAGCAGAAAGCCGTGCAAGCGCTACTGCGCTTCTTGAGCTCGACCGGTCTGTGATTGGAGCGCCTTTTCTATTATCTGTTCCTGTTCTTCTTTTCTTTCTATTTTTCTCGCCCTCTTTTTGTCTTCTTTTTTGCCCTCTTTCCAAACCCTATATCCCCCACCCCAGTGCAGAGTAACAAACCGGAAACTCGCCTCTCGTTAACCTCACCTGCCTTTTCTCTCTCTCTCTCTCTTGAGGGAAATATGGCGGTAACGGCAGTATGCACACAGGAGTAACGGCACATATATGTAGCTATATTTAGGGATTCTGTACTTGTTGCATAACAACGGTACATACTAATTCTGGGGGATTGGCCGTAAATGAGCACTCAGTGGTGCATAAGCAATCAATAAATAAAAGGAAATAAAATAGCAAGAATAATCACCCGATAATGTACTGCAACTCTATTTGGACATCCGTGTATACAGAGACACCTATGAGCCAACTATAATACATTCTTCTGTTTCTAGTAGGAATTAACTTTTTCTTTTTTTATTACCCACAACAGAGGTAGTGACTTGCACTTATTAGCACTACTTTGTCGATGAGCGTTCAGTGTTTATAAGAACACGTTTCCTGGTAGTTGCATTCGGCGGATGTATACCCTTCGTGTGTGTGTGTGTGTGTGTGTGTGTGTATGTATATATATATCTATATATATACATATATATATATATATATATATATATATATATATATATATATATATATATATATATATATATATATATATATATATATATATATATATATAGATATATATATACATACAGCGAGAGGGTAGACAAAGAAAGCTTCGCTTCAAAAAAAAAAAAGGACAAGATATGTTTAAATTTCTGGAGGAACAGAACAACGCTTTTTATCATTATTCCTGGGTCCTATCAAACTCCCGTTCTCGATCGCTGCCGATAGATTGCGCCGTTCAGTTGTGCCGTTCACTGATCACCTTATCATTCATACGGCTTGTACAAATCGTACTAAGGCAAAGCGAAGCACCGACCGAAATACTACCTAGTTTTATTATGTCCCGTGTGGGAGCCGAAACGTCACTAAATTTCTATACTGTGCTGGTAGCTACTTCGCTTCGTGTTTTCTTCATATGTACTTTTCCGGCCAGACAGGTTGCCTTCAAACATTGAATTCCACGCCTTGTTCAGGTGCAAATCCAAACAATTGGGATTCAAAGTGAAACTAAACATATGAGATCCTATTAACCCATGCACGAAGTTCACCTACATTAATATTCCGGTGTTACTCAAAGCACACATCTGCTTCCTGTCTTATCCTCCTTCACAAAGTGCACTCACACATCCTTTCACGTTGACGGCGCATGCAGCGAACGCGATTTCCGTCAACGACGGAAATAATAGTTCCCACGAGTGCGGTATACGTTCTCTCCACTTGGTATTTACTGAACTCCCGTCTAAAGAACGACTTCTCGGAAGTCACGTTTGCAGAGTTCGCGGTCGCGCCGCCGCCTATACACTTCGCGGAAGAGTGGAAAGGTGCCTTCTTTTTTTTAAGGGGGGGGGGGGGGGGGGTGTAGGGCGGCTTCTCCATACACAAGGGGGATGCGTGGTCGAGGCGTGAATGCCGACGGATCCGCCGAATTAGACGGTCACGACCGAAAGGGGAGGAAGTGCGGCACTGCTACCTGTCGATGGCGACGCATCGGGATGTTCACGCCGAGGCGGGGCACAGTGAAGCCTGGCACGAGTTCAAAAAGAGAAGTCATCAACCAATGCGGGTGCAGCTTTGCAACAATGGCTGACAGGGCGTTGCGCTGCTGTACCAATGACGCTTGCTCCGCTCTTCGTCACGGTGCGGACATTTTCAAAGGGCACCTCGAGAATTTGCTCTACGCCAGGCTTGTATGCCTAAAGGAAAGTGCACAAGCTACGTTAACGTATATCCGACAACGTCGGGTAGAGGCGGCTTGTGTAGACGTGTCGCGGTAACGCTGGCCGATCGGAGTCGATGATTCGTCTGTCAACTCTCGGCTCAAACCCGCATGCATTGAGTTTATATAAACGATGCGCTAGAGTGCTCAGATACGTTCCAGATGATGACACATAAAAATGTGGCAAGTTCAACTTTTTTGTACCAGCAGTGGAGGTCGACGGAAGTTCCGTATTATGGGAAGATTAGAAATCGGTTGCACGCGCATTTTACAGGACGTCCCAAGTCGTGAACGGCGGCCATCTTTCAGAAGGCAGCCATGGAGCGTGCACCCAGGGGTGGAACGGGAATTGACAGCAAGATGATTTAGTGTGGCTTAAAATGCAATAGCGGATGCCTAAAATTTTAGCCGAGATAAAAATTAAGCGAGATTGCCCAAATCGTATAGTGCTCACAAGGAATCAACAGTGGCCAGCTTGAGTAACGTAGTTGTAAATCGACAGTGGGATGGAATCGAAGTCGAAGGCAGCAGAAAATTGGGATGAGATCACAGAATTCGCAGGTATATGGTGTGGCTGACGCACGACAGGGGAGAATGAACGATCTCCGGAAGCTGTTGTGGACATAAGTGGGCTAATAATTACGATAGTCATGACCAGTGAAATGTAAATGCCACTTCTGCGTGTATACGAGTATTCGTTGTCAGTAGCCGAAAAAATTGCTGGAAAAGACGGGTCAATGCAAAGCTGACCCACCGTAGGTCAGCTTTGCATTGCGGCCGCCGTGTTCGCTTAGTGGCTTTGGTGTGGCGCTGCTAAGCATGAGGTCGCGGGGTCAAATCCCGGCCACGGCGGCCGCATCTCGATGCAAGGACATCCGTGTACTTACATACATAAAACTTTAAAGAACCCCAGGTAGTGAAAATTATTACGAAGTCCCCGAGTACGGCGTGCCACATAAGGAAATCGTAGTTTTAGCATATGAAACCCCATAGTTTTTAATGTAAAGCTCTTGACAATTTTATGTGAAATGTACTTTATTCTGCAAATATTTTGTACCTTCCCGCCATATTGCTTCGGTAAGGGGCTATCTGTAGCGTCGCACGTTAGTTAAGAGCTGGTGAATCTCGATCGCGTGTTGAAAGGGGATGTGTACTGTATGTTCGGTCGCAAATTCGATTACAGTTATAAATACTGTGAGCTATTCCAGTCAAGTCAGCCTCTTGTGCCAGCACAGACAGTTTCTCTGTCGAATGCCAGGCTTGTTCGAAGTGTGGTCCCAAATTATCAGTTGATACATGTTCACCCGCTTTCTTTTTTTTGCCTTTTGAGCTTCTACACGAGAACACCTCACGCGCGCTTCTTTATGCACACAACCGTTAGGCGAGGAGGGACGCAGCCGTTCGCGCATTCTTTCGTGCTTCTGTCGTCGCCCTTCCGAGGCGCGTGCCTTGTTTTCTGTCGAGGATGTTCCTGCCGGCCATTTCCGCGCGGTCGCAACCGGTGCGTGACGTCGTGCTTCCTCGAGATTATGCTGGCGGTGAAATTTATGCCCCCGACTTGGGCGCCCTCGCACTCGACTGCTTCTCGCTCCTTCTTTTTTTTTGTGTGTGTGTTTCGGCGCTGTGGTTATGCGATGCGCTGTCGCCCCTCTTTCCGCAGCGCCCACCGTCCCCCCAGCACTCCCCACTTTCCCTTCCACGCGCGCATTAATTCCCATCTCTAGTCCCGGAATATCTTGTCGCGTACTAGTCTCTCTGGCGTCGAACAATCTCGGAATTTTCGGCGTTCGCGCCGGTAGCTGTGTGAGCGCGCCAAAGCAAATGTGTAGGAGTGAAGGGAAATGTGTTGGGAGGGTGCGAGGGACCGAGGATTCCCGGGAAGCTCTAATCTCGTGGAATGTGTGAATCTATGTAGCAGCTGGCTTCAACGCCCTGCCAGGCTTGAGAATGCAGCTTTCAGGAATACCTTCGCGCCGTAGTGAAGGGCAGGGAAGAAGTGACATGGAAGTAAAAAAAAAGTGTTCACAGTTTCAACGTTTTGCAGTCCGGCACGATATATTAAACGATCACCGTATCTGTTTGAGAAACGCTTTACGCATTATGCTGCAGCGCGCATTTTTAGCCGTGCCATATTTTAAAAATTCGAATGCCTACGTTCCGCGGGCGGTGTCAGGATTGGGGGCTCAATCCCATCGCTCGTGATCCGTTGTCAAGATTGGAGTCGGGCATGAATTAGAAGGTAGCTGGCCCATGCCGTCGTCCAACCTATCCACGCTGAGGACGTCGATGAAATGAAGAACTGCTTCTCATCGAGAACGAGGAATATGGGTCTATTTACAGTATTTATGCCAGTCTAACATGACTGCTTGAGAGAGAGAGTGTCCTGAGCAGCCGCACAACAGCGGTTTTTAAACACTCGGTCCTCTCCCGATACAAGGTGATGCGAACGTTCGTTTCGTCATCGCAAACTAGCCGCCTCCCCGCAGGACGGTCTACGCACACAAAAGCACACACGTTCGAATGTCCGGAGCCGACGTCAGAGGGTCCCCGTCGAACTCGGAGCCGTTCCGGGTAGCGCGTTGGGGAGTTTGGGAACAATAGTTGGCCCGACGAACTCATTCCGTCACAAAGTCGATTTAGTCACCCTGTGGCTAGAAGTTGGCGGCAACGCTCCCGGAATGTTGCCGTCATAGTCGTAAGTGGGCGGCAAGCTTGCACTGCAGCTGGCCGTTCTTAACAGCGGCAAACGAAGGGAATTCAGCAACAACATTCTACTCCCCGATATTTCTTTTTCTTCGTGGTATGTTTGCGACGGCATACGGTTTGAGTGTGGTTGTAAATATATCAAAAGAACTTGAAGCTTCATGAATAGAAACTTTGAAAGTTTCTTTAATTTATGCAAGTCAGTTATACGTTTCCCAAGGAAAACATTTCTTGTACCCAACATAGTCGTTACAGAGCCGCAGCATGGTATTGAGGAAGAAAACACATTTATGACAGTCAGTATTTCTATGGCTTGATTGCATAAAACAAAAGTAGACGAAATAGGTAAAGTAAGGAAATACAATGACTGTGAGCATTTCAAGCTTCAGTTAAATATAACGAGTTATTTTTTCACAAATAAAGGCCTTACCCAGATTCTATTGTGTCATCTTGTTTTCGTCCTCGGTGTTTAGCTACAAATAAATGCCAGTTTCAGAAATTAAGGCCTGTGAATGCATGTGTAATGTAACACATTGTTAATAAATGCCTGCTATAAGGTTTTCAAAAACATCTGCAATGTTGTTAATACCGTTTCGTTGTTAAAAATTTTTTAATGTATTTCAACCACGATTAGTGGTTACCTTAGGCAAGAAAATGAAACGATAACGCGACAAACTATCCACACTACGACAATCGTTGCTTGTAGACGCACTATAAAGGTGCGCAGTACTGAACTAAGATTTAATTGGATTTCACTTGGATTATGATATCAGTTTCCCCGATACCGCCCATTGGTGGCCGACCAGTCGGGCTATCGAGGAGTTTTCCTTGACTGCTGTCAAGGAGGCACGCCAGATTTAGAGCAGAAATAGACAGCTCGGTAGAGTGTCAAGATTGCAGATTGAACGTCTCCGTCGCCGAACGGCGTACTTGTTTCCACAACAAAAACAAATACATTTGAGCACGAGGTCGCGGACTCGACTGCAGTTCGGCGCGGGCGCTTTGTTCAGTAGGCGGAATAACAACAATAATAATAAAAAAAGTTATTGAAACGAGATTTCCGGACATGTCAAAGAACTGCTGATGGTTAAAGTTAACCCGCATCGGTGTCCCTCACGGCTGCTCCGGGAGGCCCCCACCATCGCCGATCCTCCTGTCCGCTGCGCCAACCCGAGTCAGCAAGCCCGTTATCTCCGCACAGAAACCGGACTCACAGCAACGTATCCACGTACCCGCCGGGTTGGTGGCACGCACCGCCCAACCTTGTGGCAGCGGCTGAGATGGGGGACTGACGAATACTCACGAAGTGCGGTTTAAGCGCTATGCCGTCCTGTGCTGTCCTCGCGGCGATGTTTACGCATTTAAGCACCAGATGCTGTGGATTAATTGCGCCCCGGACTCTGGCGAATGACAGGCATAATTCGGCGGTATGAATGTGCGAACGAGAAAGAAAAGGAAAATGACTGAAGATGCATATCAATACCTTAACTGCAGACATGGCATTGGCTTTGCACGTGCTTGGAGATTCTTCGTCGAGATCAACACGTGGGCTTTAAATGCGTGAGCATTACAGCGCTTACCAAACGAGAAATTTGAGCTTTCATCACGCAAGACGAATGCAATGGCTCATACTCCCATAAACAATGGCTCATACCCCCGTTAACAAGCAAAATATACAATGGCTCATGCACCCGTAAGCAAGATAAATATACGATGCCTAATACCCACGTATATATTATAAGCAGATACTACAAGCTCTCATCAAATTGAAGCCAACAGCGCATACATTCATTGAAATCACTCACACATCACAGAGAAGAGCATACGTTTAAAAGAAGCATCCCAACCATCGATAAAGGCTACACCCCTCAGCAAATAAATTGGTGATTTTGCGACAGCTTCGCTGGACATCGAGGTTGATAAGGACCGATAAGAGTTGATAAGGGTCACAGCATGTTCGATAAGGTTGATGACGATCTCTGAGGGTTGATAAGGGTTTACGCTGATCGAATCAAGTTTCACAACATTGATAATGACACCGGACTGCGTGGCGATGAGCAAGTAGCACAATGCTTACGCACACTGAGTCAACTCCCCAAGAAGTTCCTGCGTGGTTTGTTTAATTTTTTTTTTTGCTCACACATACGCCAACGTTATTTCTTCCTCCTCTGTCATCCTCCTTATATTATAATGATGAAATCGGGAATTCATACTGAGCTCGATAGAACACTTCTTATGATGTCCCTCACATATTCATGGAGGCTACTTAAATAGATTAATTTACAGAGTATTCATCTTCGTATGAAAGCAATAAAGTTACTTGTGTATTCCTAATCTTTCATACCAAGTTCGCTTGTACATTGTTGTTGTTGTAGGTGGCGCTAGTTGGAGAAGACGGACCCAAGAACGCGCTTGCGTGCAAGGCGGCCGTCATCTCCCATTCGCCTGTCTGTGAAAGCCCTGAATGAGCACTTGCCCAGCAGGTCTGCGTGGGTTGGTTGTGAGGCGGAGCACGACACGGATCGACTGCGGCGGCGCTCTTCCTCGCGCGCGCGACGCCGGGCCCAGTCTTCGGCCGAGGTGAACGCTCCGTCCGCTGACGAAGCGCAGCCGAGCGTGGCGGCAGAACGACGTCGGCTCCGTAAAAGCAGCGGCGAACCCGCGCCGGCCCACGTCGCCAGCCGCGGGCCACGTGTTGTCTGAACCAAGCGTGTCGCGCACGATGCGGAATTAAAAGGCATTCGCTGGGCAACTTCAAAGCGCGCAGGAAACCGATATTGACACGTGAACTCGTTTATCTTTTGCGGGTGAGCGCTTGTACCGTCCACGAAATGTTATCGCTCAGCGCAGGACGCGTCTACATGAATCGGAAGTTTCTAGAATGTTATCGATGCTTCTATCCGCTGTCTGTCGTCGCCGAACCTTGCGTAATCTGATTGCATGTATGCGCGACGCGAATGGCGTATGACCCGCATAACTTTGCGGAAGGCATGCGGGTCCCAGCGATTTATCTGGAACATTCAACGACTGGCCTATAGAAGCCCACGAGGGTTGCAATGTGGGCTTGTTGGTAATGCATCTTCAAGGGGAGTATGGTAGCGCGATTCATAGACGGGACAAGAGAAGACACAAAGGGCTGTGTGTGTCCCTTTGTGTCTTCTCTTGTCCCGTCTTTGAATCGCGCTACCATACTCCCCTATAGAAGCCGACGCGTTTGGCCCGCTGATCAGATTTTCGACGGTCGCCGACCGTGTTCGCCGCTATCGTTGTGCTATAAGTGCAGTCTGTTTTGTTGGCACAGGTTCGCCCAATAAAAGTTAGTTTTGTCGTTCACAGTATTGCCACTGTGTTCTTCGACGTCACCACCACGTGACAATATGACGTGGCGTAGTATATGGAATGCTACAAAATACAAGTGTCCCACAGCCCGTCGTTATTTTGAGGAGGGAAGCAGATTTAATGTTGAGCGATCAGTCGTTTGCAGCTCGAAGGAAAACTAATATATCGATGGCAGGAACACCCGACGAAAATATTTCAGGTTTACAAGATAGGAGTCGGGGTGCGCCGGCGAGTACGGACGCCTAAGTTCGTTTATATTCCATCAAAGATGAAGTAGATTGTTCACGACAAGCATTAAACACTGCTGCGGTTGCAAGGACGTATCGCTGTAGATTTTCGCCTGCTTTCCTTAATGAGTAGCAGAACAAAGTTTCATTCATTCATATCCAGGAGTTCAAGAGAGCGTTGCGCGGGTGTATGTATGTACATAAAATGTTTGCGCTGACCTTCGTGGGTCTTCTATGAGTACTAAGGAAGCGGTGAAATGGCAGGAAATGCACTCACCAATAATATTATCACAGGTAGCCTTGGCTGCATGTCGATGGACTGAAACGAAATGGAAAGAGAGCAAGGTTAGAAGACACGCAACACCTTCGTCACGGGGGAGAGAGAAAGCCCGCCAGGCAGACAGCTCGTTCGAGTCCAGCACGCGGTCAGGCGGGACAAAAGCGAGCATACCGTACATGGCGAACCGTAACGGCGGCAAGATCCGGGCCATAAAGCTGGCACCACTCGGGGGCCAGGCGGCCGACGAGCGGGAACGGAGCTACTGTGTGCGTGATGATAAACGGTTGCGGAACGAGTTATTCCTTTTCCGACTGCCAGGCTCGTTTGTTTTCTGTGCTCGGGGCCGTTGCCTCTGTACTGCTTTCTCCACGCATTTGTTGCTTTGTACTGGATGTTACTACCTTGCTGCGGCAGATTTTTGCAGGCCAAGCACTTGGGTAAAATGGCGTAAATATAACATAATCTTAGCTCTCTGCAATGCTCTCAGAGTTTGCTGCTTTCAACGTGGAAATGAGGAAACAAGAAACAAATTATCGAAACAAATCAATTCTTTTTTATTTATGACCGCGGTAAACCTGTATAGTACACATCCTCGTGACGCTGCTTATGTAATCTGACATTGGTATAACCGTAGCAGAGACGCGCAATACGTAGCTAGGTCGCGCATCAGAAGCCATAAGTAGAATAGGCACAAGCAGCAGCACCTAATGAAGTGAAGCTCTGTGGGCTAAAAGCCACTGTTCATAATTCAGAATGCGTAAAAAAAAAAGCTTCATAGGTCAACGCACATCCTGGACCATGTAGGAACGTCATGTGAAACAATGTCATAGTGACGACACGACGCGCTGTTCTTGCGCCATTGTCGCAAACTTGCTGACGCATACTTTCGTGTCCTTGTCCCGACTTGGTCGAGAGCTGTTCCGATGCTTGTTCAATCGTTTCGAATCGCGAATCGTGAAACTTGAGGTAAAAGTTTTGAATCGTGGTAATTAAGTGCGGCTGTTGCGCGGCTTTGCATGCCGAGCGCATTCGTTCTGCCGCCGACCTGAGCCGTAATCCCGAAGGCGTTGAGACGTCACATAGCGTCCCAAAGCGCGAGCTGCCATCAGGGTACAATAGGGAAGAGGAAACTGGGAAAATCTCGTTGGTTTATAAGTAAATGACTGCCACGTGATGCGATGCAAGCTAACACGTGTGAAGGAGTTGTAGGGTCATTTATTTATTTATTTATTTATTTATTTATTATAATACCCTCAGGGCCCAATAGGCATTACAGAGGGGGTGGGTACATGGCTTACAAACAAAAAGCATTCAAGCGTATAACACAAGGACAAGATAAATAGTAAGAGCAGAAAAATGAAAAAAAAACAGCAAAATTCCAGTCATTTTAAAAGATGATCTGTCACAGCGGTCTTGAATGATGACGCATCGGCTAAGGTGGCGATAGAAGAGGGAAGGCGGTTCCACTCAGAACATGTTTTCGGCATAAAAGAATGCAGGAACATGTCAGTGCGACAAAGAGGAACAGCTACCTTATTGCTATGATCGATACGGGAGGACAAGTACACTGGCTGCGAAATGAGTTGCTGATTCAATGAATGGTGATGGAAAACTTTGTGGAATAAACAAAGGCGCGAGATGTTGCGCCGAGTTTGAAGGTCAGGAAGGGTAAGTGACGATTTCATCTGCGAGACACTAGCGGTACGTGAATAGTTAGACGTAATAAAACGAGCTGATCGATTTTGAAGGGATTCTATGGATTGAATGAGAGTGCGGTGTGCCGGATCCCAAACTGCACACGCGTATTCGAGTTTCGGACGAACGAAAGTTTGATAAAGCATTAATTTTAGGCGCTGTGGAGCTTGGAAAAAATTGCGTCGGAAATAACCGAGAGTGCGATTTGCATTACCTATGATGTAGTCAATGTGAGTATGCCATGACAAGTCATCAGATATGTAGACACCGAGATACTTGTAGGCAGACACGCGCTCCAGTCCGATGTCATTAATTCTGTATTCTGAAGACATTGAGGCGTTAGTGCTTCGCGAAAATGTCATATGCTTGCATTTACTGATGTTAAGGGTCATTAACCATTTATTGCACCATTCAGATACTTTATTTAGGTCAGATTGAAGGACAAGTGTATCATTAGGGTTATTTATTTCGCGATAGATAACGCAGTCGTCTGCAAATAGCCCTATACTAGAGTTAATGTTATCTGGAAGATCATTTATGTAGATCAGGAATAGTATTGGACCTAAAACGGAACCTTGAGGGACGCCAGATTCAACAGGACAAGGAGAGGAAGCGTGATTATTAGCGATAACATACTGGGTTCGGTTAGATAAAAAGCATTCGATCCATTTGAGAATGTTTGGGTCAATTTTCAAAGTGCTGATTTTTAGTAGAAGTAGTTGATGAGGTACTTTGTCGAAAGCCTTAGAAAAGTCAAGAAAAACACTATGAAGAAACGAGCCTCGGTCTAGAGCTGCGGCGATGTGATTAGTAAATAACAGAAGCTGTGTTTCACAGGAATAGTTTTTCCGGAATCCATGTTGGCAGGAGCTAAAAAAGTCATTAGATTCAAGATATGAGACTAAATTAGAGTAAATTACATGTTCTAAAAGTTTGCACGGGATACTAGTTAATGAAATTGGTCGATAATTAAGAGGAGAATGCGTGTTCCCGGATTTAAAAAGTGGCACCACTTTCCCGACCTTCCAATCTGATGGCAGCATACCTGATTCAATGGACTGTGTGAAGAGGTATGACAGGAAAACTGAAGAGTAAACTTTCGTGTTCTTCAGAAACTTTGCATTAATTTCATCGTCACCACATGAAGACGAAAGCTTTAGTTTCTCAATTAATTTAGCTATTCCCTCAAAGTTCACTATAATTGCATCCATGGGAAAGAAATCGCGATTATGCAGCTGCGGCGTGACAACGGCAGGTGACTTTGTAAACACACCCGCGAAGACGTCATTCAAGACCGTACAACACTCCTCATTGCGCAGCACGTGCCCAGCAGAGTCAACAAGAGAAATGGCACGGCTTTGTGCAGGTTTAACAAAGTTCCAGAACTTGGAAGGGTTGGTAGAAAGAAGAGAAGGGAGTGTGCTCTCTAGAAAAAAATCTTTTGCCTGTTTGATAGCAATGCGATAGGAGCACAGACTATCACGATATACGTGTGATACGATATACGTGTGATATACGATATGCGTGTGTGCGTGCCATATCACAGTGAAGCCGTTTATGGCTAGTGTTCCGTGCATTTTTCGTCGTCGTCGTCATCATCATCATCATCATCAGCCTGGTTACGCCCACTGCAGGGCAAAGGCCTCTCCCATACTTCTCCAACTACCCTGGTCATGCACTAATTGTGGCCATGTTGTCCCTGCAAACTTCTTAATCTCATCTGCCCACCTAAGTTTCTGCCGCCCTCTGCTACGCTTCCCTTCCCTTGGAATCCAGTCCGTAACCCTTAATGACCATCGGTTATCTTCCCTACTCATTAGATGTCCTGCCCAGGCCCATTTCTTTTTCTTGATTTCAACTAAGATGTCATTAATTCGCGTTTGTTCCCTCACCCAATCTGCCTTTTCTTATCCCTTAACGTCACACCTATCATTCTTCTTTCCATAGCTCGTTGCGTCGTCTTCAATTTAAGCAGAACCCTTTTCGTAAGCCTCCAGGTTTCTGTCCCGTACGTGAGTACAGGTAAGACACAGCTGTTATATACTTTTCTCTTGAGCGATAATGGCATTTTTCGTGTCCGTCAACAAATCTGTGTGAGCCGAAACTACCATTATCATGAATGCCTCGTGTCACTGCTCGCGCGCTCGTCGTCGTCTTCTGCTTCCACAGCTGGCTCCGTTGCCGTTGATCATGCCAGCGTTCTCATATACTGCCCTTCTCTGCGAAGGCGCTGACGGCACTGGCCGACTGCCAGTCGGTGCGGTGATATGGGTCTCAAATTCTTTGCCTCAATATATCGCGAAATCAAAACACGAATGTATACGACGAATGTATAACACGAATGAGCGCGTATGTGTAAAAATAAATGCGTGTGCGTACCTTTAGTTACGATGACCACCGACCAGGACAATAAATGTGTTCGTACCTTTGTTCAAAATTCTGTGTCACCACTTTGTCGGGTGCTACAGAGCTTCGCTGGTCATCCACCTTCACAGAGTCGAATGGCTCGGATTTTTTTTCTATGCTGGTGACCCTGGTTCAAATCCCGCCATGTGAGACGTTTTTTTTCCTTTCCTTTTTGAAATTGATTGTGCGATTGCGACTAGCCGCCCGGATGCCATACGCACACAGAAAACCAGGGCAATGAGCCCATAAATGCTCCGGATTAAAACTGTGCATAACAAGTTATAAACATGCGCACAGTGTTATGGAAGAACTTCGGGGGTTGATCGCCGCTCCTTCTGTGTCAACTTCGGGTAAATATGCACAGCCACCCATCACCACGTACAGACCTCTCGGTCATCGTCACTTCATCGAGATAAACCCGCGCGGGCAACGCGGTGACGCCTCCGCGGTTTCGATACGCGATCACCGCCCTCCGTCTGACGGCCATCTCGGTCGCCATCTATTCACCTCGCATCGAGGTATATACACGCTCGTCTCTGCCGATATTTGCAAGTCTAGCAGGTGCGCGCGCAGCAGCGAGCGTGTTTGCATCGCGTGTCCGATTCGCACGGCTCGTCCCCGGAGCGGCCGCCGCACGAGCGCGCGTCACCGACGCACAGCGTGGCTTCGCCTTGACACAAAACGGCCGCTGGCGTTGCTCGATCCTTTTCTCGATCCCGAGATCAGCTCGGCGCCGGAACCTTGACCCGAAGCGGCCACGCTACAGCGCACGTCGGCGACTGTCTCCTGAGCTTCGAGCCGTTATCTGCACGTATATATGGGCACGGACATCTCTGCGTCCACAGGAAGGCGCTTCATTTTACAGAGGCGACGCGCGTTCGCGCCGCGTGTCCTCGCAGGCTTCGCCGTTTGTGCACAGACCGCAGTGGGGCTTTGTGCCGATCGTGTTCAAGCGAAGCGGGCGCTGCCTTGCGACACGTTCTGCAGAGAAGTGGGAGATAATTTTCTAGTGAGGCTTAACCGCTCACCGGCGGCAATCAAGACTGCTGCGTACAGTTACGGCTCAAGTGAAATAGTAGAAGGCCTTCCTACTGACGCATCCCGTGTAAGTAAAAACAAAGTGCATTGCACATGCAATGAAAGGGGATCGACTTTTCACGCATATGCTAACGCTGGTGCCATGGTAGCTGAAGCATAAGAAAACGGATCAATACAGTTACCAAATTTCTATGAGCAGAATGCTCCTTTGTTCCTGAGGACATGCTGACAACAGCAAAGACAATGCGCGATGAAAAAAGCAGTTTCCATAGAGGCGAAAGTCCCGATGCACCTCGCAGCAGCGTTCCACTTTCGTCACGTAATCCTAGCCACTACACTGCTTGGACGCAGGGACCACATGATCGATCCCGCCTGGACTATTAAAGCCGTAAATCTTTTTTCATTCATTTAATGAACCTTGTGAGCCCGCATCCCATACCACTGTATTCCCTGAAGCATTAATCCTCGCATAAAAAAAAGCAGTTTGCAGTAAAGAGAATCAGGGGCGCTATAACGTAAAACCATTTCAAACTCTTCTATTCCATTTCTGTAATCAGGCCTCCGCGATTAGCCAAAAAATTTTTTGGACCACCCCCACTTCACCTGTCTGTCACGTGACGTCACGAAAACAGCGATAGTTACCCATCTCATATGACGTGTACACACTGATTATGCATGATTTGACCGAACAAAAGAAAAATGGTTATTTCTGATTGACGCCTTTTCACCATTAGCCACCGTCTATTGGTCAAAAGTTTTCGGGCTGCACCCACTTCACCAGCTTGTCACGCGACGTCACAAAACCGCAGAAACTCACCGCGTCAAAGTGACACGTACGCATTAAAGATGCATTAATATGCGGAACAAAACTGAATTTTCTTCTGAATAGCCACAGGCTGCCCCGTTTTGAAAGGAATAAAAGAAGGCTGTCGCCGATCACTCAGGCGCTGGCTGCTCGCACCTGCCGGAGAGACATGGCTTTCGTTGCGTTTAATAAAACTTCTTGCGTGGCCGTGTAACGTTTTCGAACCCTTTCGGCACGTTTACGACCTCCTTCTGCCAACTCTTCTTTGCTGAGGATCCGTTTTAGCGTCGTTCTTAAGCTTCCGTTGCATGCCGCCGCGATTGTCGACGAGCCACCGCAAGCTAAGAGAAAGTGGACTAATCGCAGACGCCGGCACCACCCTCTTCATCCGGTTATCGATATTCAATGCAGTGGCTCGACCCCATCGAATCCCTCTACAACTGAGCATGCTCCTCGCCTCTTGTGAGCCAATTAGATAAGACAAGCCTCTCATTGCAGGCAATGTTATTCGGTTTTCAAGCAAACAAAAGTGACCTCCTATGAACGAGGGGAGCCTTTGATTGGTTTGTTCAGACAACCCTGCGGGTGACCGCCCGATGCTTGCGTCGGCGGTTACGCAAATTTGACGTCAGGAGATTGGAGTAAAAACATATTGGAATAGCTTTACGTTATACGGCCCTAGGATTCAGTAAATCAATGAAAATTATTGTGCCCACCGAATGGGCCTTTCTCTCGTTCGAAAGTAGAGGAAGAAACGCGAACATTTTTTTTTGTGTCCTTTCTGGAACAAGTTATGTTGACCCTGCGGCGCGAAAAGAAACCTACAATCGAGTGCCTAAATCCATCCTTGACGCTCATCTCTGTCTTTGAGTCTGCATTTCTTGTGCAACAAATACCAAGTGTTTGGACGTGTCTCCAGACATCGTCGGCCCTTAGTCAAGCCTCGATGGCGACTTTTTATTTGGACGCCTAAGCGCGCTTACAATGTCGATGAAAACTTAATTTGGTCGCTCAGCGGTAACGTGTACTGGGCAAGCCCCTCGCTCCTGAAAGGCACAGAGCACAGCAGTAGTGCCAGTCTCCACTGCGCACTTGCGAGCGACTATTACCACTGGTTATCGTGCGGCCTCATTCGAGCCTTCACGACTACTCGAATCGCCTATCTGCTTCACTCGTCGAAGAAAGCAAGGCTGTGCGATCGCCGTGGCTCCTAGCGCAAGTGAAACTCGCTCAAGCCTTAACCACTGGGCTGTTCCTAGGCGGTAATTAAATGCCCGCGCGTTGGGTTGTTTAATAAAGACAAATTTGTCCTGTATTCACAAGTGCTTCATCGCATGCTTTGCCGTGCCTCCTGCGACAACTGAATAAATTGCACGTGAGGCGAGATTCAACAAAGGGACGGTGATTGACAAGCTCGGATTCATTGACAGCACCACAAAAACGACGCAGACTGAGGGAAACGGCTGGCAGCTATAGAGGCAGCGGTGTTAAATGTGAAAAGAATACCAGAAAAGACAACACAGCGACGAAGACGATGGCGACAAACGCGCTAGAATAAGAACAGTGAAGATCGACGGCTAGTACGAGCTGGCTTTGCGCGAGATTGCGAGATGAATTGAAGGCTGTTGATAAGGGACTCGGGAAGTGTATTGCCTGGACACTACGGCCAGCCCACTTGGGCGTAGCAGACACTGGCCTCTTGACGTCCTTCGGGCGCATCCGTTTCACGCAACGCACCAACTGACAAACATTTGAAATCGTGTTTTAAGTTGCATTATACCGTATGCTGTATTACAAGCTGTACTTCTGCAGTAGGAAAACGTCCATCCGATCATACCGCGTGGCCGTTTGACAGTGACTTTGACAACGGCTAGTTGTTAGGGCCTAGTTGCTCATTTGTTGGGAAAGTGTTTATTGCATGCTCGACGAATCGAAGGCTCAACTTAGGTGTGCTTCGACAAATACACATGTGGCAAAGTGGCTCAAATAGGACAAGATGTTTAGAATCCGCGAAGTCACACTGCCTTATTAGAGCTGAGCTCCCGGCCAGAAATTAATTGAAAAAAGAAAGAAAGAAAAGAACAAATGTCTGGCCTTCATTGTCTCTAATAATATGAACATCTTTCTGCCAAATGAATGATGACACTTTTGAGAGACGACTTCACCAGCCTGAGCTATTTAAGCGTCTGTCAAACATTCCCGTGTTGAGGATTTGCTGACGCTGGTTGTGAGACGGAGATGAACACTCAGCTTGAAATAGATGCCTCTTACACTCTTCCAGACTGAAATTATCCGCGGTGTGAGCAGTGGTGGAAAGGGTGTTGATAAAGAACCTAATAATACCCACACGCGCGGTCTCGCCCACACCACCGAACGTAGATGCCATCAGCCCCTTTCGGTGTCCACCTAGTGTACATGTCCATTTCACCTGCTCATGAAGTTCTGATTGGCTGAGCTGGGGCACGCGTCAGAAGGAGACAGGCACTCCCAGCTAATCAGCATTTTGGCAGCAGACGAAATGGACATGTCCACTAGGTGGACACTTGCAGAGCACCTCCCCAGTTCATGCGCAACCACCACGCAAGCGCGCACCGAAAGGGGCTGACGGCATCTGCGGTCGGTGGTGTGGGCGACACCGCGCGTGTGGGTCGACGCGGCAGAGCCGACGTCATCGGCACTCAGCAGCGGCCACGAAGGTCGCCCCTCGGCGTGGGGCCTCGGGGGGCGCGTGGGCGCTCGCGTCTTAGCGCGCTCCTGTTATGTCTTGCGAGGCCGAACGCGCCTCGCTAGTCCGGAGGAATTTTCAGCGTAGTTCCGTGTTGCCTTCTCTGCGTCTGATCACGTACGTCTTCATCGTCAGCATCTCTTGCGCTCACAGCACGGCGAAGACATCTCCCAGCGATTGCCCTTGTTTTTCGTCAGCTGACTCCATTTCACACGTGCAAATTTTGTTATCTTATCAGCATGGGACCCTGTTATCACAGGGTACCATGCTGTACTCGACTACGTGTTTCTCAGGAACCATTCCATTATATATATATAGACCATTGGATATAGCATGTACTAGACATTCGGTGAGCTGCCAACTGTTTCATCTTAACCCTATAACCACAGTTTCATCTGCACCTGCTAGCTCTCTAATCAGTGTTGTGTTCTGCTTGCCCCTCGATGTTACACCTACAGTCGCTCGTTGTGCAGTGCTTAGTTCCTTTTCAAGGTGTATTGTTGTCCTCGCAACTTCCAGCCCCATAATCCTGCACTGGTAGAACGCACTGATGATTGTGTATTTTTCATTTTATGTTAATATGCTATGGGCAACACATTTCTGCTGCGCATGGTCATAGCACAAAGCACAGTCGACAACTATTCACAGAAATACGCAATAGCGGTAAACAATCTAGCGCACGTCAAGGAGATGCTCAGCAGGGAAAACTGAGCACTGCTCCAGACCAGCGCTCAAACTAAATCCACAGAAAAGTGCGACACACAGATCGCGTGTCGCTCTTCTCTGTGTATTTCGTCCGAGCGCTGTGTTTTTTTTAGAATTTCAACCATGCTATGCACAAACGCGGTCAAGTTTGTACCCTATATAAGCATTGCTTTGATCATTTCTTTATCACCGCCAGGGTCAACTAGCTGGAGATGTGAATGAGGAGCTCTAGGAAGTGCGGCAATGCGGCTCCGCTTAACGAACCGCTTAATCGTGTAGGCGAATTACAGAGAAGGAAAATCAAAGGCGGGAAGGTGAACAGGACGCGCGATCGATTCGCTACCCTAGAAAGAGGAAAGGAGCACAGAGGCGCATTCTGGCAAAACCGCGAGGACACAAATTTTAGTTCAAATATGGGGTTTCCACGTCACAAGACCAACATCTCATAATCAGCTTCCCGCAGCACCCATAATGAGTTTTGTCGCTCCGGATTAATTTTGACCACCTGAGGTTCTTCCACGGTACACAAGAGCTTTCTTTCTATTGCAATCCGCCTACATGGTATTGCGGCGACCACGGCCGGGATCGTGACCTCGAGCTGGGCAGTTCACGCAATGCCACGCATAGCCTACTGGGCCACCGCGGCGGGTGTAAGGACAGACAACTCGAACACTTGTGCCGCGGAAAGCTCGATCGCCTTATATCACAATTACTCACAGCAAAACATCTCTTGGGTTGTTTTTATCGAGTTTGGCGTCAGCACAGAACACGACATTGTCCTATAGATAAGCTCAATAAAGCTATGCTCATTACGATTTGTGATGTCTCCTATATATATATATATAGATACATATACATATATATATATATATATATATATATATATATATATATATATATATATATATATATATATATATATATATATATATATATATATATAACGAATTCGATAATCAAGCGCAGGTAAGACCGACTACATGGCCCAATGCTTCTCGTCTCCTATGCCCGCGAAAACGAAATCAGATAATTGCAGCCATAATCGTTTCGAAGTATCACGAGTGCGCCTTGAAATAATCGCTCGAAGGCATGCGAACAGCGAGTAGCAACAACACGAAATTATGGCGTCATCTGTACGTGCGTTGACGTTTAATGCATTTTGCTTGCACATACAGACATCTTTTCCCGGTGAGGCTTGCTAAACAGCCACAGAAAGAAACCTCGAATTTGACGTCTACCTACTTACATTATTCCGGTCATTATGTTTGAAACGCTTAAGACCTCAAGTAATACGTGGAACTATAAATCGTTTTGACGTCTATGAACGCAAGTGCTAAATGCAGGCGATGCCGAGCCGGCCCGTCGCGCAAGCGCTTCAACTCTTAATTTTATACCGGGAACAATAAATCATTTTGATACCTTTAAAGCGCAACGAAAATGTTACCGGCACTAGTGAGGTCCGTATTTCAAGGCTAAAAAAAACGAAATAAATGGCAAGAAAATTGAGTAGAAAAGCTATGAGTACCTCTGAGGCTCAACGAGAGGAGCCACAGTGGCTGCGAGCGCACACGAAAGACGGTCGTGGAATCGCAGGCCCCAAGCAGCCCGCGGTTGCCGGCCGCTTCCTCCCTTTTCGCGCCTCGTCGGGGCACCTTTAGGGGGTGAAAGGTCTCTAATTGTTTCTTTCCGGCCGAGGCATGAGTTCGCGGCAGAGGCACCAAGAAGTGTACGCGAAGCATCGCTCATAGCGGGGCGTTGTTGGGTGCGACGCTGGGAGTAGTGATGCCATTACGAACTGGTCGCGTGAGCAGCACCACCTTCGCCCAGGAACGTATCGAACCGTCTCGGGGAGTCGGCCACCCTGTACAGGCTCGCCAATGGCTGCGCCAGAGTTCGGCCAGTCGAGACCGCCTGGTGCAGCTGAACGCGCGGAGGAGAAAGCGCCTCTGCCGTGAGTGATGACCGCGGGGCTTTAATCACACGTATCCTGTTCCATTCGGGACGGCTCTTCTGCGCGCGCCGACCTTGTTGCGCCTCACTTTTCTTAGTCCAGCCTGCGTTGCTCGTTTGTTGCGTAAGCGCCGTGTTCCGCGATAACCAGTGCGTTCCTTTCTCCGTCGGCGTCTCTTGAATGTGTGCCGAAAGGTAAAACTTTCTTTAAAAACCGTAAGTGAGCTTTATATCGTTAGTCTATATCGAGGAACGTATTCGCTCGAGGTCACGCCGATAGTGATAAAAACGAAACATTGACATCTAGAGGCGGCCTAAACAGCGCCGAATGTGAAACAGCGCAGTATGCATATGAAGAAAGGGAAGCTGGAAAGTCGCTCAATGCACAGCAGTGTGAATATTCAGGGTGAGCGAACAGAGCTTCCTCGCCAACTTATAAATGGTAAATATAGGATAATGTTTGCACTTGATATGGCAGGAAGAGATGTCGTAACGCCGTTGTATTGTTTCTATTGCTACTTTGTAATGCCATCGTGGGCACATTCAGTGCTACAAAACCATTCTCCAGCACAAATTATTAAAGCGTATAAGAGCGCATGTGTACAACATTTCCTGTTCATCACACAAGCTGGTGCCAGTCACACGCCATTTTCTTATCACGCCAGTAAATAAAAATTGATAAGTCGCAGAAGCAATGTTTCATTAGCAAAGCAGAGCAGGACTGTGAAGCACTAAAGCTTTGTTGGTAATGTCCAAAATTTTCCCGGGGCCCGTATTCACAAGTTCTTACGCTAAAAGAGTTCGCGCGAGTCAATAGTGACGTAGGACATATCATTAGCAAAGGCGATCACCCAATGAAAAACAGCACTAACGAAGGAAAAGCTTTGTGAATTCGGCCCCATATTCGCAGCCTCAACACATGCACCCAGTTCGGGAGGAACTTGGACAAGAAAGGATAAGAACAGAAAATGGTTCATATGTGGCGACCAAAATGTAAACTTCTGATAGCTTTCTTTCGTCGGAGTATTTGTATTTTCATCATATTCAAGGCACAGAGAAGCAGCTGCAGGCGTAATGCACACAACGGCAGCGGGCAGCAACGAGTTCCGCTCAAAGCGTTGACTCTGCCGGTGAGTGGCGCGTCGAAAAAAGCTCTTCCTCGAGGTCCATCTTGCGCCGCGCGCAGATGGCCTCGCATCATAACCTGTCAATGCTGTCAAGAATTGCGCACGCGTAGCGTGATATGTTACGGACGTCAGAGGCGTTACCATTGCCACATTGTAGCGGTGGCTGGAATTCGACCTTCCTGTTATTGGCGTGCGATTCACCTTCGGGCGTGATGCAAATTTCACGCGAATGTCCGCGGCGAAGGGAGAACAAGTCAAGGCGCTACGGCAACAACGTGAGCGGTGCACGGCTTCGGCTGCCAAACGATGCTCGAGCTTTGACCTGCCCTCACTCACTTTCTCTTCCCCTCTCACGACGTCCGGAAATTCCGGAGCAAAGAGATTAAATAAAGCCGAACCGCCTCTCTGAGCTCCTTTCGCGTCCCGCGGAAGAGGAGTAATCGATTTTCGCGGGATCGCCCGTCCGATCTGGCCGGTGCTCGTCTGGCGGGAGGCGCCGTCTGCCGAGCCGCGATGCCTTCGGCGGAAGCGAGCTCTCCGGTCGTCCACCTTTCGAAATGAACGAGCCCGGCGAGCGCACCGCGGGGATGCGCCCGAAAGCGGCTCGGTTCGTCGCCGCGGTGCGGGTTTCGAAAAGCCTACGACGAACGGGCCCGCGGGCAGTCCCGTAGGCACTGTCATCCTGGCGTAGGCGAGTGGTAGCGGCACGCAGTGCGACTCGAGGAGCTGTGGCTATGGGACTCTTCTCAGCGCGTGACGACACGGATAATGGCAGAGCATAATGACAGACACACTGGAGACGGTGCACAAGAACGGACTTGGTTTCGGAGAAAATTCATCATCCGCTTCCCATCAGTTTCCCTGTTTCAAGTTTCGCAAACTTAACCTAGACACACGCATTCTTGCTCGGGTAACAAAAGATCTTTTGCTAGCAAGCTCCAGTTTGTGAGCGTAAACGATTCCAATTGATCACTGATTCCCATTACTTCCGGAGTTGCCCATGAATCTTTATTATGTCCTTCGCTTTTACTAATTGAAATCAACCATTTGCCAACTTCCATTAATTGTGTAATTTACAGGGCGATCTCCTCAAGTTCTGAAAGCGCACTTCTGCAATCTTACTTCTATAATATATTGCCAAATACAGTGAAGTATTAACAAGTGCAAACTACTACGGGTTTTTCGCAAGATTTCCATAACATCCAGACATAAAATTAACAGACACAAGAACGGGTTACAGCGTTGGCTACCTATAGGTATTTGCATAACTGCTGGCTTCCTTTGGGAAGCTCGCGTTAATATCATAAACAATGCTTACAAAACGCCAGGTTTCCGCAAAACTTCAGCAGGGCACCATCGCCTCTGAATCTCTCGCTGAATAAAATACTTATCCGGTCTAAAGTTGAGCAGGCATCGAGTGTATGGGGTCCAATCCACGGGTCGAAGCCACCCATTGAAACATTATCAGCAAGTTAGAGCGAGTTCAGAACCGTAGCGCTCGTTTCATTTTAAGTAATCATCATGGTACATTCAGTTTGTCATTTATGAAGGTAACCCCGTAGGACTCCCTTTGCTTTCATTTAGGTAAAAAGCCCGCCGCGGTCGATTAGAAGCTATGGTGTAGCGCTGCCATAAGCACGAGGTCGCGGGATCGAATCTTGGCCACAACGGCCGCATTTAGATGTGGACAAAATGCAAAAACGCCAGTGTCCCGTGCGTTGTTGCACGTTAAAGATCCGCTGGTGGTCGAAATTATTCCGGAGACCACCACTACGGCGTGCCTCATAATCAAATAGTGTTTTGACACGTAAAACCCGACGATTCGTTCATTTAGGAGACAAGTGGCGCGTTTGGGTCTTTTTCATAAAATTTATCGCCACAAAGAATATCTGAGGCGTAAACGTTTCCTCAGAGCCGCCCTACATATAATCGCATACTGAACATTGCCATAAAGTTCATGTTCCCCATATTTTTTTTATTTTTCATTTCTTTCAGTACGAATCCGTCTTTTCATTCCTTCATTTAGCTGACCCGCAAGGAACATTACACTACACCGGATCCCATTGGTACAATTTCAATTTTTGATCGCTTAAAGGCGCACTCGAAGATTACCTTGTACGATATGTACATATCAAAAATTAGACAACACCATTCCGATTACGGGTATTTATGAAACCATCGTTTTGTATGTCGACGGCGCCGTGCAGTCTTGGGGTCCCTTCAACCACGGGTGTCGTGTTGCAACATATATTTCAAGCAAGTGTATGTATTTCAGTACGTGTTAACGACGCATGTGAACCAATTTTATGTCGACGCCCTTCTGGAATGCCATATATACCGATCTTGAAGGTACGGAATCAAATAAGTAAATAAATCAGTAAATAAATAAATAAATAAATAAGTAAACAAATGCATGCCACGGAGGAAGAACATAAACTGGGAGGGCACACGATGTCACGAAGCCTAAGCCAACTAGCCATCCCCGTGTGCCCTTTCTATCCCGTGCCCACAAAAGTCGGCCCAACACGTGGCACTGCGCTCGGCGTACTCGGGGGGCTTGGTCTTTAATTGATGCGGGGGCACCGCTTTGCGTCCATGTTTTCCCGATATGCTTGTGCAAGCTCGGCTAGTTGGCTACCGACATTACGCTACATGGTTACAACGCTAAGGAAGACGAACACATAACAGTTCCCGTCCTATGCAGGTCGGCCCGTATTCACAATGAGAACTGACGTTCAAATTGTTCGTAAGACCGAATGACTGTCATTCCCGATGCTGGACATATTATTGACAAAAGGGGCAGCCAATGGTAAACAGGACGAACCTAAAGCTTTGCGAATTCGGCCCCTCGTGTTTGCCTTTGCTAGAGACGTAACCATTGTGAAACTCAAGTCATCTATATGTATACTGCGGCGTTTGTACACTGAGCGCCCTAACGTGCGGGGACCACAGCTGCACGTTCCTGTCCCGCCCGCGTAGTCCTTTCAGAAGAGCGGTTGGCGCAGCGGCGGAGGGCACTAAAACCAGCCGTGATCTTGGGTGCTCCTCTGAACACGGTCAAATTCCGCCATATTGTGAAATTTATTGACGGCACTTGGAGCCAATCAGATGCGCTCAGAGGGCTGCTACGGCTTCTCTGATTGGCTCAAAGTGCCACTATTGCCAAGTTCGACAACAAGGCGGAATTGGACAATTCCTAGAATGGGAACCCCAGATTACACGCTGGACCGACCTTTTCTGGCTTCAATTTTGCTCGACACTAGTTTCTTTCGTTCCGCAATTGAAGAAACTCTTGCGGACTCTCACTGTTTGTTTCCGTTACTTCCAATCTCGACACGTCACCACCACTCACGAATTAGAAAACAAAAACAAAGCGGAGAAAGATAGGCTCCCCTGGTGGCAGCAAGAGTCGTAGCCAGGACCCTATTATACCTAGCTGTGCACTCTGCCCACGTGGTCATAGGCTTACTGGTGCCGGCGCGCGCGTTAGCGGAAGAGGGTGAAAACAAAGCGAGAACGAAATGGTGAGGATGGACATCCTGAGAAAGGCAAATAGAAAGCGGCAAGTGGGAGAAGGCAATCGAAACACATCCCATTTTCCTTCAATGGCTGCTGAGGCAGCGCAGTGCGTTTCGGGCAGAGTTGCCAGATGCTGCCGAGCAAATAAGCAAATAACCACCCCAAAACAAGCCCGAAAAAAGCGGCGCGACTTTTGCTAAGAAGCCCAAAAGAAGCGGACGATAACAAATTTTCTCGTTCTTGCAAATCGTTTAATTATAGTATTTAAAAATCGTACAAATACGAAGGGAAGGAAAACAAATCACTTTAATTATTTTGAACAGCAACAATATCAGCAAGAATGAGCGAAAACACTCATGCACTTTTTAACATTGTCCCCAGGGTAGTCTGCACCCTGTTCATTGCGCGTTTGCCAGTACATGAATGAAGTTACTTGTTGACTCCTCCAATCAATGTTTGATTTCACGGTTCAACCACATACAGTCATCATCGGATGTGTTCGACACATCAGGAAAACCCTCCGCGTCCACTTCGGAACCATACATGTTCTTAGAGTTGAGTAGCTGCAACATTTTTAATGTCGGTTGAAAGTCCCGGCAGCAAAGACCTCGAAACTTTAGGCCATAACGTACGTGCAGGATGCCGCTCAACATAGGATTCTCCATTATGTTTCGATGGTGCGACTTCACCAGGTTCATGTGCGAGAGCACGCGCTCGACATCAGCATTGCTAAGAGACATGGCCAACAACGATGGAGCGAACTCTGCTATTTCCTTGAAAGAACTTTAGCCGCTTGCATCCTTGAAATCTAGCACTTCTACCCAGAAAGAAGCGCCGTCCTTGTTGTTTACATTTTTCCAAGGAAGGAGGTACAGCCGTCTATACTGAGTATCCAGGAGTCCTACATCACCCTTGAACAGTTTGAGAAGAGGCACATCCTGAAGGGGCAGTTTCACCTGGCTCAGTATGTTCTCGGGCGAGAATGATTTCATGGAATTCCAAAGATGAATGTTGGGAGGAAGCCTACGGGCATTAAAATAACAATATTTGCAGGAAAAGCGCGAGTAAGCCCCAAAAAACGCGACAAGCGACTGCAAAAATTTACAAGCGACTCGGTGAAAAAAGAAGCCCACATTCGCTTATATTAAGCGGAACTGGCAACCCTGGTTTCGGGCACCGTGGGAAGAACTCTTGGGCTGCAACCGCGAGCACGGGCTTGCTGGCCGAAAGCGCCGAGGCGCTGCTGGGGCCACGTGGACAATATCGCGCGCGACCAGCAGGTCACAAAACACTGCGCGGCTTTCCAGAAAGGTCAGGCCTCGCATCCTGGCTGCTCTACATGAACTAAACAGTACTGGTGTGCGTGACCGGAATGACGAACACCTCGTCGAATTTCAAGCACAAGCGAACTGTTTCTTTTTTCGTTTTTTCCCAACAAAATCGCTTGTTAGCTTTGTTTTATGTATTTCATTAATTTTATTATTACTTTTTTAAATAGCTGCAGCTGTTTACATTTATGTACTTATTTATTTATCTATTACCACTTTGTACATTATGTAAAGAGTTTCCTTCGTCGTAGTCTATCCTCTCTCTGCCCTTTTTCCTACAACCCCACTGATGACTGCTGTTACAGGTTGTAGCTGTCTAGCTAGACAGTTACAGTGAGGTCAGTAGCAATTCGTTCTCACTTTCCTTTCTCCATTTTATCAAAACAAGCAACCATATACTATTACTGCTACTGCTACTAAAGCAACATGCGAAGGTAGCGATCGACACTGCTGTCATCCAGCCTATTGAGTTTTATAAACTTTGTCCTTCTGGTTTCGGTCTAACTTAAGGAATTACATGCGAACACTTCAGAACCAAATATATCATGATAAACGGATGCATGACATTAGTATCAGGTGAACCTCCACTGATACGAATAGATCATTTAAGGAATGTTACAAAAATCTTAGCATAGGCTTAGACAAATGCGTGCGTTGTGTTATTCAATAAGCATAAAGCACCCTGGCGCGTGCCTTCATGCTTAATGATTTAGTCGTACATTAAAAATTATGTAACAAATTGAACTAGTGGTAAGGAACGTTAATTGCGAACATTGCATGTAATATAAACGGCTAGAAACCAATAACTACGTTATCTCAATTAGAACATAACAAATCGCAGTCAAATACATGTCATACCCTCGATTCATATACTCTGTACGATTTCCCTACAGTAAGTAACCTTAGTATGAAACACAATGTTCTTATATTCACCACTTCTGGTGAAACGAGGCCCCGGGACAACGAGGCGCTATACGATGGTAGTAACTCAAGATGGCCGATGTGAGTGCTGAAGTCTTCTGTTTTCCTTAGTGTCTGGCGCGCCTTGGGTGAATCTTCTTTCCCTGTCATTTGTTACTTAAATGTGTATGCGCGCAACCGGCGGGACCGGTAAAGCCAGTCCGACTTTAAGCGCCCCCTACGCCGTGTGTGTGTGTACGGAGGATAGTCCGAGTGTCTGCATCAATTTACCTACCGCTGTCGTCCATTAGTTGTAGTGCCCCTTAGGAAGGCCCATTCCCATCCACAATCGCGAGTGGTGGCAAGATAGAAAGCACCGGTACTGAAGGTGGAACTTGACCGCAGAAACGAACTTTCTTGAGATGCCGATGTGATATAGATGAGCGCAGCGACGAATACGTTCGTAACGTGAGACCAAATCGGAAACTCACCCACTCACTGCCACCCGTAGCGACAATATCACCGTGAGGCACGTCCTGTTGCCCTAATCACAAGGGAAGTTGCTAGGTGGGCAAGCAAGCAAAGCATCTAAGAGGCGTTGGAGGGACAGCAGTCTGATGGAGCTCGTGACGTGTCAGTGATTCCGAAGCAGGTAGACTACAAGTTGAACAAAATGACGTCATAATACCGAATGAAACAATTGTGAAACCGGGGGTCCGTGCGGCCAACGAAGGTTCCATAGATGGTGCCGTGCCATGGGTGGCGGGAGAAAGAAGGGCTCCGAGCGATGTTGAAGAGAATGAAAACAGGATTACAAAAAAAAGTACATGGTTCAGTTTTACAACACGGCTTCAACTATCGGAGGACACTACGATAGCATCTTTGCACGTCCGAGGGTCTCCGTATGTCCGAGGGTGTCCATCCTTCACAGCCGTCCGGTTCCGCTTTTTATGCCCTTTTCCTCCCTCCTTCCCTTGTTGAGAGAGTTCACTAGCCAACCGCAAACGCCGAACTGTTCACCACATCTGTTGTCCCTCACTGGTCTCCACTGTGCTGCTCGTGGTGCTCATGTCCTCCACGGGCTGCTCGTGGTGCTCCGACGTGGCGCACCAGTCTCCAACGTGGCATGATACGAGGCAACCACCTGCCGTCGACGCTTTTCCCCGGGAGTCCTCGAAGATTACCCTGTCATCGATCAGTGGCCTCTTCTTGACGGTCCTCCACCGTGATGCTCGGGCCTCCACCGTGACACACTGAGAGGCAACCGCGTGGTAAAAACGTGAACCCGCCGTTGATTTCCCCTGGAGTCCCTTTCAGTGACACTGTCAACGATTAGTGGCCTCTTCGTGACGGTCAGGAGAACGTCATTGCTGTCTTCAAGCGAAGTGGACGATGAGGCGTGAACATCAACCGTGACAACTGCATGTCGCTGGTGGGGCATCCCCCCGCTCTGAAGGGACGCCAGGCACAACACTATCCAGTACCAACACAGCCTCAAGTTTATTGAAGTTTGTATTATAACTTCTTGCGTTTGAATGGAGATACATATTTAGTAAGAAAATTAGTTGTTCGCAAATCGCAAAAGAAATATGAAATGTCACGCCAGGAGCGCAACTGCAGCTCTTAAGTCCGCGTGCGCTTCGGTCACTTTGTGGGCTCTCTGCCATTTCAGCCCGGGACCCCTCATTGGCGCGGCCTCTTTGGCCAAGCCCTGCAGCGATTAGTTGCAACAATGTTATGACAGACAGGAGTGATCATGGTACATTCTGCATGCCGCCGGTCGAGTCCAATCTCGCTGCAGTGTGAGGAAGAGCACGTCATTCTATTTCTCCGGCGCAGCGTACTGGGCGCCGTCAACCCGTCATCACAGTGGCACAGACACCGCACGCCCCGCGAAACGCAAGTAATTAAGCGGACAGGTGTGCAGACGGCCGCGCCGGTCGTGCGCAGACGCATCGCGGCGCATCCCGAGAGGGCGCTGCCGTAGTGCATGTCAGCGCGCACTTTCTACGCACGTCTATGCGGACGTCGGCCGCTCGTGGCATGCACTTCGTGCCTCGCACGCCGTACACTCGCGCACGCTGGCCTTCTGTGGGCGAACGGTGGAGTGCGTCCTGCGCACGAAGTTTGCGTTAGGTGGGGCCGTACCATTCCAGACTTTCGGCGGCGAGTTGGCGGCGACGCATCATCGACACGCGGCAGGGCAGCCACCCAAGCGGACGTCTGGATGTCAGGCGGGCTGTAGGGTCGCCGGCGGCGGCTCTGCCTGGTCGCAGCCTACCGCTCAGTTCCCGCACGCAGACAGCCGCTGGATGTGCGTCCGAGCACTCGCAGTGGGAAGCTTCGGCCGTCCGACGGCCGGGGCCCTTGACCCGCTTGCTGGTGGCCCCCGGTGCTAGTGCGCGTATGCCAGACAGACGTGAGCATCCGCGTGTCTGTCTAGCCGTCTTCTGCTTTCCTTTCACTGAGTGCGGGACTCTGGCCACCCTCTCCTCCTAACGTGTGCACCCCGTTCATCCATTCCTCTTGCCGTCATACCTGCGGGCATGTCAAACAGCTTTTTGTATCGACATCACCGCACTCTGATCCAGGCCTCAGCTTCTTTAAGCTGTGAGGGACAGTTCTGCCAAATATGAAGGAATTGTTCTTGCCTTTGAGCGTGTTATGAAAGTCCTCTGTAGTCTCTTAAGCGGCCGCCTTTCTCCTGGGTACGAGGGCAGTCGTCGTAGTAGACGTCCGTTAAAAGAGGTCGGGCGAATTGCAGATGTCGCGAATTTCACACGATTCTCATGAAAAACCACATTCTTTACTGTCTGAAAAGCAGAGCTACCTAAGTGAGGACTTACCGGTGTTCACGAGCGGAGCTTAGCGGTTACTCACGACTTCAGTTCGCAAGTATGGCAAATACAGATTCGCTCCTTCAGATAGAAACCTTTACCTTACAAAGAACTGCGTGTTTTCCGACTTACTCTCTGGGCGAGGGTGCGCCTGTCGAAGAACACCAAACCTATTCGATTCCGGTTGAACGGAGAAAGCCTGACCCGCCCAAAAGATCAAACGACGAGGAAAAAAGCAAACTAGAGCCGGCGGGAGGGAGGTGCAACCACAGCAGAAGCACGCCGAGGAATAACCCGTCTGGACGGCCGCCCTTCCGGAGGGGGCACATCGCAAAGGAGGCTCCGCGGAATCCCGCTTTCTTTGCTTGCGCAGACTCAACCCGCTTCGGTAGGGCTTGCTGTTAGGACTAATGTGGAGAGTGCGAGCAGGACCCCCGCCGTCGCCCTGAGCCTCTCTCTGGCCTTGGGTCATCCACAGTGAGACAGCACATTCGCCACGGGCGACGTGCCTCGCGGTGCCAAGTCAGCCAGGGAAAATGGATAGCGGCGGTCGTGCCTGATCGGCCGCCCGCTGTTTCTTGCCGCAGCAATAAGCCGTGCTTACTTATGCAGCGAAAGAGACAGCTCCTATTACGAGCTGAGCTGTTCTCCTAAACCTCGCAAGTTCCAAGGACGCCGAGGTTAGTGACCGGCGTCGGTGGCTGTCTTTACTCGTGCACTCGCTGTCAGATTGTTGAGCTCCGCACACAATCGCTGTCCGGCTCCCACCAAAAAAAGGCTTCTCAAAGCCATTTTCGCTAAAAGGACTGGATTTGCGAACTCGTTTTCGTTTCGTAAGCTCGTGTGCTGTGCGTGCGTGTGGCCATTTGATTATGTACGCCCGTCCATAAGCATTATTCATTGCTGCGCCCCATCGATGTGCACACGTCGCAATGCTTCATGCGCTGTTCGGAGTTATGACCTTAATTTTTTTTTCACAGGAGTTTATTCTTAATGCCGATGTGAAAGCACTACGAATACACTTGTTGTCATTTCGCATATTCATAAGCAGCATACCACGCTGTGTGAAAGTAATAAATGTAAAGCAATCTGACCGAAAACAATGTTGAAACATATGAAATTGGTGTACCGTTCGACGTGTGCTAGCCCGCAGTCGTTTCCATGACATTGCTGTGCAGCGTTACCAGCGCATCAAAATCCTGCTCACGTCTTTGATAAATTGTGTCTCAAGTGTGCCGCGACATCCCGAGATACTTCGTTGCCTCCTCTCTTTCCGGATATTCTGCTTCCTCATTTTTGAGAAAGAAGTGCTTTATGTTTAAATATACAGGCACTCCTAAAGAGCAGCTGTGATGCCATCGGCGACTCCTTTGAATCATTTTCATTTCCCAAGGTCGCAGGAATAAAAAATAAATAAAAAGAAATTAAATTGGTCGATGATTTGGGTTCAGTCAACATATGCGTGTTAAGGGCGACCCGGTGCCCAATATAGTTAAAACCATATGTAACGTATTTGCAACGTTTATTCAGCCCGGCCTCACCGAGTGTCGGCCCGTGAATATCAGTCTACACAATGATCGCGCTGTAGCCGCGGCTTAAATTCGTTTGCTACTTGGTTATACACCTTGGTAAATACCTCGGACATAGCAACGCAGGACGTAAAACTGACGCGCCGACACTGGACTACACCGCACCTAAGTTCACCGGAAATGTGTTGTAATTGTGTTGACACTCGAATTGATTTTTGTAAGTAATCTTCGGTTGTTGTCTTTCTTTTCCCATCGCTAACCGCCTGATACCACGCCTGATACCACGCCTGACTGTATTTCCACCACTTATGATTTCACGTGCCCTTTGTTCATTTAATTACGGAATAATCTCGTGCCCTATGCTTGAAAAAAAAAAAAGCTCGTCAGCTTACTTTAGTAAAAGTATATCCGAACTCGCATCGCCACAGTCACACGTGTCTGTAGTCGTGCTCATTTCATTTTTTGCATTAAAGTTAATTTGACTTCACGTGAACACACTTACGCTTACGCTGGGCGAGAGCCAGTTACACCCTTGCGCAATTGTTCGTTGCCTGCATGCCAATAGTTCAAATGCTTGCAGACGAGAAAGCGCGTGTATTTGGGCTATGGTTGGGCCTCATGCTTCTCATTAAAGGAGGTTTACGTTGAGACGCGCAAATATACTTAGTACTTTCGGATATATCGTAAACATAAAAAAAAGAAATAAATAGGCTGTGTCACGAAAGGAATATGAACATTCCTCACATTTGAATAATAAACGCTATCCAACGACACAACTTCAGCGGGCAACGGCAAATGTTAGCAGTAATTAAAACTAAATAACACGTGTACGAGTTGAGTAGTTTTTATTGCGTTAAGGGATAGCGTGCTGTTTTCTCTTGTTTCGAGCGCGAGCTCGAAGCATTCGGCATCGAATAACAACAAAGCCGCCTTGAACGCTGAGGGCACGACGTGGCCGTGTCGTGTGTGCAGCCCCCCGCCGATGGCCGTGATACTCCAGTAATCTGGTTGCAGACTCTTAGCGAAGACGATCGCAGTGAAGGGGATTGCAGCAAGGAACGTGCCTCCTACAGTGCATTGTTGTGCCATTACCACAAGCCCGGATCCCGAATCTGCAAGATGCAGAATCTATCCTGCGAGCGCCATAATTCTCCCTTCACAAGTCAAGATGCTGCGCCTTCGTGCGGGAGAAGCCTCGGCGGAGCAGCGTGTTTTGACGTGCCCGCGTGTGCCCGACGGCCCGGCGCCGCACCTCCCTTGCCTGGAGGTCACCGCGCGCGCGAACTTTGAACCGAGTGGCCAGCGCGGTCGCTGGTTGGACCCCTCGGACGACCGTCGTGTGCTGACTTTGTATTGGGCCGGTTGAGTGACAATGGGCCTCGGGGATTATAAAAGCAGTGACAAGCCGCCTGAAAAACAGGATCAGCCGACCCACCGAGAGAGAGAGTCGCTCCCGACTGGGGTGGGATGTGTAACGCGTTTTCGCCGGACGCCGTCGTGCGAGAACAGTCGCGTTTGTGTGAGCTCTCGGCCCCAGTGCCGACCCGTTCATGTCCTGTATGATAACCTGTATATAATGTATAAAGTCCCTTTTGTTATTCTCATCGACGCCAGGCTCGGAGTCATCGCTACCAACGCTCTGTCACGAAACGGGTGACGAGCGCTACGGGACCACAAAGCCGTAATCGTGGTGCAGCGGTACAAGTTCCTAACACTGGCGGCACCGGTTGGAAGTCGTAACACTGGTGGCACCGGTTGAAGTTCGTAACACTGGTGGCACCGGTTGGATATCCGTAACACTGGATGGCAGCTACGGGATTGACCGGCATCAGCTACCTCGGCGCGGTGAGTGCCTGAAGTTTACCTCAAACACCAGACTTTCTTTGACACAGGTTATAGTAGCTTAGGGAAGGGTTTGGTGTTGCATTGTGATAACCTTGTGTGTTTCAAGCCTAGTAAGAGTGTTTTGAAAACCAGGGGATGCTGAGGGGGTAAAACGGGGCAGTGTGTGAAATACTTGCATATGTCTTACTAGTAGCATTATAGTAGCGTACGGCAGGTATATTCAAAAAGGGTAAACAGCAGGAGGACAGTGTGAACGATGGAGAAGTACAAGGTCAAGGAACTTCTCGAAATTTGTGAGGAGTTGGGCATTGAGTTGGGCTCAACCAAAAGAAAGAATGCGATCGTTGAGGTCATGAGGACTGGGGACGTAACGGCTGAGGAAGCCGCTGAGGCCTGGGCGAATATTAATGAACGTCGGGAAAGGGAGGAAAGGAGAGAACAGGAACGTCGCGAAGAGGAAAGGAGAGAACAGCAACGTCGCGAGGAGGAAAAGGAGGAAAGGAGAGAGATTCGTGAGCACGAGCTTAAAATGAAAGAGTTGGAGACCCGAAATAGCTCGCCAGCGCCTAGTCTCACTTCTAATGTTCCAAGAATACGCGATCAACTTCCACCCTTTGTCGTCGGAGAGGATATGGCCAAATACCTCGTGAAATTTGAGCACGTGTGTGAACGGAATAGCATTGAGCGATCCCTTTGGGCACAGAATCTGTTAGCCTTGCTTCCTGGGGAGGCATCAGACGTAATAACTTGCTTATCGAAAGAGGCGTTTGAGAGCTACAGTGATGTGAAGGAAGCGCTACTGCGGAAGTACAAATTGTCGCCCGAAGCTTTCCGACAGAGGTTCCGGTATGCAAAAAAGGGTAAGGAGTCGAATGTTGACTTCGCGTTTCGTCTAAAAGCCGACCTGGTGGAATGGCTGCAGGGCGAAGAGGTTTTCGACGACCGCGACAAAATTGTCGAATGCATCGCGTTGGAGCAGTTCTACCGTTGCATTGATGAGGATGTCCGGCTCTGGCTGCAAGATAGGCTAAAGGAGGTTAAGCTAAACAAGGCAGCAGAGTTAGCGGAAGAGTATTACACCAGCCGCAGCTTGCACAGCAAGGCAGTGCGCATAGAAAAAGCAGATAGAAGAGATGGGTTTTACGGGAAGCCCGACGAACGGAAGGAAATCACGCGTCGCGAGTTTCGGGAAGACGAGTCCCTTCCCAAAGAAACTGTAAGGGATGGACAGAATGCATCTCAGAATGATGACGATGGTCCGAAACAGCGAAACGAAATGACGCGTTCTTTTGAAAAACGGAAACCGTTAACCTGCTACAATTGCAAAAAGCAAGGGCACATCGCTGCAAGCTGCCCAGAGAGAATTGCTTTTGCAACGATACAGGAAACTCACAAGAACATACGTCTATTGGAGCCCTATGTGCAGGAAATTAAGGTAAACGGCAAGAAGTGCCGAGCACTGCGGGACTCTGCAGCAACTATGGACGTTGTTCACCCGTCTTTCGTCTCCTCGAGTGATTTTACTGGAGAGTTCGTTAGGATACGGCAAGTGGCCGAGAAGGAGAGTGTCTGTTTACCGATCGCAACGGTTATCATTGAAGGAGAGTTTGGGAAACTTAACACCGAAGCCGCTGTGTCAGCCGCCCTCCCGGAGCAATTTTCCTACCTCTTCTCAAATAGCTCGGAGCAGCTGCTGAGGGATCAGGGCAAATCATTCTTTGCCGACGTGGCGTACATGGCCCCCACGCGATCCAAAGCGCGCCCGCTGTCGAGGGAACTTGACTTAGCGTCGGTGAGCGAAAGGCGGTGCGGCACACGGACCGATCACGGTAACTTGAGTGGCGAGCAGTCACGGGAGAGGCAGAGCTCGGAGGCTGGCCTAGACGAGCGGGTCCTGGAAGTGAGTGGGAGTGACGCGTGCAGTGCTAGCCGCGATATAGACTCGACGCCGCAATTAGGCGACGCGGGCTCCACACTCGCTCCGGTTTCCGCCAGCCGGCAGGAGCAGGCTGCAGTTGAAAGAAAAAGTCTGATTCGCGAACAACAGGAAGATTGTTCACTAGCCGATCTGAGGAAGAGCGTCAAACGGGGAGTGAAAGAAAAGGGGGTTTCATTTGGCAAGGAATCTGGCTTATTGTACCACCGCTACACGGATAAGCAGGGTCGCAAATATAAGCAGCTTCGGATTCCGCGAAAATATCGCCGGGAAAAATGAATGACCTCATTTGCTTCCTCAGAAGTATGTTTTCGGTCCAAAGCGATTTCAAGGGGACCATTCTATTTGTAATTATTATTGCTGATTAATAATTGTTTCTATTTTGTTGTGTTGATGATTTGAAAACTGATTGTTTAAGCCTTGTGTGCTAGATCGTACACCTGCCTCTTGTTGCAGCGGGAGAAAAAAGGGGAAAACAATTTAGTTAGGTTGATTTGAATTATGGCCTTGTCTGGTGTTTGACGGGAGACAGAGGGCACTTGTTCGTGTTGGGTGTTGCCTTTTGCCGGTCGGTTTTGCAAGCTGCAGAACGACCAAGCGGGACCAGTGGCGAGAAGCAAGGTCTTAGGAACGACCCGAGCGGAGCTGGTCAAGGTGCCTTGGCGACGACGTGGTGAGCAGAGCTCCTGTCCTGGCGAGTCGGACCTGGGCACGTGAGGTTACCTGGCGTCCCGACACTGGACGTGAACTTGGACGAGCCTGACGAACGTGCGCGCCTGGCATCCGAGCCACGTGGAGGCAGCTCGTCTTCCCGGCGCCTTATCTGAGGGCGGGGATGCTGTTGTGCCATTACCACAAGCCCGGATCCCGAATCTGCAAGATGCAGAATCTATCCTGCGAGCGCCATAATTCTCCCTTCACAAGTCAAGATGCTGCGCCTTCGTGCGGGAGAAGCCTCGGCGGAGCAGCGTGTTTTGACGTGCCCGCGTGTGCCCGACGGCCCGGCGCCGCACCTCCCTTGCCTGGAGGTCACCGCGCGCGCGAACTTTGAACCGAGTGGCCAGCGCGGTCGCTGGTTGGACCCCTCGGACGACCGTCGTGTGCTGACTTTGTATTGGGCCGGTTGAGTGACAATGGGCCTCGGGGATTATAAAAGCAGTGACAAGCCGCCTGAAAAACAGGATCAGCCGACCCACCGAGAGAGAGAGTCGCTCCCGACTGGGGTGGGATGTGTAACGCGTTTTCGCCGGACGCCGTCGTGCGAGAACAGTCGCGTTTGTGTGAGCTCTCGGCCCCAGTGCCGACCCGTTCATGTCCTGTATGATAACCTGTATATAATGTATAAAGTCCCTTTTGTTATTCTCATCGACGCCAGGCTCGGAGTCATCGCTACCAACGCTCTGTCACGAAACGGGTGACGAGCGCTACGGGACCACAAAGCCGTAATCGTGGTGCAGCGGTACAAGTTCCTAACACTGGCGGCACCGGTTGGAAGTCGTAACACTGGTGGCACCGGTTGAAGTTCGTAACACTGGTGGCACCGGTTGGATATCCGTAACAGCATGCGATATGTTTTCCAACGGAAGGGGTACTCGCATGTTGGCTATACGTAAGTTAGTATCATTCAGTGTGGAAAGCTTTCGACATCTGTGCTACTGCACGTAAGTTGATTATAAGTTGGTTTATTGTTTTCCCAGGTTTATACATATATATCGAAAGTTTGCAGACATTGATTTTAGAAGGCTGAAATTCCGATAACGTGTAAACAAGCTCTGCCTTCAGTAAATATAATGGAATGCAGCTAGGAACACGGACCAAGAAAGAGTCGACCGCTGTCCTCTTTCTTAGTCCTGGTTGCGCTCCTTTATGCTTACCGAATATATCCACCAAGCCCAGCTACACGAGTGCTGCTAATGCTAGTTCTATTGCTTCTCGGCACAGAAACGAGGAGGCCGGCTCACTTATCCTCTCAAGTGAGTGCGACGTTTACAAACTTAACCCCGCGGTACACGCGAAGGAGCCGCTTCCTTGGCCTAAATGTTCCAAGGGAAGAGCTTCCATAGCTACACTGGAAATATCCACTGCTTGTCGGCTCTAGCAAACTATCTCCCAACAAAGTGACGAACTGGGCGGCTTGGTCTGCATTTATGATGACAGCGAATTCGCGGCGAAAATACACGACATGACCGAAGAACATGCGATGAGCGCTTTTATGAGACAAGTACTGGTCGCGTGTACTGCAGACGTCATTGCTGTTTTCGCGTTATCACGGTCGCAGTTGTGCATCTTCACTCGCACTACGTCGCTGTACGGAACATACTGTCACTGCTAAGATCTCTACAGTATATAGTATACGACGTACCACGGCAATATTAAACGATGTGGCTACAATAAAGGATTATGTATATACATACCAAAATGATATACCCTACCACATCTGCATTCCCACTACAACATTAAATATTGTGACGGACAAAGGCGATCACGCGGCCTGCCGCCGACCGAGTCCAACCTCGCTGCACTGCCAGGAAGAGTACGTCATCAGATTTCTCGACATACGTGCTTGAAGGATAGCCCGCGCAAAGCAAGAACTTTTTGGTTTTGTTCCGTTTCGGCTAGGTTTCGGCCTTAGCAAAGGAATTCCTGATGAAGGAAATGTACCGCACAAACCACTTTTAATTTTGGTTCTGGCATGGTAGGCTCCCTACCATGCAAGCAGGATATACATTCAACAGACGCGCCATGAATGCCCAGGTTGCGGCTTCACATCGTTTATCATTTTCGACTCCCATAGTTAAAGTCTTAAGCGAAGAAAAATATTATATTGTTAACAGAAAATTTTTCATCAATTGCGCCAATGGCAAATACTTGTTAATGAACAAGGGTCTTTCGGTGAAATCATCGCAAGGGTTATGAAGGGTAGAGACTTGAGCATCTGGGTAGTTCGTGTTAAAATAAGAAGAGTGCGAGAGACATGGACAAACGAAGAAAGACACACAAAGCGCCGTGTGCGCTCCGGACTCTAGCGCTGCTCTTATTTTATCATTGCAAGGAGACAACACTGCTGGCAGTTCAGAAGCATTGATGTTACAGAGCGAAATAGAAGTGAAGACAACGCACTTGGGCTTCCATGAACATGTGCGGCGCGATTGCGACAGCAACTTAGAGCAAGTCCCCAGTTTTGTAATATGCACTGCAATCCTTCTCTATGACATAACCGCTTGCTCAATAGGCTATGCGTTCTCTGCGGCTCTCTGTTTGCTTTCAGCCTCAACAACCTTGTGTCCGCTTTTATCGACAAGTTGACATATGCGTGAGCTTCGCTTGGGCGTCTGTCATACGGTATGCAACCACTTGTCAGGAGCGCGCCAATCTCCACGGTGGTTAGAGATACTGATAGCACACAAC